>NC_043751.1:24402600-24720100 GCF_902148845.1 Salarias fasciatus
ATTAGATTGCCTTTCCTTTGGACATTGATCTTGATTTATTTGGCCCTGATGTATCCAACACTCTATGTGAATTAGACCGATTTAAGACTGGAATCTTTATTTATTGACCGATGACCAGGTTTCTCTCAGAACAACTCAGACTCAAGGCTGGAATCCCCTTCCTACATTTGCTCAGGACTTAATGTCCTCTTACCGAGATAACTCGAGGCTTAAGTAGATATTTCTTGTAATCCGAGAGACTGAACTGTCGCCTCTGAAAATTCCAACTCGGCTAAAGACTCGACTGGATCTCATGACTGAGCCAGTGATTCCATACGTGTAATAATTGATCCGATACTTCACACAATTTTGATTTCAACCCGTTTGACTGATTCAGAGCTTAAACCTTGAAAACATTGTGTAAAAAGGACCTTAGACTTGTTTTAATTGATCTGATCTCTCGAAGATCGCCAATCCACAACCCCTCCCATCCTTCCCTAGTGAGAACTGATTTGGGCTTAAAGTAAGCGTGCTATCCTTAAAATCAATTAAATAGTAAAGTAGTGTCTTCACTGATTTCACTGCTTCCATCTCTGAAGACTCGTGTGAATCTCATGATTGATCCAGTAATTGATGTAACCTGTCTTATTGATGAGCTGAGCCAACCCTTTCATTTAAAGCTACTTTAACTGACTTGCCTTGTTAAATATAATGATTCGTCCACGAATCCACCTTGAGTGAATCCGAGACTCCAGTTGGAGTTGTCTTATTGATTTCTGATTGAACCTGTCTCCCTATATTTACCTTTGTGTGCAGCACAACTGTTGGCTAAATGGATCCCTAAATGGATTAACCAATTCGATATTGAGATTTTGCATTTATCGGTCTTTGAAGCACAACGGGATTTTAATGTGTGTTGCTTCGCTAATTTCCTGAGTTGTGTTTGCTTGTTTGCTTGTTGTCTTCCTCACTGCTGACTGTGAATTGAATTGCTCCTCTAGGATAACCGTTTCCTTGAGAATTGTTTCTGAGGACTTGACTTGGATTTCTTCGACTAATGTTAAGTTCACGTTGAATTTTTCTTGGAATCTTAAGCGACTCAGCGTCAATATGTTTTGATTCACCGGAGTATTTTTCCTCTGAAATCCTTTAATCTCTTAGTGATTTGACATTTGACTTACTTGATTGATTCCAGACTTGACTTGAACCTTTTTAGATTAATCCAAAGGTCCACGATTGATCCAAGCCTTGACTTGGACTTGATCAAACACAGGCCTGACTTGGGCCTATATTTTTGAGCTCAGAAGTAATGTGCCTTTCATTTTGTCGGATTAACTTCAGTCTCCACACAGGCAGGGAACGGGCCTTTGAATTGTTTTATTCACTGTGTTTTTGTGGATGTGAGACTTGATTTGGTTGGTGGAGCGACTGACCCTTCAGATTGGTGACCCTTTGAACGACTTGGCCTTTCGATCATATTTTTTTCATATTGAGTGAAAGACCAGGTGACAGTTAATTCAGTCTATTAGAAAAATGCTTTTCCAACTGACTTTATGAGTGAAACCAACCTATAACAAATCATGTCTTATTATTTATGACTAGACTTTGGCCCAGTTTACACAACAAAGTTTCCAAAAGAAAAGGCAAAGATTTTGTTGCGTATAGTGAATAATTCAGACAAATTCTAGGGTATAGACATGAAAAAGAATCAGATCATTCTTCTTTTCTGCGTTAAAGCAGCAGAATTCATTGATTTGGCACAAAATGTCCTGAACATAACTGGAACACTGAGGCTAAGCATTAATGCTGTGGCTCTGGAGTCGTCTGCCACTCTGTTTCTTCTGGCCGTCTCATTTTCACGTGAAGCGAGTAATGTGAAGTGAAGTCTCAGCTCGCGCTCCCGTCTGATGGTAAAGTTAAGGTAATTAGCTCAGCAGCCTCAGAGTTTTTGTTTTTTTCCATGATGCCGTGGCTTAGCTTCTCTCACGTTTCACTTCCTCTCTGCTCTCTCTCAATGCCACCGTAATGAAAAGAAATCTCGGGAAGCCTCAGCATCTCACATCCTGCCTCCCGACTCGCTTTTTTATCGTAAAAGAAATCCAGTTAATTCCATTTGGAGTTATTTTTACTCACACAGAGAAGCGGAGCATGGAGAAATACACTAATTTCTGCATAATTTACTTTTAGGTCGAGGCTTTCCTTCGTCTCTACACAGAAGTCCAATTATGGCTGGCTTCCTCTGAACATCTTGTGTGCGCACTGAGAACCACGCAGACACAGTGGCGGTCCACTCACATGCACACAAGTGAAGACACACAAACACAAAACACAAGAATCCCCTCGGGCCTTCTGTCAGTTTCAGGGTGCACACACACCTATTCAAGCGTACATAAGCCTCTGAAATATTAACACAGACTGTAGCATGCAGATAGAAAAGCTTGGGATAGAAAGAAGGAAGACATCAGGACAAAGGTGGAGACAGAGCAGGAAATACAGGTTTACCGATCTCTGACAGGACATCATCTCAAGTACTTGCGGAATGAGAGAAACAAAAAGAAGCGAGAGCTTCTTTATTGCTTTTGTCACGTTAGCACTGTTCATGGTTTTAATCAATTCCAGATTTAGCATTTTGTTACATAATCACACTACGGCCCAAGAAGATTGGTTTTCTATTGTGTGTGTTTATAGTTTTAAATACAACATTAGCACTTTGCATCATTAGCATGTTATGGTCAAAGTAGATTGGTTTGCTAATGTGAGCATTAATGGTTCCAGTCACAGCATTAGGGTTTTATTTCATGAGGTTGGAATTTAGTAGCTGTGTACGTGAGCTTTTTCTTTTCATGCTATTGTAACTTTTGTGATGACGATTGTTCTAAACATCTGATAAAAGGAGATGTGCTCAATCAGCAACAAAAATTTCATCTTCAACTGTGATTGTGATTAGTATTAGTGTCCAGGTCAGCCATGAATAGTGGTGAGCTCGCTTTTGAAGACTTGTCTGTTTCTTCTAAATCTGTTTCTTTCATATCAAGGATCTTGTGGGATGTTTTTTTTTTTTTTTTTTTTTTTTTTTTTTGCTACCTAATAGTCACAATTTTTGTGAAAAAAATAACAGGTGTACCAGGGAAATTATGGTTATTTCTGAAACACGAATACAGATGGATTTCTTAAGTCAGCAAAACAAACAACTTGTGGTACGTTTTTACAGTTTTTATCAAAGAGAAAGATGTTGCTGCTGCACTTTCTCACCACAAACGGCTCGGTGGCAGGAGGCAAATGTGTGATATACAACACGCTGTGCACACTTTCACCGTTGATGAGGTGTTCCTTCTTAAGGCTTTTTTTTTTTTTAATCACTTTTGTTACTGTTGATTTCCTCAGTGTGCTGAGCTGGAGCTTCCTGCTTCTCCACACTGAACCCATCTGCTACATGATGCCAGTAGATCCAAGTCCAGTGGAAACGTCTTCACGCTGTAATGTGAGAAAATGCATTAAAATGATGTGTTTTCCTTTGTTTGCTCTCCCGCAGCAGTCACACTGTGTGCTGCATTACAGATGATTTTTGAGGGTCTCAGGAGCAATAAACATTTTTATCAAAGGGACAGTGACTGATTATGTAAACAAACTGGGAAATGAAGCTGCATTCATAAGAAAGTTTTAGAATATGTCAGCATTCTAGATTATATCAGAGTTTTAGAATGTGTCTAGAAAGTGTGAGAGTTCTTGCTCTGTACAGATTTCTAAAAATTTTTTCGTTTTATAATACACCTATTATTGGCCCAACATGTAAACTCAATGTAAATGGACATAGTTTTTGAAATGTTGTTTCAGCACAGAACTTTTTTGAAACAAAAATGTAAGGGTGCTTACATACCTACTAGTCCGCTAGAGTGGTTCGGTTTGGACATAAATTATTCATAAACGTCGCAGCTGTCAACTAGTTCGGTTCATTCACACCACTTGTTTTTGCAGATGAACTATCCACTATGACCCTCCTGCCTCTTGGTGGCGCTGTTCACACAATAGTGTGTTTTGGGTGGCGGAAGTGAACCCTGATTGGCCAGCATGTGTGACGTGATGTGCCGCGCGGCTTGCTACGGAAGCCTCCGCCGACCAAAAAGCCTTCTCCACAACAGAGCGGACAGGACCGAGGCTGGTCAACGTTCACACCAGTAGCGGACCGGCCGAGACCGCACCGAGACCACCTCCTCGAGGAGGTCTCGGTGCGGTTCTTTGTCCCGGACCAAAACTAACTGGTCTGCTTTCACACCAGCGTACGAACCGAACCTGCAGGAGTTTGGGTCTCTAGTCCGCTTCAAGCGGACCAAATGCTGTTGGTGTGAAAGCACCCTGAAAAGGACTCGATTTTATTTTGTTCTTGCTTAAATGTGGCCTCATGTGAAACGACAGTATTTTCTGGTGGAACAGAAGATCACCTGTAGCGAGTAAAGCCAGTTCAATCAACACATGGTCTGAAAACATGAGAGAGAGAGAGAGAGAGAGAGAGAGAGAGAGAGAGAGAGAGAGGAGAGAGAGAGAGAGAGAGAGAGAGAGCAGATCTGAAGTGCCAGTGGGTGAAGCAGACTGAGGAGGAGGAGAAATGAAAGGTTTCAGAGAATGGGAGCTGGTGATTGTGGGGTGGTTAGTTTGAAGTGGGGAAAGCGTCTGGGGTGGAGTAGATCTGTAACAAGGCGGAAAACATCCATGTGGAGGAGACGGCCATGGGCACGAGAGTTTCACTCACGTAAGCGGAAAACCACTCTGCTGTATTTTCACGTATGAACACAACGAAGGCCAACAGAACAGAAGGCCTTGCACAAACATTCACGCACTTCAATTAATAGAAGCAGATTGTTGTGTAAAAACACAGAATAATTTTTTTTCACCAAAGTAAAAGTAAGATTATAAGGTTCGGCCCTTGGAGGTGAATTAAATTCACCCGGAGCTGCGGAAGGCCCTGGATATTATGGGGCTGACCTGGACGGTATACTCAGCATTGAGTCGGACTTCTTCATGGTGAGATCAGCCACAGATTGAGCCAGGTGGTGCTTCAATTCACTGTAATACTTTTATCAAATCAAATACTAAAGAGGGGGTCAACAGTGTTCATTAGAGGTGATCTGTGGCGTGATTAGCAAGTGATGAGAATTTAGGATGCATAGTGTTTAGCGCCTTCTTGTGGGTTCAAACACCAGCCAGGAATTTCTGTGTTGAGGCAGGAAGGTCTCCCCTTGGGCGTGTGGGTTTCGTCTCATAGTCCAAAAACATCCATATGAGGTGCAACCCAGTCCAAGATGAAGCTTTACAGAAGATAAATAGATGGAGGATTTAGAAACAAATCCATAAGCTGAACTCCACTGTTAACCGCATTTCAGTGTTTCACAAGTCTCGTAATCAAAGATCAAAAATTTCAATTAATGGTGAATACAGACATAAATCAGCGTAGTCTTCCTCCTCAGCAGATTAACCGCAGCATTAATACGCCTCAGAGAGGAGAGTGACTCTCAGTCAAGCCAATGGAGACTGATTGGTAATAATGGGATGGATGTTTTGGCTGTACATCAGTTTAAAGTCCTCATCAATTAAAAAAGAAAAAAAAAACTAAACTAAAAGCTGCTATAAAGCCTGATACTTTTTAGCCTCACTTTAAAACTAACCACAAAGCTCGTCGCATTGAGCACTGCAGTAAATCCACCTCCCAGCAGAGCCCAGAGATTCCCTCTGAATATCTGAGGCCATATCTAATTACTGCTAAGTGTTTAGTGGGAGTGAGCAAAATTAATCATCCATTTTTTTTTAAACACACTATCTGATGGTACATTAACTTTTCTGATAATCTTCCACAAGATGTTTCCTGTGGGACATTGTTGAGTCGTTATTAGAATAAAAAAAAAAAAAACAGACGCTGTTTCATGGATCAAATCTCTTTTTTGTTAGTGGAGGGAGGACGCTCTAGTCTGGATGCTCTAATGTGGATGTTAGTGGGAGGAAGATGCTCTATAATCTGGATGTTAGCTCTTTTTTTTTAAAGAAACAGACTTATTGTCTGTCATTTTTTGTTTAAAACTTGATAAACTGTGAGCATTTCCAGGATGAAAACTGGAACTCACTGGTTTTCACTGGAACTGCGCAGCTGCCACCTGGACTGCATGTGGCCGCTGAATCAAAATGTTGGTGAGACCACTGCTTCACACAGGACTTTAAAACACTCTCAAGTTGCCTCCTCTCGGGATAATTAAAGAGGACCTTTTGTCCAGCACTAACCAGCTCATATTCTGTATGTGCTTTATGAAAGCACCCTGCAAGTGATAGCTCATAATTACGAGTGTGTCTCTTCGACACAATTACAGAACAAGGTCTCATGATTACAAGAGACGGACCAGTAATTATTCTTTATGTAATGATCACATGGCATGGAGCGCTGAACGTTAGAAAGAGCAATTTCTAAATTGTTTGCGACTGTATTTCAGTTATAATCTTAAGTTTGCGCAGTATTGACTCCACCAAGGATGGAACAGACAGACCAGCCATAACATTACAACCACTAACAGATGAAGTGAATGATGCAGATTGGACTGGATGTACAGTATCAGACAGCAAGTATATTGTCCTCAAACTGGACATTTGAGACAGGAGAATGGAGGAGTGTTAGGGTTTTGCATTTGAAGGGTATTTATAGGTTGTTGATGTATTTTCGACTGCTTTAGTGTAGCGTGTTGTTCTGAGGCTTGTTCAGAACTAGTTCTGGACTGGTATTTTGTGTAATTTCATTTGTGGTATTCTTCAGGCAAGATTTGACCAGTTTTTTTTTTTTTTTTTGACTGGCTACTGAAATGTGAGACTAGTTTTAGATCAGGCTTGTATGTATTTTTTATTTTACAAAAATATATTTACTTTATATTTGTAGTTTTTTTATATTTACACGAGGATGGTTTTGTACATATTCCAGACCAGTTTTGGACTTGACTGCTACTTAGTGCATTTTGAAATAGTTTTGTAAGTAATGTGGACTACATTTGGGGTCCAGAAGGGGAACCTGCACAGCATCAGATAGTCATAATGTTATGACTGAGTGAGCAGATGTGTCTTCTGTATGCTTCCTGCTGGTAAACAGTGCACTCCTCATTTATCCCCCTCAGGTTTCTCCTCAGCTGTTATGTTGTACACGCTAAACAGCTGTAATTAAATCAGGGTTGTGTTTCTCCCACGGGGATCGATAAAGTTTCACCTCGCCTTGTTCCGTCTAATTGCCGTCGTTGCCACCAGATTTCAACGTGCAAACGCGTCGGTTTGAACGCAGCTGTACTGACGCGCTGTTGTTTCTTCCCAGGTTCACGTGGGCACCTCGCATCAGGAGCAGAGAGTGGTGGGATACCTCACGTGTACGCACCTCCATGCCATCGAAGGTACACTTCCTCCCCGCGCACGTGTGTTTTCCATGAACGTTACTCACACTGGAAAGCATCCCGTCTTTTGATTGTGATCACATTGCATGCTTGCTGTTGTATGTCCACGGATAAATGGGCACATCCAAACCCATGTGTGCCTCCTCCTCCTCCTCCTCCTCCTCCTCCTCCTGCTGTTCCCATGGTGACTGCCTCAAGCTGTTTAAGTCGTCACAGCCCTATTTAAAGCCTCTGGTCAATGCCACCCTCATTTTTTACCAAAGACATGCCCCCCACCCCCACCCCCTGCCCCTTTTTCCCTGCTATTCTGAGCTTCTCCTACGCTCCTCTCAGGTCTAAATATAGCAGTGTCAGGGCTGTTTCTAAAGATACATCAAACATAAACCCTGTGGAGGTGAGGGGGAGGGAGGAGGAGGTGGGGAAGGGGCAGAAGACCTGATTTTTCCTCCCGATTCAGAGGGACCGCCAGCGTCACTCAACATCCCATAATGAGAGTCAATAAAGCGCAGAATATTTTTGCGCACAGCTCCTGCTCCAGACGCCTGTCATTGCAGCTTCTCAGATATGTAACAGCTTTCATGTCTGACTGTGTGTTCACAGAGACTTTGTGAGTGTGGGCCACGGTGGCAGGTTTACAATTCTGCTTTTCAAATATTCATGGAAACAGAAAAACAGTCAAGCTTCTCCCACTGCATGAAGAGAAGGCTGCAAAATGTAGAATTGTTCCTGATAATAATGATCATAATGACACGCATTCGAAAACAAAGGCACAATGCAAAAATAAAACACACACAAACACACAGGAAAAGTCTGAATCCAGAGATTTGTTGCTCTTCATTCATAAAGATAATCTAAGAAAGATTAAATAAAGTTCAGAGATGAGAAGACCACAGCGTTTACAAAGAAACAGAAAGAAAGTCTTTGAGTAAATTACTAGAAGAAATAGTGCTCTCTGTTGTGAGAAAATCCCATTTCACTTCTTGATATCTGATAAACATTGTAAAAGTTTCAGAATATTTAAGCACTTTTTTTTTTATATATTTTTGGGAGATATGTCTGGGTATCATCTGTATACAGTGATATAAGAGCTTGTGCTGATGAATAATGTCATATACAGAAGCGGAACGGATCCCAGGACAATTACCAGAGGAACTGGCTAATCCAGAACCAGAGAAGAGCAGGATGCATGCTTAACAAGCATTTTGTATGTTTTTCACTTAAAAAAAAAAAATGTGTGTAACTGAATGCATTGGATGCATTTACCTTTCAATAGCTAAAAATGTGATCTAAAGTGCTGTGATTCTGTCTAAATGTGGATTCTTTTTTTTTTTTTAACATTTTGTTTTGTCCCAACCTTTCAAGACCTTGTTGGATGGAAGCTGTTTTTTTTTTTTTTTTTTGCAGAAGAGGAGGCACAGAGAATAGTTTTGAGATTGCCTGCTAATTGCTGCAGTCTGTGGGATCAAGGCCAAGTTTTTAATGAACTGTTGGACACAGACACTCTGGAAGAAATCCACAAGATAAAGAGCTGTTTATGATTCCCAGAAGCCAAACTGCCCCTCACATCTAGAACGACATGCAAAAGTTTAGAAGCGTTAAGTTTTCAGAACTAGTTGAGAATGTCAGATGCATTATATTTATGAAAAAACTGGAACAAAATCTGATCAAGTGATGCAGAACTCAATAAAACAGTATCGACAAATTGAATCAGGTCAACTGGACCATCGAATCAGGCCAACTGGACTCGGTCATATTCTACATAATTAAAGAAGACAATAAACCGATGAAACAGCTACTATATGATGTGAAACATCTTTGAAGGCTCTGAATGACTCCAGGGAACCTGAATTCATCACTTTGACATAAAAGCAACAGGAATCTTCTTGAATGATTTGGAATTATCCCTATTAGCTCACATCAAAGCAGGAAATAATTGTCTCTCATTGTACGAACGTCTTCATTGAAAGACAGCTACACTTCTTTCATATCACCCAACATTGTCTTTTTATGAATGTTACATTATTTATTTATTTGATCTTGAACTCAATTCTGACCCTGTTTGGTATGAAGATACAAATCCACAGAATTTGACATCACAGAGATCAACAAGTCTCTGAGGTACCATTTACGCAATATTTTAAGTGGCTAGTTCCCATTTTGATTTCAAAATGTGTCTTGTAAATGGGCTGAAGAGACTTTAGAATTGACTGCAGACCGGGGAAAGTGCCTCATCTTCATTCGCGTCTTTAAAGTTGTTGGATATTTCACCATTTACGTGTCATTCCTGTGATATTGTTCAAACAGCACCTCTGTAACATTAAAAATGCACAATTTATTGTGTTACTCATCTCTAAATAAACATGTTTCTTCACACTGACAGGCAAAATGTACAGCAAACACACCCCCGCTTCCACCAGTTTTATCCGTCTCGAAAAGATCCAGTCACACAAAAAAGAGAGAAATCTAGTCGAAGTACATTTCACATGTACTCGAGCTGCAGCCGAGAGTAATCAAAGCCAAAGCCACCTACTCAACCCACCGATATCTTGACACCTCTTTGTTTCTCACACTCTCCACTATTCAGCTGTTATTTCTCTCGCCTGCTCTCACCCGCCGCCTCCCTCTCCTCACCTCCTCCCTCCTCTCCACAAACCAGCTCCAATTTACCGCCACACTACGAGCCGCGCCAAAGCCGAGCCAAAAATTAAGTCGGTAATATTAGCAAGCTGCAGAACTGAACTTCACAATCTGAAGTTGGCCATGATCTGAGGAGAGAAAAACTGTGACATGGGCGTATACGGACATTAATATCGATGGATGAGCAACTCCTCTCTCTGTGCAGGCGATTCGTCAGTCCGATGTGAGCAGCTGGACTTATTGCTCCAGTGGGGCGCCGAGTTTCGCCAGTCCTCATCCCAACCGCCTGAAGGAGAGAAGGTGCTGGAAGACCTGGTGGCCTTCGACGTCATCCTGGGAGACCTCAACTTTGACAACTGCTCTTCAGGTGTGCAGCTTATCAAGGTTTACTCAGCGTTTTCTAGCCCAGCTGTGAATCTGCTGAAGGCTTCGTGGTGCGTTCAGGTCCAGTGGAGAGTTTGTGTTAGATTTGTGTGAGTTCACTCAGGGGTTGAGAGAGCAGAGGTCAGAACAAAACACCGAGACTCAGAACTCAACTCACTGCTGAGAGAGCCCCAATGTATCAGGCAAGGGTAGCAATGTTATTGCTAAGCAGACAGCAGTAGCATGAGTGCCGTACAACCAGGGTGAGTTCGAAAATGATTAAACTGTGTGTCTCCGTGGAAAACTCAACTTTTCTGGAATGCTGCGTCTGAAAGATAAACACAGAAATTATGTATTCTCACTTGAAACTTTGTAGTGTAAATGGGGCCTAAGTTAAATCTTTGAAGTTGTCAATATAGAGCATTTCCTCTGTTTGGTCCACATGAAATCTTACTGAGCTGACTGCAGTGAGTTTGGCACAGCTGATGATCAGCTTGATTCGAATAAGTGGATCTTCAGAAAGTAATTTCTGTTTGAAATAACACTGCAAGATTCAAAATTGGTCTTCAGAGTTCAGAAAACAGTACAAGACCCTGTGATCTTTTTCAAACCACGCTTGCTTATTCCCAATAATGACTGAAAGAAGAAGCACAGAATGCCTGTACACGATCTATAATGTATCAACATGTATGTCGAACCTCTCAGAGTCCTGACACGGGGCAGACTTATCAAATATTTATATACTCACCATTAATAATGAAACCCTGGAGGTGAAGTACGGTCCAGAAACACATGACTCATTATCAGAGAGTCATTATCGTGACAATGTTTTCCCGTAAGAAACTAATATGATGGAAATAAATGAAAACCTGATATCTCACTTCATCTTGATATATAATCAGTGTTGAAGGAGGAACACAAATTTAAACTGTAATAAGGCATGAAAAACCTGATGAACAAATATAGATTACCTTTGTATATCTACATTTACAGAATCCCAATAAACTGAAAGAGATTAAACAATGTGGAGTTGTAATCACTTTCATAGTTCTCAGTTTAAATTTGACCCCAAATTTTTCTCTTGAAGATGTTCTCCAAACACTAGAGTCACCCATTCACACCAAAGCACAGAATCAGCTTAACAGATCTGCTGTCTAGAAAGTCTTCCTTTATTTATTTATTATTTTACCAAATCTTAGACAACCTCAGAGAACATTATTCAAATTTTTAAAATACTTTTTTAAAGCTTGCTGAAGAATTGACACCGTCCTTTGACTGAATGTCCGTGTGATAAATTTAAGTGTTGTCAGCATAAAGGCAGTTTCTGTGAGGTAAAATCGAACTTTTTATTATCAAAATCAATGATATTCATAAGTGAAACTACTGCAAGACCAGCAGCGACCTTTAAGTGTCACAGTTGTTCTTGCAGCTACAATCTAATACTGTATAATGTCAGAGGACTTGAAGCATGGTGCTACAGCAGGGACACAAAGTAGTTTTGGTGTCTTGAATCCATCCAGACTTTAAGTATGTGATGAGGAATGACAAAATCATGGTAGTCTACTCTATATGTGTATCCGTGTGTATGTATCTGTGCACACGAACAAATGTCTAAAAAGCTGACTGTGTATGCTACATTGCAGCGTTTCCATATGTGAGTGGTGAGTGTGTGTGTGTGTTCTCCACAGAGGACAAGCTGGAGCAGCAGCATGCACTTTTTACTCAATACAAGGACCCATGTCGCCTGGGGCCAGGGGAGGACAAACCGTGGGCTCTGGGTAAAAATCACAACACACACACACACACACACACACACACACACACACACACACACACACACACACACACACATTATTCAACCCAAAAAGCATACATTGCAAACACATAACACACTTTCCCATTATGAAAGTAAAACATCCCTCGCATTCAGTAGTCTGTATTATTACCCAGTACAAGACTCACATAATTCGGTAAATTAGAATGATTTCTCAGTCTATGACACTTCACACTGATAACTCTTTGGTTGTTGTATTAATCCCACAATTTTCCATCAGATTCAGACCTTTGTGTTTCTGTTGTTGGTAGAAAAGTAACGGAACAGATTATTGACTTCCCCGGTTTTGTGATAACTGGGTGTAGAAGATAGATGGATGTTTTGTTGGTAATAAATTTATAAAAGAAACAGTATAAGAAAATGAATGAGTACCCAGAGTCAGTCCCTGAGGGACTCCTTTCTTACATATTCAAAGATTATTGACTTTGTAGTCTGTGTGTATAGAAGATAGATGGATGAGTTGTCATGGTGCTGATTCATTAGTTTATAGAAACCATAAGAAAAAGAAATGGGATCCCAGTGCAGATCCCTGAGGAATTCCTGGTGCTCTTTTACAATTCTAAAACCTGACAAGCTTCCTCCAGCTCCATCTTGATGAAGCAGGAGTGGAAGATAAATAGTACTCCATAAATACACACATAAGCATGGAAAAAAGTAATCAGGAGCACTTTGAAGTGATGGTAAGCTCAATCTGTGACTTCCCAGAGATGGAAAATCAAACCTCCTTCCTGTGTGTGTGATTTGATTTGAAGCGCACACAGAGATGGAGGGGATTAATATGTTTTTACAGAGCGTGTTGAGAGGCTGAGAGAATCGATGCTCTGCAATGAAATTTTAAATCCGAAAAACAATGGAGAATCAATATGTGGCTGACGGGCCTGATACTGTGGCACGAAGCCAGAATGGAGTCAGTGGACAGAGAAACACAAGCAGGTTAGCAGGGAGGAGATTATTATCATCATCACCATGATCGTCATCATCATCATCATCATCATCATAACCATCATCATCACCATCATCACCGTGCTGCTGATGCTGGTTTGAGAGCTTTTTCTGCAGCCAGTCCACACAGGCAGCAGCACACTGTAATCAGGGTCAGGAAGCACCCAGTGTGCGAATCAAATGCACCCTGTGGAGAAGTGGCGGAGCCAGCTGAAACATGGGCATCGGCGGGTGACGTAAAGGCCGGGGTGGGGGGGTTCGGTCTGGATATGAAGCGTTATTCAGGCCAGCTGCTGCATTTTGGGTCCAGTGTGGGCAGCACAGAGTGAACGGTGCCTGTTTGGGAGAGAAATGCTTATTTATTCAGACAGAACGAGCACACATGAGAGAGAGAGAGAGACAGAGAGACAGAGAGACAGAGAGAGAAAAAGAAGAATGGAGCCGCCATCAATGAAAGAAAGTGAAGGGAGATTATCCTGTTTCATCACGATGATTAGACCTGAATGAGTGTAGCAGTGAGCCAGAAAGACAGAAGGAAGGCTGTCAGATGCTGTCAGATGCATCCTGGGATTTCCTCGAACTCCAGGAGTCCTGAGGGGCTGCGTGTTGCCTTCAAGTCACGTGGGAAATCCCGCCAGCATGGGCCCACTTGAGAGGCGTCTGAAGCTGTGAAAATGAACGGTTTCAGTGAAACTCCCTCCCTGGCTCGTCTCTCCTCGAAGGCAGAACCTCCGGGATATTTAAAGCCTCTGCGGCCAGGGCTGGAGTCAGGGAACATTTGTTTTGTTCCCTTCACATGCATTTCTGTGCTGATGTCAGGATTTATGAGGCCATGACCTGAGGTCAGGTCAGCCTGAAGGAGGAACAATTGGGCTTACACTCAACATGTGGCTGCCCACATCAGACATCAGCTCCAACACTTCTGTCAGATTTAGAAGTGAACCAGTGTTTAAATAATGCTTTACCCCCGACACCATTATTAAATGAATCATCCAGTTATGGTCACTAAAGTGTCAGCGAGCTTGGTTTTCTATAGAGTTGTGCAGCTGCATGAGCCAGTTTGTATTTTTGCTGGACGTCTTTGTCAGGCACAGACAATTTGAAAGCATAGATGTGGAAGGAAAAAAAGATGATAGAAAGCATTACATTTACAACTGTCAAGGTTTGTCAGCATTTTCGAACTGAATTATTTCTTCACTTATTCACAGGAGTGTTTTTATTGCACTTTATTGTATTTTTTGCACTGCATAGAGCCAATGTGCTCCATTATTCATGTGAAATATGAGAACAGAGAGTTCAATATCTTCCTCCCACTAACTGATATACCTTAAGCTAACGTCCAGATTATAGAGCATCTTCCTCCCGCTAACATATAGATTATAGAGCATCTTCCTCCCGCTAACATATAGATTATAGAGCATCTTCCTCCTATTGGCATCAAGATTATAGAGCATATTCCTCCTGCTAACAAATAGATTGTAGAGCATTTTCCTCTCTTTAACATCCAGATCATAAAGTATCTTCCTCCCACTTCCTGATGCAACTTCAGATGAACCTAATGAGTAAATTTGTCATTAAACTGACAGTTCAGTTAATGTGTTACAGCAACATTAAAATAATACAGTATCATTAATGCAGGACAAAACCAACAAAGTAAAAGTGGAACTCATTAAAACCGTATTGATTTAAATGTTGGGAGTGATTTGTTTGACAAAGCATGATTTAAAAACCCAAAAGGTCAGAATAAATCATAAAACTTGTTTCTTTTTCAAGGTATAAAAATCCTCCATCAGGCATAATTGTTCTTGTGAAAATTGCTGTCCAAGCATGAGTCACCGACTTTCCAACCGCTCGCAGATCGACTGGAGTAACTTCAGAGTGCTGCGCTCTTCATTCGGGGTGTTTTAAGCACATTATCCAGCCCACGGACTCTCATCTCGGAGATCTCTGAGTGCTCGTCTCTCTCTGTCTGTTACACTTTAACGCTTTATGACAGCAGATCCGTGGTCTGGGCATGCTGAAGGCAGGAAGCGGACGAGATCTTCTGACGCCAAGGGGCTGGTCACTGTGGAGAGGGAGAGGGTTGTAAAGCTGGATCAATAAAGTCGAGCCGGAAATGGTTTCATGTCAAACTTAGGGTCATCTGACTAAGACATGAATAAAAGAAAAACTCAATAGACAAAAGTTCAGAGTTTGGGACCATTTAGATCTAAACACTCAGCTTTCCCTTAAGGTGGAGGAATATTGCTCTAATCTCTTTCAAATGAAACTTTGAGATCTGGAAGTCTTCAGGAGCTGAATTTCCTGATTTGTTTCGCATTATAATTGTATTATTGTTATTATTTGCTAGGATCCATAATAAATATAAATTTGTAATCTAAAACCATGGTATCGGTTCAACTCATTGGTCTGAATTGAGACTCAAATTTAGAGGAAAACATCATGATGGATGAAGACGTCTTTCTTTGATATACTCCCATGTATTTACATCATTAGAAGGAGGTAGAACATCCTAAAGAAAACCCATGTAGTTGAGATGCAGGGAGAACATTGAAACTTCACACAGGTAGACAGAATCCATCCCTGGTGTTTTCATCCCTGCTGCAAATTGCTGCAGTTGACACTGCCAGAAATGCTCATGTGTGAAGCAGTGTTTGGAGTCCCCCAGGGATCGACTGTGGGTCCTCTTTTGTTTTTGTGATTATTCACCTTCTCATAAGTTATTCACGCTCAGTATCATATGGATCCATTGTTTTTTTCTGGCTTTATCTAATATTGGGTGGATATTGAAGCACTGTTTGCAGTCCCTCAATGATCCACTCTGGGTCCTCTTTCTTTTTTGTCTAATTGCTTTATTTAAATAAGTTCTTCACCATGACGGCTCAGGAAAATGCAAACGTCACACAGAAAAGTTTTAAACCCTGATTTCTCATAGCATGGCGTGACTGCTAAACATTAGACCAAAATTTGGCAGAAATGTTGGCAAATGACTTGTTGAGGTGTCCAGGTCAGGTAAGCTAGTGAAACATTGGGGGCGTAATGAGTGTAAAAATGTATTAGATACACATTTTCTATCATTAATTAATTTTGAAATGCTGTATATGCTGGTAATGGTCACTGGCTTTTTATATGGAATGACCAGAAATTACAAGAATCACACCAAACTTTAATGGTGCAGTGAAGTGATGAGATGTACCATTGCAGTAGAGGCTGCACCGAAGTGTAGTGGTTTGCCCAGTTGCATTACTGTAAGATTTTCCTCAGTTTGAGTCCTGGCTTTAGGGCTTCACTTTGTGGAGTTTGCATTTTTTTTTTCCATGTGCATTGTTCATCAAAATGTGTTTGAGGTTAAGTGGTCAGCCTTAATGCCTGTAGGTGTGTTCAGGTTAAGATGGATGGATGGATGGAGAAATCCAACAAATCATGCGTTGTCTTTCTGTAGGTACCCTCCTGGATCCCAGTGGCCTTTACGATGACGACGTCAGCTCACCTGAAAGTTTACAAAAGTGAGTCACTCAAACCATTAACACAAAGCACCAATAAAACCCTGGAGTCACTTATCCGATAGAAACCAACACAAGTGGAAATCACAAAGGGTAGAGGAGGTCTGCAACATGTGACTATTGCAAAACATTAAATCTGCTACATTAAAATATTAAATTATAAAACTGAGTGCACTTGAGTCAGTTAGTTCCTCTTTGCATATCCACATGCTACAAGCTAACACTTGTCAGAGCAGTTCACAACTTTTCTTTCACCAAGCTTACACGCCCACACAGAGGCAGGAGCTTTCAAAACAGTGGAAAGTCTAGACACTGACGGCCGAGTCTGAACGTCGGTGTGCTGTGTTCCCGTCAGAGTGATGGAGAACGAGGAGGGCAGGAAGGAGTACCTGGTGTTTCCTCCCAGTAAGAGCCAGTGTCCCGCCAGCAGTCAGAAGGGCAGGAAGATCCCCCTGAAGGGCAACGGGCGGCGGATCGACTACATCCTCTACAGTGACGAGGGCCTGCAGCAGGACTGGAAGCTGGTATGGTTATGGGTTTTTCACCTATAGTGGCACTAATGCCATATTTTATGTTCTATTCATTGAAAAATGCAGAATCACAGTTGTCTGAGTTCAAACTCAGTTTGAGGGCCTTCAGAAAGTGGTTTGCAACTTGCACTCTTCAACACTGAATTTCAAGTAAAGGAAAGATATTGCAGTAGTTTTTGGAAAAACTGCAGAAAAAAACTGTAGAAATGCTACAACGTCTCCGGGACTTCCGGAGCTTTGATTGATGATGCATCATCAGTTTTTTTTTTTTTTTTTTTAATTTAATTGAAATATAGCTACTTTATGTGTAAGACTTTGACTTTGTGGCAGTACCTTCATAAAAGGAGTGCAAAATAAGAAGTGCTTGTGTCGTAGTCAAGACCAACAGCTAGGCCGCTCAAGACCAAATCAAAATTAAGCGTAAAAACATTGAAAGTCCAAGACAAGACCAAGAATTTAAGGGGCTGAGACCAATCCAGGACCAAGTCCAAGGCAAGGCCTAGACCAGGATTTCTTAACCCTGGTCCTCGAGGCCCAGTGTCCTGCATGTTTTTCCTCTCTCCCATTTGGAACACACCTGATTGCAATGACAGCTAATTACTGGGCTGCTTGTAAAGAAGCCCAGTAATTAGCTCTCATTGCAATCAGGTGTGTTCCAACTGGGAGAGAGGTAAAACATGCAGGACACTGGGCCTCAAGGACCAGGGTTAAGAAACCCTGGCCTAGACTTTAAGGAGCTGGGAACGTGTCAAAATAAAGACCAGGGCATCTCAAGACCAATATATGACCAAGACTTTAAGGTGCAGAGATCAGATAAAGACCAAGATATCCTGAAAATATGGTCTTAAGACCCACACCAGTCTCAAGCTGCTCATATGTGTTGAATGACTTTGTCCACCACCAACACATTCGACTCCACATGCTGGTTTTCTGAGCTTCATCCAGTCACTGCTTGGTGAACAAATGAGCACAGAAGCGATATCTCTCCCAGCAGATGGTTTTCATGTAAACAGACTCTAAAGCACACAAAACCTTCATTTGAACACTCCTGTCTGTGCATGGAGTTATTCTCAGTAAATCACCCGAAGTGCACGCAAACAGAAATCTGAATCGGCGTGCCGTTTATCAGGCTTTACACAGGAGCTCAGTACATCAAATCCTTTATATCTTTAGTAATATTATTCTGTATGATAAGGCAATCACTCACTAAAGATCACATTTAAAATCTGAACTCTGATGTGTTGTTGAAGAATTTCTATCAAAGTCAGTATGAAGATGCACCATTACAATACATGCTAATTGTACAATCATATTTTCTGAAAAAAAAAAAAAAGTCAAAACAACACATTTTTCACAATTTCTAGTTAATATAAAGCCTATGAATGTGCCCCCCCCCCCCCCCCATAAAACTCAATCTGTACACTGTTCCAAACTATCCTATTATGCCATGTGTTATTACAGTTTTTCACAATTGCTTAAACAGATTTTTTGAAACCTCCATCCATTTTCTCAAAACCTTAAACACAAATCCAAAAATCCACACTACATTCACAAAAACCTCAGACATTTCTGTCAAAATCGAATTATCGCCTCAAAACCAGTTCTCTTGTGTTCAAAACCACACTCTGCGTTCAGATCTCACACACAGCAGGTAAAAACATGTTCACCTCAGATCGTTCATTAGACACTACATGAAATAACTGAGGACACAACAAGCAGTCCACACTTTTAAACCTGCTGGGTTATTTTCCCAACCCATTTCCTGGGTAGCCCTAGATTTTGTGCAGATTGGGTCACTTTTACCCCAAATTAGATGAATTGTGTCGACCCAGCAGAGTGAGTTGATGATTTGAACAAAATCACCATTTTGAACACTCCTGCGACTCCTTCTCCTTCTTGCATCTGGAGACTTCTGGCAACAAACGCAACAGAAAACTGGAGTCCTGTGTTTTCACAGAAGATTATTGCAATGGCTAAGAAGGAAAAGACATGACCTCCCTCTCCTTATTCTCATGTGTGACTGGGGCTCAGTTGGTAGAGTGGTTGTCTAGCAGTTGTGAGGTTGTTAGCTCAAATCTTTTCCTCTACATGTCAACGAACTGCACTGAACCCCAGCTGGCTTCCAGTGGAGGGTTTGACAGCCTTGCATGGCAGAGGGCACGTGTTTCTGAATTCTGAGGGTTTACATTTTTACTGTAAAGTAACTTTCCCAGACCCGCTGATAAATCTTGACCCAGCATCAGGGTCAAATCTTCAGCCCAAACAGCTGGGTAGAAATAACCCAGCATTGACTCGGCCCCTTTTGGACCCAGCGCTGGGTCAGCAATTCCACTCAATGTGGGTTATTTTTACAGTAACCCAGCAGTTTTCAGAGTGTGTAGTGCACAGAAAATTTTTATTTTACGTATTTGAAATGCATTTAGAAAAAAAACCCCATCTAAGTCAAAGTGATATCTAAATTGACCGTCATAACAAAAAATAAATACAAAACAAACAAAACAAAAGCACACTACTGCATGGTCACGGTCCTGGAGATTCAGTCTCCAGCATCTTGTCTCTGTGCGCACTTGGTCTGATCACATCATTAGAAATATGTGTGTTCAGTTTTGAGCTGTTGTGTGTAAAAGATGACAGCTGTGTTGGAGTTGTGTTCACATTTTGCTGCCAGTGATTACAATTTTGCAAAAATGTTGTGAAATGTGTTTAGTGACTGAGAATGTGTCTAAGGTTTTGCAAAAAAGAGCAGATCGGTTTTGAAAATTGAGCATAGGACCTGAACAGTGTTTAAGTTTTTGCCAAAAGAGTGTTTGATTCGAAAAATGAGTTTAGGCCACTGAGAGTTTGGTTCAGGCAATGGGGTTTAGTGTTTTAGCAATTGTGAAAAACTGTAATTTACATAAAGGACAAATTTTAGGTTGTCCACTGGGTGGCAGTGTTGAGTCGCTCAGTTTTTCATCTGATTTTTCAGAGTTTTGTCTTTATGTTTGTAGTGGTCCAGTTTTAGTTTTTTTTTTTTTCTTTTTAATCTTCAGTTGTTATCTATTTCTCCTCCTTTGGAGACTCAATACACCATCTTGTGGTGAAAACTGGTACTGCAGAACATAAACAAATGGAAAAGGTTGGATCACAGGAGAATTTCACCCTGTGTGTCTGGATTAGTTTTGAGGCTTTTGATTCAGGACAAAATAAAATATGGGAAATACTTAACGATTATGGCTTTCAGGTGACCTCCGACCAGCAGAGTAGAAGAGATAAAAGACAAACAAAAACAATCAAAAGAGCGGCGCTGTTAGTGTGAGGGGCTGTGGAGGACAGCTCTCTTCTCTTCCTGTCTTCTTCCTCTTAATTTAGTCCACAAGAATAAACAAGAATGTACATAATATAAAGAGCAACATGAAAAGCACAGAACTATACACAATACAGCAGAAAATGACAATATAAACAGCAATGAAAATTAGATTATGACAAAGCATCAACAAAACAAAGTTGTTGTTTTTTTAAATAAACAAAATAAAGTACATAGGGATGTACAGAATGTAAATGAGGGAGCAATGACAACAGTAAACAGATTTGGGGAAATCAAGAAAAGCTTGATAGATTTTTTTTGATTTAGTAAACTGACTGACTTAAAGAGAGATTTCAGCTCAAGGATTAAAGGAAGAATCATAGGTGTGTCCTGGAAAATTTGAGTTTGTGAATGAAGAATTTTGCATAGAGGAAAATAACAATCAGATATTGAAAGGCAGCATCCTTGGTATCCTCATCGTAAAAAAATATCATCTTTAAGGCTAAGGGAATATCTATCAGTCCAAAACTTTTGAGTTATTTCACAATCAAAACAAACAAATGAGAATTTTTTTCTGTTTTGCTTACAAATTGTACAGGAGGAATCCCATACAGCACTTGGAAGCATATATTTTATGTCCAATTTTTAAGGCGTACTTCTTTCGCCCTATTTGAGACACAGTACATGTCGGGTAAAAGGCAAACTGTTTTTCGGTTGATATTTTCAGTCCTAGAGCTAAAAAAACAAAAAGAGAGAAATAAACTTGCCTCTCATTACTCATTCTTTGAAAAATCACACAAATATGCTTTCTCATTATATTTAATATCAGTTAGTTTAATTGCAACCAGTAGCAGTAAAGGCCATGTTATGATCTTCCCTCCGTATTCCAAATGCTTCTTCACAAGTTGAATTAGTCTGTTTGGAGTAACACCAGTTACACAATTAAAATCTTTGAAAGGAATGGGAAAACGATACAGACACAAATTGTTTGTAATAAATAATACTGCCAGAATTATCAAAGAGATGAAAAATTGAAATCAACTCTCTTTGGAACTAACAAGGAAAGAATAAAGATTTGTTCCTGGTAAGTTTGTCAAAATTGTTCTAGAGTAGTTTTAAGAGGTGAGAAACTGTGGTCCTCTTCCTCTCTCTAGCTTCTGTCTGTAGTGGCTCTCCGCCGCCCTCTTGTGGTTATTAAACGCACCTTTCCTGTAGTTGAAAATGTTTCATGTGACTGAAGGAAAAGCTAAAGAAAAAAAAGAAAAAATACACAAGATTTTTCAAAATGACAATTCAGTTCTTATAATGTGTGTTTTATTGAAGTAAGTCCTGGTTTTACTCCCCAGTTCCAGGTCCCAGGCCTTCACTTTTGACAACCACTGAAAGAGTCCAGATGTGTGTTTGTGCCGACCTAACCCTCCTGTTGGTCTTCATCCTCCTGCAGGAGTTGGAGGAGTTCAGCTTCGTCACCCAGCTGGCGGGGCTCACGGACCACCTCTCCGTGGCCATGCGTCTGGCTGTTTCCACCGGAGAGGAGGAGCCTTAGACACCCCGCCTCCACTCTTCCTCTGCTTTTCTACAAGAATCCAATTACTGCCATGGAGGGTCGTCCAGGAGGAGGAGGCATCAAGAGTTTACAGAATAGAAGCTGCTTGAGGTTTCAATCGACGGGCGCGGCGAAAGGATGGAGGGACGGATCGATGGGAGGGAGCAGCAGGCCGAGGAGGGGTGGGACAGGAGTGGTGGGGCACTGTGGATGAGAGGGATTCAAAAGTTCAAGAGGCCAGAAAGAGACTCACCTGGGTGGATCACCCACAGACCCTGAATGCACCACGGACCACAAGAGGGATGCTGAATATCCCCCCATCCTCCCCTCCAACATCCCCCCCGAACAGTGGATGGTTCATGTAGCCAACAACACATACATACACACACATATACACACACACACACACACACACACACACACACACTCGACCTCCAGAGACAGCCGGCTGCTTCTCGTCCACTGACCGTTGCTGTGAGCAGACCACCGGCAGGCTTCACTCGGACTGCCTGCGTCCTCGTGTCGTGCTCCTTTCTCAAATCTCTCGGTCCCTCACCTTCTCGCTCCCAGGAACCTCAACAAGTGTCTTTCTTTTCTAAAAAAAAAAAATCAAACTAAAAAAAACTAAAGTCTTTCTTAAAAGAGAAAAATAATATACAATTTCTATCGTGGCCACACCACTTTTTATAGGGAGTCTAAATGCCTGTTTAATATTCTATACATATATGGTATGTTTCTATAAAACAAAAGAGATATTGTGTAAAAAAGGGACGGATGAAGTTGTTTGCGATGCTAAAAGCATGTTTTTTTGCAGTCGGTGAAATGTAGGAGACACTTTTCTTTCATGAGGCTTTGCTGATGCATGATGGGAAATGGTGTCAGTTTACATTGTGAAGGCCTCAGGGCTCAATCGTGTGTGTGAGAGTGCGCGTGCAGCGCTGCGCTGCCGACGGCTCCTGAGGCATACACGTTACACACCGGCACGCAGCCAAGATTTAAAGGTGCAGCATGTAAGATGGCCGCACATTAAAAAAAAAAAAAGAAAGATGGCCACACTGCTACTTTAATCCAGCAGGCGGCAGCGGGAAGCTCTGTCAGCTTTTCATCAGAGCACCAGTTTTCAGCTTTCTGTCGTCTTACTCGCTACACCATCTGGTGTTGAAGAGTGGTATTACATGGCTGAGCTACAGGAGATAACCTCAGCTTTAAAGACATTTATCTGTCCATTTCTGTCATTTTAAGTGTTTTTTTTTCAAGCTTTGAATAAACAAATCTTACATGTTGTACCTTTAAAGACACAAACTGTTCTACATGTTCTACATGAATCCGACTGAGAGGGGGAAAAAAACCCAGCCTGACTCCAATCAGCTCGATGTGACAGTGACGTTTGCTGAAAGACCGCCAGGATTTGTCTTTTGAGATGTTACTTTAATGATACTTTCATTTGTTATTCCTGATTATAAAGCTATAATGGAACATTCGTGCAGCTGGGAAATCAGAAAGTTCCCAGTTGGATTTATCCTGTTTAACATTAAGCTTAAGTTAACTTCACAAAAATGAGCAGATAAAATGTTACCATTATTTCAATCAACGCAAAGAAGAAAACAATAATGCTTTAAGAACTGAAACCACTTCTAAACCAATGAAAGATTTATTTATTTATTTATTTTAAATCAAGCTTTCAACCTCAGCTAGGCTCATGAAATAGCCTTTTTTTCTTTTTTTCTTTTTCTTCTTTTTTTTTGAGTGCATTGTTTATCAAAAGATAAATGGACTAATTTTCTGTTTAAAGAGATTCCACATGAGATTCCCACTTCCCCTGTGGGAATTTCCCAGTTCAACAGTATTCAGAGGTAATTCACCCACCAAACAATGAGACCTTTGACACAAAGCCAGGGCTGTGGGGACATTTAGCCATTTTTTCGTTTATAACAGCAGATTGCTCATAAAGTCTGCCGCCTGGGTAAAAAGATGTTTCGTGTAGAGTGGAGGAATGAAAGAAACGTTTCTAAAGCTGTCTCAGTAATCTAAACCTCCAGCAGAATGACCGAGAAAATGGTTCATCTCTTTATTTTAACACCCAACACTGTGGTTGGAAAGAAAGGAGAAACTACAGAATGCTACTTAAACCTTGGTGGTGCTCTAAAAATAAATAAATAGGGCTCAAAATACTTTTTAAAAGGTACTTTGAGATTTGTAAGCTCCAAACGACAAAAAGATTACATAAAGTTTCACTCATTTGTTTCTTTATAAAGTAAAATATACTGCTTTCATCATTATTTCTCTATTTTATTTAACTTTATCTATATTTATGATTATTTATCCATTCTGCATGTTATTTAGACACTTTAATGCTAATTTATTTTTTTACTTATATGCATGAATAGTATCTTTAGCTTCCTGCTTTGTGCTTATATTATATCTACAATTTGCTCATGATGAAGTGTTTTTGTTTGTTTACGGGCATTACTGTTTATTTTAACTGAGCAGATCTGATTGAGCCAATGCAAATTCGAGTTGTTTAATGTGGCAAATCTCAGCGAGAGGATGCAAACATCACTGTCACCTGGAGCCGACTGGGACAGTTTAGAGCTGATCAGAGTCGACTGGAATCGATTGGGGCCCAACTGGGACCAATCCCAGTCAATGGGAACAGAACCGGTCATGACGTGACTGTCTTGTGATGGGGGGCCTTCGGGGGATGTTGTAACTCCTCCCGTGGACTCACGGGAGGCTTCAATCTTTGATGTTCTTAGCTTGTTCGCGCACACCACTGTAGCTTCCTGGTTAGTGAGCCATGACCGTATCGTGAGCACGTCTGACCGCAGCGCGAAGCCCCCGTCTCTTCACCGCCGCCACGACGACAGCCATATTGAGACGCAACTGCAAAACCTCAGTGTGCTTTTAACGGCGTGCCGGCTGTGTGATATGCCACGTAAACACGTCACAGAGTTCAAAAACGGATCCCAAAGATGAAACACAGCCCACCCACAAACACACGGTGGACACAAATGCACGAAAACTACCGAGCGGCTCAACTTCAGGCGTGTTCGGACTGAAGGACAAACATCCAGAGGCTTCTGTGAGAAGCTGCTGACAGCAAACACACCAGATTAGAGTGATGAGATATTTGCAGGTGCTGCTGACGAGTGAAACATATCAAGCAAAAATCCCCTGTGTGGAAGGCTGCAGAGTCTTTCTGACCTCTAAACTTCCCCAACTATTCCAGCGAAGCCAAAACACTGATGAACACATTCACTCCCTCAAACAAACAAAAGCATTCTCTCAGGGTCCTCTTTGTCAAATGTTAGTTCAACATCCTCAGAGCAGGAAAACTCCCGTCATCTGAAACTCCCCTCCACGGGTCGGGACAGTTTTAGAAGATATGCTGCCCCGATCTGCTTTTCTTAACAGGCTGACAGCTTTGATAGCTGGTAGCCTTAAAGATTACGTGTGTGCAGTTTGAGTAATGACAGCTTCGTGGATTAGGGGGCAGCGATGAGACAGTGGTTTATGTTCGGTCCAGTTCTGTTGGCCCGTATTCACAACGTCTCAAGAGAAAACATGTAATTTCTGCCTTTTTTGTTGGAGAACAGCTCTGACTTAACATGGCAACAAAACGAAAAGCTGAAAACAATGTAAGACCAACTTGAGCTAGCTAGTTAGCATGTTAGCATACTTCACTTGCCACGGTGCAACACAGCATCTTTAAAAATCTAAAATCTAAAAATGCCAAACCATCCCTTTAAATTTCTATGAATCCATGGTGGGAACTGGTTTATGTATAAAGACTCAAAGTGGTCCTGAAGTGAGTCAGCTAGCCTGGTGTGTGTATGTGTGTGTGTGTTTGCGTTCAGTCTGAACACACCTGAACGTTGGCGCTCCGCTCACCTGTCTGCATGCTGGACATCAGGACGTCACCCATTCTATCAGGTAAGCAGACACGCAGCAGAAAACACTACTTTGAATGATTTCCTCTTGGTTTGAATCCCCATTTGTGACAGACTGCCGAGAACGAGTGTGTACAGACCGTCGGAGTGTGTTTTCATCTGCTGTGAACATGCGGTGTGTTGTGTTGAGTGACAGTCAGCTGAATCAGGGAGGTACTCATTGATGGTTTATTGATTTTTCCATCATCAGTCATAGGTGAGTTCAAAAGGTGATAAAAAAAAAAGAATCAATTCATTTGAAATACAGCATCTGAATAAAATCTTCAACTTTCATGACTGTTACAATTTTACACTTCTAAATTTAAATTTCATTTACTTTAATTAGTTTCTAACATTTTATTTTATGGCCAGTTTAACCCTCCAGTTATTTATTTTAATCATTCTTTACTTCAAAATGAATGCCTCCACAAGCCTCTGAGCTTCATAGAAGAGAGTTTCATCGGCGTATATCAAACCATTCAGGTCCGATTTCAGGAAGGTAATTAATAAATAGAGAAATGAAATGATTGGTACGTGACGGGACGGTCCGGAGTCAGGTCTGGGCTTTTTGAAGTATTTAACATGAAACAGAGCAGCTCTGTAGCTTCCTGTCACTCAACACCTCGGCCGCTGCCGGCTTCTCCAGATTGTCCTCTCTGGAGTGGATTTGTTGTTGCTGTCAACATGGGAATCCTGCTGTATATTTGTTTTTTGTTTTTTTTAATTTGTTTTTTTTTTTTTTTCTGAAATGTCTGAAAAAAAGAAAAAGTCATCCTAAATGTTGAAGCCTCTGAATAAAACTTGCATCACAGGAACAGCTCCAATGTTCAGATGCTGTTTGCTCTTCATGTTCTGAACTGTGAATAATGTTTACAACACTTTCTGCTCCTGTCCGCCTCGTTTCTTATCCCATCTCTCATGTTACTGAGGAACTTATTTCACGTCCATTCATCTCACCACGGGAGCCTCCGTTTATTTTATTTATTTTCAAGGCAAGTTTTCAAAAATGATTCTTATCATGGATAAAACAGTACGATTGCTAAAAATACATACTAACATGGTTACTGAAGAGGGCAAACCTGCGAAAGCAGATAAAAATAGCTAAAAGAAAAAAATTAACTGTTGAAAAAAGAAAAAGAGGAAAATTACTTGGTTTTTTGAGACCTGATGATCCCAGAGGTCATGTTGGCTCGAGAAGTTTTCAGACCTGGAAGAGGACAAACAACATTCCTGAAATGATGATTGTAACCTCACAAATCTGTGATTTCTGTTTCAATTAAAGTCTGTGAACCTTTCCTAAAAGACTCATTTTGAAACTTGTTTGAACATGTCTCTAATAGCAATCGGAAGTATTATTGTATGGATTTATAAAGGAAAGGTGTTGGTGAGGAAATAGAGAACAGACTCTGTGGCGGTTGGCCGAGTGATGGAGGAAGTACAGTGCGAGGCAGGAGTGTTTGGAAAAAATTAACTATTGATTAATACTGAAATAGGTCTAAAGTTAACTTTCCATTCAACTGAGGAGATCCTTCTTCCTGATGGGGATTTGAACCTGGAACCAGCTCATAAACTGCAATGAAACATTGTCAAACATGTCGGAACCAGGTTTTGTTTGCGTTCTTTGATTTGGGCCCATTGTGACGAACTATTAGTGAAAGGGCAAATTGTATATCCTCTTTTTTTTTTTAAATGTCACCACAGACACAGAGAGAGAGAGAGAGACACTCGGCTTCAGACTGAAGTGACGAACATTTCCAAGGTGAGAAGAAGCGAAAGAAGCTGTCAAAGACAACTTCTGCTTTTATGAGAGTGGGGAAACTTCTTCAGGCTAATTATACCTCAGATGTGTTGTTAACATTTAAAGAAGAAAATCACCCTGAAACTACAGTCAGGTCAGCTCTATCCTCCAGAGACATCAGACTTCAGACTTGTAGTAAAATTGAAACACATTGCTCAAATACACTGTGAACTGAGATATCAGTGTGGGCAACCACCTCCAGAAGACTCCAGATCTCCTCATATCCCTTCATCCTGGCTACTGACCAGACTTTATTTAAGAAATATAACGCTTTTTTATATAACAAAGGGTTTTGCTGCTGCTACAGTATTTTTTTTTTTAATTAATTTAAGTTGTAACTTGTTACTTTTAATTGAACTAAAGTCTAAATTTACTCAAATGATCTGCACTTCTGCTTATAGAACGTGAGCGCTTTTGAAATGTGGTTCCACTATTTTCGTCACTCATAGACAAGAGTGATGATATCTAGAAATAATAAACACGTCAGTGCACGTTAGATCATCTGCAGGACAAAACCAGGGAATTTCAGCCTTCCAGCATGGACACTGTGTTGATTTGTTTCTCGGTTTGAAATGTCATGAATCTCACATTTGAATCTAGTCCTAAAATCTGGATGTTGTAAATTTTGACAATATTTTAATAAATTATTAGATTATTGAAGACACATTAAAAAAAATAGTTTGAACATGTGAAAACTGTTGCATTAATACATTTACTTTCGTATTTTTACTGAAATCCCAGATAACTGGTTGGTTTCACAGACTGCAACTAATGATGAAATGATGCATCAATGAGACTAAATTCATTGGAAATACCGTAATCTCTTTTATGCAGTTTGCTCATTTTAAGGTTAAACCGACACTAAGGAACTTTTCAACCTTAATAAAACATTTTAATATTTTTTGTGATGATACATCGACTTACAACTAGTTGAATGACCCTCCGTCACGGCCTGAGGGCGTCAGTATTGCTTTCACTTGGACTAAGCAGCTGTGAGGAGGGTGGTAGGAACCCTGCACACTAAAAAACTTCAAATGTGCGGACTGCTTTACGGCATGCGTCACATCATGATATAACATTGTTTAGCCACCATTAGATTCATTACCTCGTCGTTATCCATCCTTCACACAGCCACTAGAAACAAATGAAGGCGAGTTCAGTCCGACAGCATGCCACCAGGAGCAGCATTTTACGACGCCGCGCGCTAGTCCTCATGGGAACTGTAGTATTCGTTCAGGCAAAACACTACCGCTTTTGTGAAAGGATAGGGTTTTGGTACCTTTCATTGTAACATTAATTGTAATGAGAACTCGTTACTGGGCTTTTCTACAAGCTTGAAAACATCAACATCAGATTTAGGTGTGCTGAAGCTGCGAAAGACCTAAAACACGGAGGAAACCAGCCCTCGAGGACCAAAGTTGAATAGCTCTGATCTAGAGAATGGCTTCTCGCAGAGATTGTGCAGTTTTCCTCTTTTTCCAAAATGCAGCTGTTAGACAGCATCATCCAGCAGCCATCCTCCAGAGGAGGTGGACCAAACACATACATCAACGTCTGTTGCAGATTTGGCCGTAAGAGAAAAATATATGTGATGTGATCCAAATGCAAGGTATGCCTTTATGTTTCCAAGAGACTAATTGCTTTTTGAAGTATCAAACAAAATAAGCACAACAAAGCAAAACAGAAATACTGATGGACGCTTATATGAATGTTAATCTCAATTTTATGTTAACTTTTTGCTATTTTCTTTGGGACCCAGGACACGCTGGAGAGACTATGTCTCTCGGCTGCCCTGGGAACGCCTCGGGATCCTCCCAGAGGAGCTGGAGGAAGTGTCTGGGGACAGGGAAGTCTGGGCATCCCTGCTGAGACTGCTGCCCCCGCGACCCGGCCCCGGATAAGCGGTAGAAAATGGATGGATGGATGGATCTTTGGGACTAAGGGGTTTCCATGAAAGTTCAGATTCACATGTTTAGCATTCTGATGTCTGCTGTAGTGGATATGTGATATCTTAAAAACCAAAACTATATTTAAAAAAAATGTTTTCAGTATTCCCAATCCTTGTAAGGTAATTAACCTTACAAAGACTGGGGATTTAAAAAAAAAAACTTGAATGAATGAATGAATTTATTTATTTTTCGAACATGTATAAAGTGAAGAAAAAAAAAGATAAAAAAGAAAGTTAATGCAAATCAAAGAAAAAAACAACAACATAACAGCATAGTTCAAAAAAAGGAGTAGGAAGAAGTAAAAACTTTTTAGAGATTCCTACCCCTTTTTAACTATTAACAAGTTTTAAAATCATACATCATAGGACATCACATAATATAACATGTGTATACATATACCGTGCAGATATCCCTATAAATACATAATATATACCCACACATACCATATAGTTATCCCCATAAATATATACTATATAACAGAATAATTATAACATAACTACAGTATAACAGCAATATATCAATTTCCACTATATGTATAATACTCAACACCATTTGTTATCATCATCCACAGTTCCAGACTTCCTCTTCCATATACTTATTAAGAAATATTTTTGTACCTTTTTTTAAAAAGATTTATATTGCTACTTTGTTTTGTTTCTGTCTCCAGACTGTTCCACAGAGCCACTCCACAGCTTGACATGCACATACTTTTCAATGTAGTTCGAACTTTTGGTTTTTTAGAGTTCACATTGTTTGTGCTGTTTTGAATTTGACCAGATCCATGAATTTCAACAAGTGTGATTTTATGAATAGTGGGTTTGTGTGGTCTCTGTATCCTGCATTGTTTATTATCCTTATTGCTTTTTTATGTATCGTGCATATAGGCTGTAGAGTGGTTCTGTAGCTGTAACTTCGATTGGATAATATTTTTTCCTGGTATTCAGGTTAATGGATGCTCTCTCAGTGAGAACGAGTGTAATCTGACTCAAGTGTGGAACATTAATCTGAACTTTTGGGATTTTCGAACCACTCTGTGTTCTCCAGGTGAACTAGGTGGCTTTGGCCATTTGTGATTCACATGGTCAACATGTGAATGTGTGGAGGTGGAAGAAGCGAAGAACAGCAAGTTCAGCAGCTCTCCTCACACAGTGGGAAAAACCAGCAACTCCTTCCTCTTTTCAATCTGAGTTTTTTTTAGGGAACTGAGAAACTGAGAACTCAAAAACGGAGAGAAACTCACACGTCATAGGTACTTCCATCATGGATGCCGGGTCTTCCCCCGCAGGCTGCTGGGACTCGTATAAAAGAGGAGGACTTCGACAAACACTCTCACACACTCTCACAAACTCTCAGATTCTCACACACTCACTCACACACACACCGCTCAGGATGTCTGCTCCTCGTGTTATCCTGTCAGTGCTGGTGCTGATGTTCATCTGTATCTCTGTGACTGAAGGTAAGGCTGTTTGTATGTGTGTGTGTGTGCTTGTACACATACACAACACATATTCTTACATATATAGAAAAGTTTAGACCTTTCAAGTGTTGTTGTTCTTGCCATTGTTTATATGTAATTACTATATTAATTTAAATTATTACCTGGCATCCTGGTAATACCCACCGTGAATGTTCTCTCTGTTTTCATACATGTCTTGCTATATAATTTTAACACTGTGGAGTATGTTTATTATAAACAGGGAAAGCCTATGTGTTTTATTGTCTCGGTTTGAAACTAAATAATGACAGGAAGTATTTTAAACTTCACTTTGTTCAATAATCTTCCTTCTGCCCACTACTGTTTGAATGCAAATGAAAAAAAGGAAGCCCTGCATGTTTTCTGTTGATTTACTGTATTTTCAGGCATTAAATGCCAAAAAAGATAGATGGACAGTAAGAAAGAAATTAGTTAAGAATAGAACACTTCAGTGAGATGAATATAGATAAAAGATAAATAGATCTATATATGTTTGATTAATCCTCTGAGAAACTGAGGAGCCTTTTGCTAGAATTAAGAAAGAATTTAAATATAGATGTTTTTTCTCCATTATTTTTGCTTACAAGTAAAATATTGTTTTAGGAAATACTCTAAAAAAATATAGAATCTCAAAAATATAGTATCAGAGTATTTGAAAGCAGGTTTGTCTTCCCTGTGGTTCAGGTCTGCGTGGAACCGGTCCAAAGAAATGCTGCTTTCGCTTCAGCAACTCTCCGCTGCCAAGAAACAAAGTGGTGGGATACGTGAATACCAGCCAGCGCTGCTCCAACCCCGCTGTGCTGTAGGTCAAACTCACACACACACACACACACACACACACACACACACACACACACACACACACACACACACCCTGACTAAAGCTGTCCCTGTTTCAGGCTGAAGACAGTGGCCGGACGCCAGGTGTGTGCCAGACCTTCAGACTCCTGGGTGAAGGAGCTGATCAGCTCGCTGGACGCTGCAGTGGGAGACACGTCCCACCTGTAACACCAGCACCAACACCCTTAAAGACCACCACCGATGAACACCACCTCATTCAGACTGCAGCTCTGTCCTCTTGACCCACCCAGTCCTCTCAGAGGAACACTCAGACCGTCCTCACTGTGATTCAATACTTTATTCATCAGTCAGTAGAGTATAAGCTACATGATATGTCTGCGCTCTGGACTTGTTTTTGTTTGAATTCTCTAAATATGAAGAAAAATATAATCTATGACTGTGAGCTTCTGAAAAATTCTTAATTCTTTCAAATAAAAGAAAGAAGTTTCAGCTTGACTGTGAATCTTGTTTTTTCCTGCTTGATTAAAAATATAAATTACAGACATATATATATATATATATATATATATATATATATATATATATATATATATATATATATATATATATATATATATATATAAATTAAAAAAAATGTAAATAAAACTGTGTTCTCGCCACCCCGGCGGTATTGTGTCTGTCTCCTTCAAGCTGGGGTCCTCTACCCGAGGCCTGGGAGCTTGAGGGTTCTGCACAGGATCTTAGCTATTCATAGGATTGCGCTCTTTTGAACAGAGATCTCAGATGTTGTTCCTGGTATCTGCTGGAGTCATCCTCCCAGCTTGGGGGTTACTGCTCCCAGTGTCCCAATCACTACTGGTATCACTTTTGCCTTTACACCCCACACTCTTTCTATCTCTTCCCTCAACCCTTGGTATTTGTCCAGCTTCTCGTGCTCCTTTTTCCTGATGTTGCCATCACTTGGGATTGCTACATCTATCACCACAGCTGTCTTCTGCTGTTTATCCACCACCACTATGTCAGGTTGATTGGCCATCACCTGCTTGTCAGTCTGGATCTGGAAGTCCCACAGGTTCTTGGCTCGATTGTTCTCGACCACCTTTGGAGGTGTCTCCCATCTTGACCCTGGGATCTCCAGTCCATACTCGGTACATGTCTTCCTGTACACGATGCCCGCTACCTGGTTGTGCCGTTCCATGTATGCCTTGCCTGCCAGCATCTTACACCCTGCTGTGATGTGCTGCACTGTCTCTGGGGCTTCTTTGCACAGTCTGCACCTGGGGTCTTGTTTGGTGTGGTAGATCCCGGCCTCTATTGATCTTGTGTTAAGGGCCTGTTCTTGTGCAGCCATGATTAGGGCCTCTGTGCTGTCCTTCAGTCCAGCCTTTTCCAGCCACTGGTATGTTTTTCCAATGTCAGCCACTTCTTCAATTTGTCGGTGGTACATGCCATGCAGGGCTTTGTCTGTCCATGATAGCTCCTCTGGCTCCTCCTTACTGGGCTTTTGATGTCTTAGGCATTCACTTAGCAGATCATCACTGGGGGCCATCTTCTCGGTATACTCATGGAGGCTCTTGGTTTCCTCCTGGATAGTGGCTCTTACACTCACTAGTCCTCGGCCTCCCTCCTTTCTCTTGGTGTATAGCCTCAGTATGCTAGACTTAGGGTGGAACCCTCCGTGCATTGTAAGGAGCTTTCTTGTCCTGATATCAGTGGCTTGCATTTCTTCCAGTGGCCAGGATATTATGCCAGCAGGGTATCTGATTACTGGTAGGGTAGGGCGTAGGTGTTTATGGCCTGGATCTTTTTTTTTTTGCCATTCAGCTGACTCTTCAGGACCTGTCTTACTCTCAGTAGGTCAGTAGGCTGTGGCTGACTGTCGAGCTGCCTCCTCATGGTTACCATTTACCTGTGGGATCCCCAGGTACCTGTAGTTGTCCTGCACATCTGTTATGTTCCCTTCAGGCAATTCAACTCCTTCAGTTGTGATCACCTTCCCTCTTCTAGATACCATTCGTCCACACTTGTCTAGTCCGAATGACATCCCGATGTTATTGCTGTATATCCTGATGAGGTGAATCAGGGAGTCGATGTCACGCTCATTCTTGGCATACAGTTTGATGTTATTCATGTAGCTGACAGTTGTTCTGCTCTTGTTCTGCTCTTGAACTGGTATCCAAAGTCGCTCTTGGTAATGATCTGGCTGAGGGGGTTCAGGCCTATGCAGAACAGCAGGAGGGACAGGGCATCACCTTGGTATATGCTGCATTTGATGCTCACCTGTGCCACTGGCTTTGAGTTGGCCTCTAGACTTGTCTTCCACAGCCCCATTGAGTTCTGAATGAAGCTCCTTAGAGTCCTGTTGATGTTGTACAGTTTCAAGCACTCCAGTATCCACGTGTGTGGCATTGAGTCATAGGCTTTCTTGTAATCAATCCAGGCAGTGCACAGATTGGTGCTGCGGGCCTTGCAGTCTTGGGCGATTGCCCTGTCAACCAGTGTATATATATATATATATATATATATATATATATATATATATATATACATATATATATACATACATATACATATATATATATATATATATATATATATATATATATATATATATATATATATATATATATATATATATATATATATACATATATTAGTGCTGTCAGTTTTAATCGCATTGATCGCAATTAATCGTGATTAATTCATGGAGAACTGTCAACAATTAACTTTTTTAAAGTTGAGATTAATTGCAATGAAGAATCTAATCCTCGTAAATCAGTCCCAATTTCAGGAAAAAACACTATTATCCTCTAGCTCTTTTCTTTGACCCAATTGGCAGACCTCAATGGATTAATCGCGATTAAAATTGACAGCACTAACATACATATATATATATATATATATATATATATATATATATATATATATATATATATATATATATATATATATATATCAGTGGTGGGCCGTCAGGGCCTGCAAAGCCTTCTCTGCTGGCCTAAAAATTATCTGAATTACAGACTGATGTAAATTATATTTTGTCCATAAATAATTAATAAATGATTCCAAACAGTATGCTCCAGTTCCTTTCATAGTTTTCCCGTGGTTGCGCTGCTTCCAGACATGTTTTTTTCATATTAAAACATTTAACCAATCAGATTTCAGGCATCATATGTTCCTAGGGTCAAAGAAATCTGCCCGAGGCCTTCGCTATCCGTTCCTGATGGTGCAGTAAAGTAAAGTGAAGCGTCAAACAGACAGCTGCTTCAACCAATCAGACAGTTGCTTCAACCAATCAGATTTCGAGTTGGCGACTCAGCGCCTTCTAGCTTCTAACAACAGCAGATCCAGGCCCTCTGATTTACATTCACCAAGAGATACAGTAGGGGGCGGTATGCACCTAAGTTGTTGGTCGCCTACCTCAATTATTCCAAAGAAGAAGAAGAAGAAGAAGACCTGAAGAAAAAATAAAACTTACGCCAGAAACACCACAGGGCAAGCTGGACTTTCAGCCCTGGCTTTGTGGAACTGAAACGCACGGATAATCTATATGACAGAGCAGTTGAACTCTTTTTGAGGAAGGAAAGGAGGATGTATTTTGTTTTCAAATAATCGGGATTTTGTTGAGTAAAATGTTCCTCTTTTCCTAAATAATATTGCTGTTTTATTAAGTTGTTGATGCTCATTGTATGTGCACAGATGTAGTAGGAGACTTGTGCACTTCAGCAAAGGCATTTATTCTGGCTGCACAAGTATCTATCTGCTGTGCAACAACTCTTTATGTGCATATCTGCATAATAAGTTTTTTTTTTTTTGTAGACAAAATAATTATTGAGAGGTGGATTGGTTCAGGCGGATCTGTTCTGAAGGCCTTAATGTGAAATGCACGGTCCGCCACTGATATATATATGTATATATATATATATATATATATATATATATATATATATATATATATATATATATATATGTGTGTGTGTGTGTGTGTGTGTGTGTGTGTGTGTGTGTGTGTGTGTGTAACCGAGTGTGAGTTAAAAACAGCTCAAAGATAAAAACTGAAGCAGTTATGTAGAGAGTTAAAAATACATGCTTTATTACTCAGTGGACACAGAAAAAGACAAGATTCACCACCTAATAAATAAATACAGTGGGAGAAAACGTCAACACACAACTTGGTTAAAACACGTCCAAGCAGAGCAGCCCCCTTCAGTCTGTTGCTGAGCCTTGGCTGGTGTTTCCTGCAAGGAACCACCAAAAACCCAACAACCAACACAAAGCATACTGGGATCAGCAAACAAACGCAACCAACCAATGCACCCAAGTCTGACACAGCTGGGGCAGAGTAAAGAAAACAAAGCAGGGAAGAAAACAAAAAAAACAAAAAAAACAGAAGACAGAACAAGGCAACAGAGGCAACTTGGCTGTCCCGACCCCTCAAGCCACCATGCCAACCTGTTCGCTGCTCCAACCCAGAGGTGCCAAAGGGAAGAAAGCGCGTCCTCCCTGAATTTATCCCTCCCACAACACAGCCCAGCTCGTCATTGGTTCCTGCCACAGCTGTGAGGCATCACCATTAACCAGTCGGTTACACTCACCCCCTACCAAGTTTTATCAGCGGCCCACTGATAAAATACCATTAAGTCCAGGGGCGAAACATGCCTGCACCCAGACTGCCAGAACCCATTACCTGGGAGGCCGTAGCTCTACATGCTTCCCCAGCACTGACCGTGGAAGACGATGCACATTCAAATGCTGCCCTGCTGTTGTCCTGGTTGTTCTGCGTGGCACAACTGGGTTAGCACTAGGGTCCCTCGAGGTGTGAGGACAGGAGCTGGCTGTTCCCACCTCAGGCTGCTGCTCCGAGGGCGCTTGTCTTGCGGGCGCTGAGTGAGCTGGAATGGACTGATCACCTACGGATGCCATTAACACCACCCATACTCCATTGTCCACATCGTCCTCCTCCTCCTCAGTTTGCGACCTTGACACCACTTCTGGTGACTGCAGGAGCCTGGACTGAATCTGCTGAGGTGAAAGAGGCAGGGCTTGCTTCAACATTGTCCGGTGCACCTGCTTCACCCGAGACCGGTCCTGAATTGGGGCGGCCGAATACACCACTCTGCCTGGCTCCGGTGGCTTCACTACCTCAAAGACAGTTGACCCCCAAGCATCATGGATCTTGCTACGGCCACGAGCTGTATGGTCCCGCAGATACACCCTTTGGCCTGCTGCCAACGGCTGATCCAACAGCCCTTGGTCTTGTCTCTCCTTTCGCCGCTTGGCTGCTGCCCGCAACTGAATGCCACATCCAGCCGTCAGCGATGCTCAGCCACCCAGTCGCACACTTTTCCCTCGTTGGGCTCGGGAAGGTGATCCAGCAGGAAGTCCACCGGTAAATTAGGCTCGTGGCCAAACATGAAAACGTGTGGGGACTCACCCGAAGACGTGTGGGGACTCACCCGTCGACTGGTGAGCAGTACAATTGTAGTTGAAAACCAGTTGGGGGAGATGCTTAGGCCAGTGACACTTCTGATCTGGAGGAAGAGTGCGCAAAAGGCTATGCAATGTTCGGTTAAACCTTTCGCACTGATCGTTTCCCTGTGGATGATAGGGTGTAGTCTGGGTCTTCTTCACTCCGTACAGCGCACACAGTTGCTCAACCAAGGCACTCTCAAAATTCCTCCCCTGGTCAGAGTGAATGCGGGCTGAAACTCCGTAACAGTAGCACCATTCCTTCACCAGAACATCCCCCACTGTCGCTGCCCTCTGGTCTCGAGTTGGTATCGCCTGAGTGAACTTGGAAAAGACATCGGTCATCACCAGCACCAGCTCTTTTCCATCTCGGGATGGCTCCAGTAGGGTGAAGTCAATGGCCAGCACTTGGTTGGGTTTAGCAGCTAGTAGATGACCCATGGGCGCTCTGATCCTCGGCTGTGTGCATTTAGCAAGGGCGCACCGTTCACAACGCTGACACCACTCCTTCACCTCGTGGCCCAACCTCGGCCAGTAGCACCTCTGCCTCACCAACTCGGTGGTCCACTCGATGCCTTGGTGCCTGTGGTTCTGATGAAGCTGCATTAACACTTCCTCTTTGAGGCTCTCAGGCAGAAGCTGGTGAACCTCCTCCCCACAATCCGGATGGAACAGCAGACGATACAGGAGACCCCCGACCTGCAATATTTAACCCCACTTCTGGACCAACCCCTGCACCTGAGGGCTCAGCTCTTGCTTCTCGGACTGGCTGGGCTCCCTTCCCTGGCGCCAGAAGTGGAGGAAGGCTCCAATGGTGGGGTCTGACTGCTGGAGCGCCTGCAGATCTGCTGGAGTACGAGAAGGGAGGACAGTCACCTCAGACTGCACTGCAACCTGCTGCTTATCCTGCTTTGTCCACTTCTGCAGAGTGTCAGGCACCGCTGTACCCGGAAGGACCCACCCGAGCCTGTCAGGTGTGTCAACCATGGCCTGCCTGGAGAGGGCGTCTGCATTCTTGTTGGTGCAGCCTGGCCGATAGTGGGCGCTGTAGTTGAAAGCAGATAATTCAGCAACCCACCACTGCTCCGTGGCACCCAACTTGGCAGTCTCCAGGTGGCTCAAGGGATTGTTACCTGTCCAAACTACACATGACTGGCCCCACAGATATTCTCTGAACTTCTCTGTAATCGCCCACTTCATGGCCAGGAACTCCAATTTCATGGAGCTATAGTTGTTCTCGGCTGGGTGCAAAATTCGGCTGGCATAGGCAACAGGTCTCACTTTGCCGTCCTGCTCCTGTGACAACACTGCAACTAGACCACTATGGCTGGCGTCGACCTCGAGGATGAAGGGGAGAGAAAAGTCAGCAAATGCCAAAGTGGGGGTGCTTACCAAGCAGGCCTTCAACTTCTGGAAACTTTCCTCACAACTCTCGGTCCAGCCAGCCCCCAAACCCTGGCCTTGTCCCCATCCATTTCTTTGTTCCAGCTGACTCAGCAACCAACCTATACAGGGGAGCAGCCAGCTTCGCAAAACCCTCCATGAAGCACCTGTAATAGCTGGCGAAATCAAGGAAGGACCTGAGCTTCGAGATGTTGGTTGGATGCGGCCAGTCAGCAACAGCAGAGATCTTGCTCGGACCTGTGGAGACCCCCTCCTGGAAGATGAAATGGCCCAAATACCAAACCTGCTTCTGAAAGAACACTTCTGCAGTTTCACTTTCAGGCCTTACTGCTGCAGGCAATTCAAAATGGAATCCAAACGGCTCAAGTGCTCATCAACACAGGAAAAAAAGACAATGATGTTGTCCAGATATAGCAGTAACAACTGACAATACTGCACCCCAAACATCCTCTCCATCAGCCGTTGGAAGGTTCCCGGTGCACTGCACAACCCAAACGGCATTCGGTTAAATTCAAACAAGCCAAATGGGGTGCAAAAAGCACTCTTGGCTTTGTCGCCCTCTGTCACTGGTACCTGGTAGTAGCCGCTGGTCAAGTACATTGTAGAGAACCATTTTGCCCCCGAAAGTGCATCCAAGGACTCCTCAATGCAAGGGAGTTGAAAAGCATCCTTCCTGGTCTTCTGGTTTAGCTGCTGATAATCCACACAAAGACGCAGAGTGCCATCCATTTTCTTCACTAGCACAATGGAGGAAGCATACAGACTACAGCTCTCCCTTTTCACCTGGGTTTCTAACAGCTGGTGAATGTGGGCTTTAACGGTGTCATACTCAGACAGAGGAATACACCTATAACGCTGTCGCACAGGGACATCATCAAGAAGCGGAATGTCATGCGTGATTAGGTCGGTACAGCCGAGGTCACCGTCGTATGCAGAAAACACTGGCTCATGACTCAGCAACAGAGCCCTCGCTATGTGCTGCTCCACCTCTGAAAGAACAGACAAATCCAGAGCCCTGATTCCCTGCATCGAACTAGCAGCTGCAGCCGCCACCTCACATGCGCCCCCTCCTGTCAGCTGCGCCCTATGCACCCTTGGCAGCCACCCAGTTCGCCTTTCTTCTTTCCCATTTGTGCTGTCGGTGCGCTGGCGCCCCCTAATGGATGGCACCCTTAGCATCTGCCTATACTGCCTATGCCACAGGCCGGCTATCAATCAGTCAATCAATCAATCAGTTTATTTTTCTATAGTCCAGTATCACAACAACAGTTGCCTCAGAGGGCTTCAAGATGTTACATTGGTTGGTAAAAATAAAAACAGTGAATAAGCATAATGTTAATATGTCAAATTCACAGTAACGAGACAAAACAAAGCAACCACTGCCTTAGACCCTCACATCTGGCAAGAAAAAACTCCAAAAACCCAGTGGGAAAAGAATAAATCTTGGGGAGAACCACAGTATGGAGGGATCCCACTCCCAGGGACGGACAGCTTTGGCAACAGCGAGCATGAGACAATAAGCAGCAAGGCTTAGGACTATGTTGAGCACAGTCTGTTGGACGGTCCAGACCAAGAAGCACGGATTCCAGAAGTAGAACCGAAGCCAGTCCGTGGGCACAGCACTGATAGGAGTGTCCTCCTGGTCCGGACGGAGCTTGTTCGTAGGCCCTCATAATAGTGGAGTCAGCAACTGAAACTCGAGAAGACTCCCCCTCGAAGGGGGGACAACAGGTGAAAAGCAATGAACGGACTGAAGGGAATAACATTCAGACATTAGAGGATAGGGCTCAGTGCACCGTACTTCCCACAGCATTCTAGCTCCTAGGGCAGCTTTGTGGATAGTTTAGTATTTAAACTAGTATTTAGTTAGTATAGTTTGGATAGTTTAGTAGTAGTTCAGTTTAGCTATGACCAGAGCCTCATCTGCCTGGCTAGAGTCTGTAGAGCCTGCCAATTCCCCACCTAGTGTTTGGCTCTACACACTAGGGGGCTCTAGTTTTCCGCTGGCTGAGAACCCACAGCAGCAGCTTGAGTTCTGGCAGCGTGAGGGGGATTCGCAGGGCCAGATGATACACGCGTATTATCACACTCACATGCCCAATGTCCTGCTTGCTGACACCGTCTACAAATAATGCTACTAGAGCGACTCTGTCTGGGACCCAGGGGTGCCTGCATTGCCTTAATGGCCTTGGTGAGCTGGTTAAGTTGCTCCTGCTGCTTATGCACCAAGGCAGTCAAAGCCGCAAGTTGTTCAGCAGTGGAACTGCTTGGTGGGCCATCTTGGTTACACTGGACACTAGAGCTCTGCACACCACAAAAAGGAGAAACAGAGCTACCTTTACTATTCACTGAGCTGCTCTCACGCTCCCATCTAATGGCCTCAGCACGTACATCCAGTAGGAACAGCGTAGAATCACTGCATACCAACCTCTTCAGTTCCCTGCGAAGATCAGAATTTTTGACGTTTTCCACAAACTGATCATGCAACAGAATGTCAGAGTTTGTCATTCTATTTGGGGTGCTAGCGACAACTTTCTCCATTAAACAATGTAAGGCATGAGAATATTCTTGCAATGATTCCCCCTCCAGCTGCCTCCTGGAAAAGAAATCCTCCTGCAGAGACACATAAGACTTTGGGCCCCCATAAAGATCCTTCAAAATAGTTAAAACTCGCTCTGGGTCATCACGGTCTGCACGTGGCCTGTACTTGATTTCATCCCTGGCTTCACCCTCCAAATGATCAAAAATGAAACTGGCCTGATCATTGGGACACAGGTATCTTGCCCTCATACTGGCCTGTACCTCCTCCACCCACTCATCTACCCCAATACCATGAGTACCCCGAAACATAGGGCACTTCCTCTCTCTTGGGAGGGAGATGATGCGTTCAGTGGGGACAGTATTCATCATTGTCCTGGGGGCACTCGGACCCACTTGTGCTCCAGCCTGCGCGGCAACCTCCTCCTGGAGCCGCCTCTTATCCTCCTGTAGCTGTCGCACTTGCTCACTGAGGTCCTGCAGCTCCTCTGCCATGGTCGTGGAGCAACTCAGCAGCAGCCACCCAAGTATTCAGTCAGCAGCCACCCAGAATCAGCAGCAAGTCTCATGCTGCACCAAATGTTGCCTTGTCTAATAGAAAAAAAATGAGAAAGAAAGAGGAAAAGAGAGGGGAAAAAAAAAACTTCCGATACTATGCTCCGCTCCCCACAACTGCTTGCTCAGTACCACAAACAGTGCAACCCTCAAGTACAACACGTCCACAAACATTAAATAAAACTACACACACCTCTAATTGTGAGCCATCCTGCCGACAACGCCAAAATTGTAACCGAGTGTGAGTTAAAAACAGCTCAAAAATGGGAACTAAGGCAGTTATGTAGAGAGTTAAAAATACATACTTTATTATTACTCAGTGGACACAGAAAAAGACAAGATTCACCACCTAATAAATAAATATGGTGGGAGAAAATGTAAACACACAACTTGGTTAAAACATGCCCAAGCAGAGAAGCCCCCCTCCACCAAGGCCCACAGCACCAACCTGTGCACTGCCTGGATTGATTACAAGAAAGCCTATGACTCAATGCCACACACGTGGATACTGGAGTGCTTGAAACTGGACAACATCAACAGGACTCTAAGGAGCTGTGCAAAGAAGCCCCAGAGACAGTACAGCACATCACAGCAGGGTGTAAGATGCTTGCAGGCAAGGCATAGATGGAACGGCACAACCAGGTAGCGGCCATCGTGTACAGGAACATATGTACCGAGTATGGACTGTTGGTCCCAGGGTCAAGATGGGAGACACCTCCAAAGGTGGTCAAAAACAATCGAGCCAAGATCCTGCGGGACTTCCAGATCCAGACTGACAAGCAGGTGATGGCCAATCAACCTGACATAGTGGTGGTGGATAAACAGCAGAAGACAGCTGTGGTGATAGTAACCCCCACGCAGGGACGATGGCTCCAGCAGATACCAGGAACAACATCTGAGAGCTCTGTTCAAAAGAGCGCAATCCTAGGAACAGCTAAGATCATGTGCAGAACCCTCAAACCCCCAGGCCTCTGGTAGAGGACCCCAGCTTGAAGGAGACAGACACAATACCACCGGGGTGGCGAGAACACAGTTTTATTTACATTTTTTATCATTTATATATATATATATATATATATATATATATATATATATATATATATATATATATATATATATATATATATATATGTGTGTGTGTGTGTGTGTGTGTGTGTATATATATATATATATATATATATATATATATATATATATATATATATATATATACATATATACATATATGTACATATATATGTGTATATACACACACGCACACACACACACACACACACACACACACACACACGCACACACACACACAATGTCTATATTAAAAAGTATCAGTTGTAACAGTTGTAGTTATCCTTGTTGAACACTAGAGAGAGACAGTCTACCACTGATTATCTTCTGAAGGCTAGTGGATGAAATCAGCTTTTCTGCTGACATTTGTTTGGGGAAACAATTATCGACAGGAGTTAATTTTCCTTAATGCAAACTTTATTGCTCACATTTCTGTGTTTTTATTTTTGCTTCTTTTTGTTATTTGACAACTTCATATTTGTATTTTGTTCTGATGTGGAATCATTTTTTTCATTCCTGATGTGAGTTCTCACTTTTTTGTCTGTGAATTCGATCTTTATGCCACATTATGTGTCTTTAGTATTGTTTTGGAGTTGTTGGGTGTCTTTTGTAGTGGGTGTCTCTTTTTTCTGCTACAATTCATCATGTTGTGATAGTTTGTTAAACTGCTTTGTAAGTTTGAGTGTTTTTTGCTGTTGTTGTTGATATTTCCAGAGAAATGAGTCTTTCAATTGTTGTTTTGTGTAATTTAAAAATGTATTAGTGGCCATTTGTGAACTCTGGTCACTCTTTAGAGAGTCCCTGTGCTTCTCCTTTGAACGCAGCACATCTTTACCTGAAGCACGTGAAGGCCTCACGCTCTCTCTCTCTCTCTCTCTCTCTCTCTCTCTCTCTCTCTCTCTCTCTCTCTCTCTCTCTCTCTCTCTCTCTCTCGTTTTCTTTCTCATCAAGTTGACGTCAACACAGAGCAGCACACCGGAAACAACAATTAGTTCCTTTCAAAATAAAATATCAAGTCGTTGTACTCTGCTAGAAACATGAAATAATTTGCTGATTCTACTGCTACTTAAAAACATATATTTTATATTTTAATTGTTTTTTTTTCTTTTTCCTTTTCACTTGGAATGGATTTATGATCATCTCCATCTGTCTATGAAATAGGGCATGTGATGCACCCTGTGCGCTCATAAAATTAACAGATATCAGGATTACAGGAAAGAGAGGACCCAAAAATATGTTAAGAAGGTGGTGACATGTATTTCTGATGAACTTGTGAACTTTGGGTGTCATTTTTTGCGATGATTTGTGTTGTGATTCTCAACTCTGATCTTGAGACCACAATTTCAAAGTCTTGGTCTTGACTCAGTGTCAGCTCGTTGAGATTTTGGTCTTGTCTTGGTCTTGACGACAACACCAGTGAAATTAATTCATTTTTGTATTACGGTTTGGAAACACAATTGTAGACGAGGATTGTGTTTTATTGTGAAGGTCTCCGCCGGAAGTGAGTGTGTTGCGTTAACGGACCTCTAGAGGAAAAACGGTCGAGGTTTTTCTTCGCTCGTCCATCTGCTCTCTAGTTTCCAGCGGCCATATGTGATCTAACCTCATTCATTGGGCTCTAGACGTACTCTGCGAGGTTTTTTCGTGCGTACTGTTCGGCTGCATCGGTTGTTTTGTGGGGAGAAGCTGCGTGTTTCTGTCCCGGACGTCGGCCGTGTTTTTGGTGAGAGCCTCGGAGAGTCCGTCTCAGGCTGGGTGGTGACAGCACGGCAGCACGATGATCGAGAGACCCGACACCCAGCTCCCCAGCATCGCCGTAAGTTCTGAATCTCCTCCAAACCCTGCTCCGAATCTTCCAAATCTGCCTAATCTCGTCGAAAACTCTTCGAAATGTGCGTGAAAGTCGCAGTTAAACCCGCTGCGGACCTGCTGTTTGTGACCGGGACGGCTGCACACCAGCTTCCCTTCAGAATACGCCATTTTTCAAATATTTGTAACATTTCTAACTACACATTCATGACTATACGATAGTTTTCATTTTTTTGTGATCGAACCATGTCTATTTAATAATACGGCATACTTTAACTGATTAAACTTAGTAATATGTTATTAGATAGCATCGTTTTCACAGCACATCACGGCATCTTCTCTTGTGTACTGCACGCTCATGCTGTGCATTCACGGCGCCTTCAGGGTCTCCTTTAAATTGTGCTGTTTTTGAACGGAGTCTGGCTGAAGGCTCGCAGGGCCGGTATTGATGGATTATGAGGCCCCGGGCACAAAGTCACCCAGATTTAAAATAAAAAAGAGAGAGTTTTTAATGATCTACGATCTCACTGTAGTTTTATTCCTTGCACTTGGTTAATTTTATGGGAATCATCTTCTTCTTATGTTTGTCTACTTTTTCTTTGACTCTAAATAATCATTTCTTTTTGTATTGAGTATTTTTTTAATTCCAGTATTTGATTCTCTTTAAAGTCTTTCAGACCTGTTTTTTTTTTTTTTTAACCATTCTGAAACAGATTTTTTATTGTCATTTGTTCTAGTCATGTCCTGCTATATCTTGTGTAATTTTCTTCTAGTTCATAAAGGTCTTTTATGGTTATAGGGGATTTTTTTTTTTTTTTTTTTTTTTTTTTTGCATCTGGACTTGATGGTACGTTTTGGGGGGCATCATTTTATTTCTCCTGCTTTTTCTTGTTTTGAATTTTTATGATTTAATTGTCATGCCAATGTCACGTGTTTCTTTAACCACTTTAAGTGTTGAGTGTTCATTGGTGGTTAATTCCTTTTTAGGTTAGGTAAATCTAAATTTGAGTCTTTTTGTGGAGTTTTAGTCTGCTTTTCATGAATGGGTGCTGTTTTTTAATTTTATTATTTATTTATTTATTTTTTGCCTATTTAGTTGTTTTTGATGCACTGTTGTCACCAGGCACCCTCAACCACCAGGCTGTGGACCAGTATCTGGCTGCAAAGACAGAATAAAAAGTTCTATTTTGAAAGTGCAGATTAAAATTTCCCTTCATCAACATGTCTTTCTAGCGCAAAACTCTATGCAGAACAGAATCTTTTTTTCAGTGTATACACCATCTTGCCAGTACACAGTTGTTTGTTTGTAGTAAAACTACATCATGTTCATTAATGCTTCCCTCTAAATGAGAAACTTCTCTGAAAGAAAAACAATACATTTTCACTTCTCTCTCTCTTTTGGCCCCATTTTAAATATTTAGCACTTTTTAAAATTATCTTTATTGCCTTTTTTGTCTATTTTCAGAAGTTTTACGTACTGATGGGCTTTGTGTCTCTTTTTGTGTATTTTTTTCTGGTTGTTTTCTCTCTGCTTTGATTCAGTGTCTTACAAACCATTTCATACCTCCCTGCAGTTCATTTGGAACTTTCAGGAGATTTCCGAATTTTTGTTTTTATTGAACATTTCTTGTTTTGGTGGTTGTTGAGTGTGTTTCTGTTTAATAGGGCAAACTTTTTATTGGTTCTTTTTGTGTCTCTTTATGGTTGTTTTGAGATTTCATTTGCGCCCTCTTTTTTGTGATTTATAATTTGTGGAGAACGTTTGGGCTCTCGTCTCATTTCCTCTCAGCTGCTTGGTTTTTTTTTTCCTCTTGTCACAATGTGTTTAAAAATAGCAACTTCATCTTCATCTGAGGACCATTCCACATTACAGAAACATAACTCAGTACATTTCAGGATGAGATGCAGCAGATTTCAGGATGTGACCGGGCAGATGTCGGGATGAGGAGCGGCAGATGTCTGGATGAGAAGATGTTTTGTGTTATTTTTATTGAATAATTTTGAGTCTTGATCATTTTCTCCTTGGGTTTTGTATGTGTTCTTCCTTTCTTTTAAAAAAAAAAAAAAGTATAATTTGTTTGGTGTCTTTTTGTATGTTTTTTTCTGTCCCGTGATTGTAAATTTGAAGTTTGAATTCTTGTATGTTTTTTTGTGTTTGTGGGGGGTAGGGGGATCCGTGTTGTTTGGGGCTTGTTTTCTGGCCCCTGAGTTTCACATTGGACCAGTTGTGTAACACGGAGTGTTGATGTGGGACGATGGATGGATAGATGGATGAAGTTGTGGAAAAAGCTCCGGGCTCCTCCTGACGTTCGGTGAATCTGTGTGAATTAAAGCGTCGATGACGCTGATGGATTTTCTTCTCGTCTCTTTAAATGAATGAAAATGACACAAAATCAGAATCAGTGCAGATGGAGAGAAGTGATGCTGAGAGTTTGAGTCGGTGGTCTTTGGCCGGTTTTAAAGCTTCCGTCGCCCGAGCGGAAACGACTGAGAATCGATGAAAGGCCTCATGCATCGTCCGGGCCATCTGATTGGAGGACGCTCCGTTATCATAAGGGAGAGGGAGGCAGAGGGGCGAGACGGGGAGATGAAGAGCTGTGGTGAGGAGAGAGCAGCTGCATTCTCATGGACCTGATGGAGACCATTCAGCACGTACGGTGTCTTTGCCTTTTTTCCTGTTTATCTTTCTTTCGGTTTGTGTCTCTCTGATAATGAGTCTGATCAAGACTCATGTTGTGGATCTCAGAGGTTTGATACGATCATTACAGTAAAAAAGTTTAGGAATGAGGCGTAAGGTTCAACTGTTTATCAACCTGTTCACTTTTCATATTTGTTACCATTAAGTTTTAGTTCAAATTATGTAAATACTCACTGAAGTCTCTCTCATTTCCAGCTCCATGTAGTTGTATATTTAAGATGGACTAGCTCACATGCTTGCTAACCAGCTATTTCTGTCGAAATTGTCTCGGGTCCTCGAGGGCCGACATCCTGCATGTTTTAGGTCTCTCCCAGTTGTAGCACAGCTGATGGCAATGAGAGCTCTTAACTGGGCTTTTTTCCAAGCTTGAGGATGACGACGACAACATGAGATTGAAGCTGCTTCAGCGTAGAAACATCTAAAACATGCAGGACGACGATCCTTGAGGAATGTAGTTTGACACCTGTGGTCTGCACCAGTGATCCCCAACCACGGACCGGTACCGGTCTGCGGATCATTTGGTTCTGGGCCACAAAAGGAGAATGAAAAGTTATTTTTTTTGAAAATGTAATTTAAAATTTCGGTTAGTCTGCATTGAGTTTCATTGTGAAAAACTCTTCACTTTCGTCAGGGTGTCTTTCCTGCATTGAACTCCGTTATTTTTTTTTTTTGCAATGCATTGTTGAGCCCCGTTTTTATACACTGCTCTGCCGTTCCTTGGAAAACTAATGTTTAAGACTGGTCCATGGTGCAGAAAAGTTTAATGAGCTCTGCTGTACTTAATCATTTATGTATAATCTCTCTATTGTAGGTTTTTAATGTAGAAATCATCAATCTAATCAGAAAACTATTTAATGATGGAGAAGATTGTGTATCATAACAAGATTGGGCCATTGGAGCAGGGTCTTGGGCCAATCTAAAGGGGATTTAGGGTCATCGAAGGAGGATCTTGGACGATTGAGACCATTGAGAATAGATCTTGGACCATTAAAGGAGGGTGTTGGATGTTGAGTGTTGTACCAGTGGAGAGAATTATTTGGACAGAGAGCACTCAGTTGGGACTATTCTAGTATGAAGCAGAACTTGGCTATGAATATTATCTTAGCTAACTTGGGATCAGTCAAGAAAAGTGTCTCATTCAACATAAAGCTAGTTTTCTAGCTAGAATGCTATGTAGCTGGCATCATTTTTTAACATCTAAGCAGCTTTTTATCTGCTGTCGTGCTTGATTTCAGTGTAGCTAGGTAACTGTAGGCAATGAAGCAAGTTTAGCCGTCTATCTGTTTATATATGGTAGTATAAAAGCAAGAAAAAAAAATGCAAGATTTGTCAAGCCAGCTAGCTATTCATGGGTCAACAAGTGTTTAAAAGATGTTAAGTTCACAAACACCATGGAAATTCAGCGACTAAATGTAATTTGTCCTTTATGTATTGTTTGGTGTTTTTGTGGTTTCCAATGCTACACCTAAAAATAAGCTTTTAGAGACATTCCGTGAAGAGAAAGAACAAATATTGAACTGTTTGGTTAAATTGTGTGTGTCTGTTTTTCTCTCAGCAGAGAAACCTGGAGGGCTATGTGGGTTTTGCCAATCTCCCCAACCAGGTGTACCGGAAGTCGGTGAAAAGAGGCTTTGAGTTCACACTGATGGTTGTAGGTAAGTGGGAAACACCTCCGTGTTTGTGTGTGTGTGTGTGTCTGCCGGTGGTATTTGGGTCATGAGGTTGAAAGCAGGTAAAACATTTGTGGCATGTGAACATTTGACTGTTAAAAGACGTGGTTTGACTGCGGAAATATTTGTGTGGATGTGACTTAAAGTTGCTGTTGTTGGTATTTTTGCTGTTTCTGGTGTTTTGATGGTTTGCTTTGGCAGGGGATTGGTTACAGTGTGTGCATGTTAGTGAAAATTGTGTTCTTGCTGGTATTTTTGCTGTTTTTGTGTTTTAATGGTTCAGTTTTTCCAGTGGATTGACCACAGTATGCACATGTGCCTGATGGGAAGTATTGACCCACACTCAGGGCGGCCTGAGGCTAAAAGACCTAATCTATAGAGATCATTGATTTTGCACACACCCAACACACAGAGACACACACAAATGCACACACCCCTCATGCCATTGTTGTACTAGATTAGCCCCGATTTTAGTCCCATACATTATTTATTTTGCCTTAAAAGATTCTTAAAAAAAAGCATGTTCACCCTTATTGCAACTTATTGCATAATGTTACACCTGTTACTCGAGTTTTTAGTTGAGGGGTGGAATTTTTTGATAGATAGGAAGCTAGCAGTTTGTTGGTTGGCTGGACGGTTGGTTGGTTGGTTGGTTGGTTGGTTGGTTGGCTAGCTAGCTGTTGAGGGGTAGGTTGTTGCAGCTACACAGTTTTCTGTCCACTCATTGTTATTCTGACATCATGATGCTCAATGCACAGAACATAGATGGCAGTCAGTTGTGTTTTAACGCAAATCAAAATAACACTGGCTTTTAATATAATTATTTAATGCCTGGTGATTGCTGCACTTCAGTCAAAACCTCAAAACCACAAAAAGACACCGAAATAATCAACGAATGTGTTACTTGGAAGATCAATTTCCAGAGCATAGAGTACCATCATCTACTTGAACATTTGTATTCACTGCAGACCTTAACAGTCTGATACTTTTACTTTAAAGATTTAAATGAGTCTATTGATGAACTGAACAGTTCTGAATTGATTTCCCACTCATCGATAAGTGTTGGCTGTAATTAGATGTTGATTTTTGGTTGTAGCTGTCAGATGAAGTCACGAGCGCGCTCACACGTGCATGAAAACAGTCGATATGAGAGCATGTGTGGAGAAAACTGGGCGACAAGAAAGGTTGCTCTATTAAAACAAGCCCCAACATGAAACTTGACTTCTGCTTAAAGCACGTCTTTATATGTTACCTTCACATCCAGTGTGTCGAACCAGTTCTTTGACTCAAATGAACACGAGATGTTTAAAAAAATTAAAAAATGGACTTAAGATTAGATAAAGATGGAGTCTGTCCCCTTTTAGAGCCTCTTTCGTTGTGTGTGTGTGTGAAATTTGGATGAGCCTGGGCTTTACGAGGCTGCGAGCCAACAAACGAAGAGACAGTGGGGGTGGTGGAGGTAAGAGGGGGCAGGAGGGGCCGTGAGAGGATCTGCCAGCCTGTGGATCTCCTCTCTGGTTCACACTGTTTACCGAACAGGAAGCTGAAAATGCTCCGGGCGAAGATGACATAGAGGATGGTTCACTATAAAGCCTCCGACACACAACACAAACCACACTTAATTCAAACAACACATTCAAGGTTGGAAACTCTCTGAGCTTTTAAAGGTGCAGTGTGTAAAGTGACTTCACCGATTTGTTAGTCTGCAGCTCAGTGTTGGTCAGGATTGGGCCACTTGATGTTCTCCATGTGCTCCGGACGCTCTATTGCGGAGAGCAGGTAACAGGACACAACGTGCCGGGGTCCGGCCAAAGTAGCTTCCCCATTTGAAAGTGTTTCCCTACTGCAGCACTGTGTTTATGTATCAGCTTTCTGCTTGAATAAATGCTTTGGTTATATTCTCTACATTACCTGTTGCTCAAGTTGTATTAATAGTGCTACCTGACAATGTCTTTTCCTTCTCTTTATTTTGATAAAATGTCATGTTGCCCGGCGATCAGCCTGCTACCCTTATGAAACAGAAATATATTGCAGTATGTTATAAAATATAATTCAGTATATTTAGCAATATATTCCCCATATATGAGGTTTAATATTTTCATTTTCAGTATACCACAATATACTGAAATTGGAAATTATTTCTATATTTCGCAATATGTTGCAATACACTTAAAGAAATATTGGTAACTATAGTTTCACTCAGTTTTTTTTTTTTTTTTATTAGTGATTCCACTGTCTCCACCAAATGTCATTTTCCTACCTCCTTATACCCCACAAGCACTTCTGTTTGACTCTCCGTTAAAATTTCTGTGTTTTCTCTGACATGATTGATCATAAAAGTCCATGGGTCAGCAGGAGGAATATTCAGGAGGTACTTTGCATTGACCATATATGGTAGAAAGTGGGCGGTCGTGTGTTGGCTAGCAGAATGTTAGCTAGCAACTTGTGATCTAGATAAGAGCTCGTTAGCATGCAGCTCGTTAGCTTGCGGCTCATTAGCCTGCAGCTCGTTAGCCTGCAGCTCGTTAGCTAGCTGCAGCGAGTGCCCTGTCTTTTGTGTTCAATAGTGAGAATAACCTTTTTCTGACTGGACTCAGGGTGGAGTCGATGCTGGATTTACCAGACGGGACTTTAAATGTTTCATTATGAATAAAAAGTAAAAAGCCTGGCTCTCCCCGCTGATGGTTTACATTTCTCTGATGTCCTGGGGGGGATTTCCAGTGTTGGATACAGAGGCGCCCTTGTTTTGGTTTGAGGAGCAGCCAGCTGGAGCTTGGCTGCAGCTCTGATGTGCTTGGCACTATGGTGCAGTGTGAAAGCCTGGCTGGCCTCGGTCCGGTCCCGCTGCAGTCCTGCAGCAGACAGACGGGGAATATGAGCCGAGAGCTCGATCAGTCACTCAGAGAAATATGGTAGTGAGCTACGTGGTTCACACAGTTCACTGCAATTATATCAGCAGCTGAAGAAGATGAGTGCATTCCAGATGTCTTGGAACTGGGAATTCTGAGTGCTCTCCTGAAAATCCTGTTGAAATCTGAATTCCCAGTTTGGGGTAAAGTTTTCAACAGTAATTTGTGATCATTTGGAACATCCGCCATTCCTGGTTAGAACATTTAAATTGCTCATTTGACAGGGTGCTGCAAAGAAAACTGAATTGATTTGAAAGTTGACCTAAAGAAACTCTAAAGCTGACAAATGAAATTTACTCATTCCCTGTTCGGGATTCTGAGTTTCAGGACTTTGATACAAGTCGACTAGTTGTTGGTCAGTGACATGACTTTCCAAAACACTTGATTTAACCCTTTTTTCTTTGACAGTTTTTGGTATTTCCTGCTAATTTCCGATGACTCGACATTCCTGAGTCGTCTCAAGTCTTTCGGAGGCTCATCTGTCACACGGACGGCTTGTTTGATCGGCCACGGTCGGCTGCAGTGATAAACAGCAGCTCCAGCTGGATGCCATTACGATCTGTTAATCCCAGGCGTCGGACACGTCAGGGCTCATTTTTCAGACCGTCTGGCCTTCGTTATCTCCGCTGCTCTCTGACACGGCGTTAACCCCTGCATCACATTTCTGCGCTCTGAAGTCTCAGTGGGCGTCTTCACATGGACCTGAGTGCCTGGTTGTGATCGGATTCTTAGTCTGTCCACACGTAAACGCCGCAACCTGGTTCCAGAAGCGGTACGGTGTCGTACAACAGAATGTCAAGAAAGACCATCTTGACCTGACAAACCTTGTCTTACTTTATGACAAACAGTGATGGAGAGAGTAACTTCTGGAAAACCAGAAGCCACTCAGAGAGGGAACACCTCATTCTGGAGAGAATTGAATTTCTTCTTCTTCATCCACTCATCAATCAGTGGGACAGTTCTTATCCAACACAATTAGTGTGAAAAAACAAAAAATCCACCCTGAACAAACAAAGTTTGTGTGATGATGAATCCAGTGAGTCTGAGTCCATAGCAGTTCGGTGTTGTCAGGAAGCGTCTCTGTGTTCTCCGCTGCCTGACACAGAAGAAAGCGGTTTTCTCCTCGTTTCGCCGAGCTGCTTCCTGCTCCTTTTGTCCAGCTGGCAGAGTGAATTCAGACTCCTGGAGGGATCCACAGGATCCGCCACAGAGACGGAGCCGGACTCAGCTCCGAGCCCGGGGGACAGGAAGTGATGCTGGCTTCACGCCGCTCTGGACGGCTCACCGTAACAGTAAACATGTCACCAAAAGACTCTGCAGATCACCATCAATTCACAATTATATTTCAAATCAGAAATAAATAAAAAATGAGCAAAAACAATAAACAGTTCCATTTGTCAAATGCAGACATTCGAAGAAACGAGAAAATATACCGGCAGCTGTAAGTTTAAGGAAAGAGGCAATTCCATGCAGATCGGCTGTAAACAATGTTTACAACTGAGAATCAAAATGTTGTATATTTCCACCTCAGTTTCTGAACTGCACCTGGAGGACAAATTTTTCTATTCATTTAGGACGTGAACACTGAGAAATGTATCAAAAAACCCATTATAAAAACCTAGCATTAGCCTGTATCAATATTAGCATTTTGTGTTTGTGTTTGTGTGTTTGCACACGCGCGTGTGTAAGACGGTCTTCAGATTGACCGCTTTGCCTACTGACCTTGTAGGAGGGAGCGAGTGAGTGAAGGAAGGCTTTACTTCAGTTAATCTGCAGGCTTAACCAAACACACACACACTCACACACACACACACACACACACACACACACACACACACACACACGGTACTTGTTAATCATTCTTACTCACATCTCCGTCTTCATAACGGCTCAGATGATATAATTCAGAGCGATTTATTAGGAGCGTCTCATTCATGCTGACATGACGTCGGCAGCAGATCAGCTCACCGGACCTTCACCTCATCGCTACTTTAATCGCCACAAGTTTAATACAAGTTTGATGAATTCAGTGTGTTTCTCACCATTTTTCTTATCTCAAGCTGTAAATTCTATGAGCATTCTGCATCAGCTCTCCATGCAGATGATGGAAATCCTTTCTAAGCCACTCAGGAGCTTTCATTACCTCAGGTTTGAGTCCACATTCAGTCATTTTCTTCATCTTTTAAACATTGTGACGGAGATTAAACGGAGTTCTAACTCCTGTGTCCTTATTGCATCTGGAAAATTCTGCTTGGTATCAAACATTCGCCAGAGGAGTTATATGAAACATTTGGGATGCTATGTAATAAAAACTGGATCAATATACTGTAATTTCCCCAGTTGTATTTTTATTCCCAGAAGTGAATTAAAACAAATTTCAAAATTGAGATATTTTTATCAGTTTCATGTTCAATATGAACCACATTTTAAGTTTGATACTTTGGAAATCGTCCCCAGAGAAGTGGGACCCGGGAGCAACAAAAGGCTGGAATGGAAAGTGGTTGGAAGAAGAACTGAAGTGTGACTATATAAGTAGAAACGACGGTGCAGCAGGTCCAGAAACATGAAGCGGCGGGTGTAGAAGGAGCGTTTGGGAGAGTGCCAGATTTCCCTCCGTCGCCCCCTGACGTCAGCCGGCCCGGTGCTGAATGAATGGCTCCTTTCTGTCGTTTCGTGGTGCTGCGCTGCGTGGTGCCAGGTTGTCGGTGGTTTTTATTGTGCCCACGCCCTGTGGGAGGAATTACAGCCGGCACACAGCTGCGCTGCACCGCCGTAAAACCTCACATCGGCTGGCCAGGATGATGGTACACCGAGCTCTCTGCAGTTTCTGATGAATTTTTATGACATTTCGGTTCTGTTTAAACACTTTTTCCATTATTTCCTGCTGGTTACAACATATTGAATTCCTTACATTAATATTCATTAACAGCTTTCTATAGTATTTGGAGAATGGAGTCTTGTCTTGACATATTATTCTATTATTACTGAAGTGACTTCACCCTGTTAGTAGGAGGAAGTTGCTCTATAATGAATGCATTTTTGTGACTTCCATCATGATTGGTTGTCAGTTTGTATTTGCAGAGCATGACCACAGAACATTTTAACATAATTTATTACAGATCTGTGTGTGTGTGTGTACATCGTACAAAGCAATAACCTCTAAATTATATTTTGTGTGAAATATGTGTCCCACAGTTTTTTTGGCCATCAGATTGAGAAATGATGTTCGGGTTTGCCGATCCTGATCGTTGATCTGAGGATGGATGTGTGACGTATGGTAAAAGCTACGGTTGAGACGTCTGGTAGCCCTGCTCCGCTCTTCCTCATTCCCGCCTCTTTATTCGCCCATGTTGCTCCACTAAAGAGTCACCGCGGCTCGGCTGCAACACTCATCCACGGCATGCACGTTAGGATGGAGCCGTGCCGGTCTGCGTGTTCATGCATGCTCATCAGACCACTTGCAGGCGAGTCTCTCACACACACACACACAACACATACACACACACACACACACACACACACACACACACACACACACACACACACACACACCACACACAAACCACACGACACTCCGATTTTTTCTCTGCTTCCCGTTTCCCGCCGTCTCTATTTTGAGATGCACATGTCGGCGGCGAGCTTCCACGTGCTGAATCTGTCAGAATGAGTCTTCACAGCAGCAACTCTTTAATTCAAAGAGTCCATATTAAAAAAGGGGAGGGTGGCTCCGGTAGCCTGAGAGATAGGGCGACTAAAGTAAGAGGAACTTCTTTAATCCTTTAATTCCCATCATGTCACTGCTGACGTGGCTTTAAATCCTCAACTGATTCTGATCTTGAAAATTTGCTCCAGCTTTGCACTTCGGATGATCCTTGTGACTAATTTTTGTCTTTTAACTTGGTGGTGATTTGGTTCATTTTTTGAGGAAAAACAGTGTATGGCATGTCATTACAGTGTGCTGTGACTCACAATGTTGTGGCAGGCTCAAAGCCATTAAATTTGAAATGGAGTTCCTTTACTTCCTGTCTGAGATGCTGAGTTGCAACTGATGTGACTCGTCGACCACACGAGCCGAAGGACTGACGGGAGAATGACAAGACGAGTTTTCACCTGGATGGAGGAAAAGGGAAAATACTCCACCTCAAATACCTGCAAATCAACTAAAGTCCGCCAACAAAGTACAAAGAGTTACGTTCTGACTCTGTTGTGTGGACGGCTTGCAGTCACAATTCAGTCACAGATCCTAATCTTTGACTGAAACCCTAACCTTTGACCTGGTCTCCAAACAGCCACGTTTAGCTTCAACAATGGAGAATTATCTTTTCCAACAGTCCACAAACACAACTTCCCGAATGTCCACGGACTGCTGGTCCCTCTGGCGTGGGGTTGGGGATGGGGTATAGGAGGGTATAGGCAGCCCTCGCTGGGGTTCTTGCCCACTGGTCCTCGATGCAGGGTCCTCACTCTGGGGCCCTTGCTCTGGGGCTCTTACTCCAGGGTTCTCGCTCTGGGGGTCTCAGGCCTCACACACATCTGTGTGTGTCTGTGTTGGGTGGTAGTTAGCCGGCCTGTCAGGATGTAAGGGGGCCAGCTGCTGCCCCCGGGGACCGGGGCAGGAATGTGAGGAATCCCGTGGGAAAGCCGCGGAGAGTTTGTGTGTTTATTTTTCTGTCTCTCAGAGCAGCGAGCCGTCACTGATCCAGCACCTTCATAGTTAACATGCTACGCTGTAGAGGTGCATTAATGCTGCACCAGGATGAGGTTCAACACTGACAGACCTGGATCAGAACTTGGCCTGGTCAGAGACCCCCGGAGTGAGCTGAAATTCCATCAGTTACAGGGAGGAAGATGCTGTGTAACCTCGATGTTACCTGAAACAACTGAGATAAACCACCAAACATGCAGACAGCTCTTAGACAGGGAAGCTAATGCTAATAACGGTTACTGCTAATACAGTAATACCATCTCCATCTGTCACAAGATGTCAGGTATCGGGGTCAATTAGGCTCTAAGAAACTAAAAGTCACAGAAGAATATCCTCCATTTCTATAACACCTCTGTGCTAACTGTGAGCAAACAGTCGCTGATCATCAGCAAACGGCAAAGTCTGCAGTCAGCTAACACCTACATGACGAACAGGAAGTCAGAAGGAACCAGCAGACCTGCTGCACCCAAACATCTGAACTGAGAATAGGTCTGGTTTAGGAGAAATCCATTAAATCAAATCTCAGCTGTGGTGCAGACAGAGAAGCCAGAAAGACGGGTTTGTTTATGCAGCGGAGATGCATCCACCACCCCCACCCCCGAGGCCGGGTCCGTCCCAATTAGCCTCCCTGGGCTCAGCTTTAATTAAATATTGGTTCTCCATGACAAGGCAGCTCTCTGTAAACAGACTGATGACCTGCATGTCACAGATGCGTGCTCCCTCTTACCCCTGCTGTTTCACTTCCTCCTCCATCTGCCCTACTCCTCTTCTATCGGCCTCGCTCAAAAACAGCTCTGCAACTTCCAATGCTAAATTGTGAGTGCTGAGCTAAGATTTATTTAGCTAATAATTGTTGAATAAGCCCTTCCTTACAATGAGAAGATCTTTGATTTCAGTTTTGAGGTTCATCTGGGTGCCGAGGACTGAAAACCAGCAACTGATCCGGTTATCATCTCTACCTCCAGCAGTTATTTGAATTTTGTGATTCTCGCTGCAGCTTCCTCATGACTGCATACATTATGAGGTCGACCCTTCTGTCAGGATAGCATCAGCAAACAGAGCCACGCTAACCCAGGAGTTATGCGTGTGTGAGTGTGTGTGTACTCGACCGCTGACCCCCGGCACTCCATCAGGCGGGCCGGTCGGCAGCTCGCCGGAGACGCTGACCGAGCAGCTTCGTAACTCTCACTGTGAGTCACATCATCCATAACTGAGTAATCACACACGCCGGAGTAAAAACTGGAGTTGGGGGGGCAGTGTGGTGGGATGATGGGATACCCAGCTGTCAGGGAGGACCCCACCCCCTGAAACCCACCCACACCCACGACAAACAACCAAACAATAGCAGGTGGCTAATTGAGGAAAAAATGGACCAAAACTTCTGTCTGGGACTATTCCACAAGTCCCGACTAAGACTAAGACTTTAGACTCCATTTACTCAATTTTTTCAAGTGAAAACGGAAAGCTCTTGTTGTGTTTTTTGGTCCGTTTACAAAACAATAGTGATCAGAGACACTAAAAACAAAACTTTCAGACAGTGGCTCCCATGGTGGAAGTTTTCAAAAACACTAATTGTCCATCTCCATGGAAATGAGGAAAACGCAACTTTTCTGCGATGCTGCGACTGCACATTAATAACACCAAAGTTTTTCTCCAGAGTGTTGTGACTCGCAGTCCATATTCTCCTGGACTTGGTAGTTTTAGATCAGACAGTCACATCGGACATTGTTTTCACAACATTTCTGAATCTCTTCTGGAATGGAAATGCAAAAGTGATCAGTTTTCTTTTGAAACGTTGTCATGTATGATCTGTCCTCCAGGTTTGAAGCCACAGATCTTCATCACAGTGGTCTTCGTGACTGGCATGCTGCTTTCTTTGCCCGATTGTTCTGGTTTTCCTCCTTTTGTGTAGTCACTTCTGTTCCTGCAGTGTTTCTCTGTGGCTTTCCTTCTTTGTTTGAGTCTTCGATCTCATAGTAAATAGTGAAACTCCCTCCCTGCCTCCTGCTGCTGGGCACCCCCATCCGGGTCCAGGTTTGCTCACAAATTACTGGAGGAGGTGTGGAGGGAGAAACTCAGAGGTCCTCCTCCTCCTCCTTGTCCCCCTCGCCAAACACTCCTTCAGTGTCTTTTCAAAGGACACGAGCCAGATGCTCAGCCATTAATCACACTGTGTGTGTGTCTGTTCGGTGTGTGTAACAAGACTGTGTAAGCAGAGAATGGAAAGTTGGATCACTGAGGCCAGAAACGGGGAGATTTATACCTGAAGGAAGCACACACACTCACACAGAGGAGGATGGATAGATGGAGGGACGGATGGATGAGAAGAGGAAATGTTTCATTGTGTTGAATCTGCTGGATGTTGTAGCCCTGCAGGCGTCCCTGTGAACTCCCAGCATGCACCAGCTCTTTTATTCGCGCTTTCATGATGCTAGTCGAGCAGAAGAAAGTAATATAATACGCTTTAACATGTACATGTTCTTATTTTAATTCTTTTTCAGTTCCATTTCATGTTTCCTATTATTGAAAATGATAAATATTGTTAAAATATGTTTTAAAATCTATTTAATTAGATTTTTACTCATATGTCTTTGGGCCAGTTGCTAATGTTGAAACTGTTAAGAAATGTTGAAAATAACTATTAACAGAACTGTCTAAAAAACATTGTTTTGTCTCTTGAAATATCTTGTAAACGAGGCCTAAAACTGTAAACATGTAACATCGAGCCACAAATCACTGAATGTGGCATCTGCTTATCAAGTCAGAGATGGGATTTATTTGAAGTTGCAGGATAACTCTGAGTGATCTGATGTTTGTGTCCTCAGGTGAGTCCGGCCTCGGGAAATCCACCCTCATCAACTCGCTCTTCCTCACCGACCTGTACTCCAAGGACTACCCCGGACCCTCGCAGCGCATTAAGAAGACGGTGCAGGTGAGTCAGCGTTCCTCCTCCCACTCGGTGGTTTTCACCACCTGACTACTGGTATTTGACTTTGTTTCTGGAATTGAATTGATGTCGGTCCAAGATATTTTCCCAGCTCGACTTCCTTTAAGTGAAGCATCTGAAACATGAGCTGAAACTACAGGGGAAGGAGTTCAGGAGCATCTTCGTCCCACTAACATCCATTGAACCTAATCTGAATTCAGAGCCAAAATATTCTCATGAGTTTGTTTTTTCAATTGACTGACAGTAGTGTAACATAAGAAATGAGATTACTCTGTGGGTGAGTTTCTCTTATTATCTCATCATTTGAAGATTGTGCAGCAGTCATGTTGTCGCTGAGGTTGAGGGGAGGAGGTGAGAGGAGCCACGGGCCTGGTTTTGTCCTTTATGGTTATGACACACTGAGATGGGGGTGGAGGGGGGAGAATAAGGAGCAGCATCTGGAGCTGAGGGGAGTGAGGAGGAGAGAGAAGGAAAAGGAGGAGTATTGGTGGGATGAGTTGGTCTGATGGACAAAACACGAAGTGGGCGACACTGGAGACTCCAGCTGAAGCCCAGGGTGGAGACTGTGGGTGAAGTCAGAGCTGAGGAGGGGGGAAGGGAGTCAGGGAGAGAAAAAATAGTGGCTGAGTGAGTCCCTGGGTTTCCCCCCAAGGTCTGAGAGGGAGAACAGGATTGCAGGAATGTTCCCATGAAGCATCACCTCATCCTCACCCCGTCCTCACCTCAACTTCACCCCATCTTCACCGCATCCTCAGTCCATGCTCACTGTGTCCTCACCCCATCCTGACCTAGTTCTCACCTCAACCTCACACCGTCCTCATAGCATCAACCCGTCCTCAGTGGTTTCTCACCCCATTCTGACCTCACCCTCACCTGAACTTCATTCCGACCTCTTCATAGTTCCATAGCAAACTACATCTTTTTTACTGTCTCAGCTGTTTCCGTGGAAACAGATGTTTTCAGATCATTGCTGTGTAAACATTTAACCTTCAGAAGCGAAAAGGAAAAAAAGGATTCATTTTCACTTTAAAAGTCATTTAAATAGGCCCTTAAACAAATTACAGGAACAATAATTACTTTTCCAAGTATTTAGTTCCATTTTTATCTCCACTGCCTTTTAATGACAAACTTGATTCATGTGCAGATTTCTTATAACATGCTGAAAACGCTCCATCAGAGCATTAAAGTCATGGGTGGACCCCCGCAATGTGCAGGATGGGGGTGGGGGGGATTCGTCCTGCAGAACAATCCTCCACGTTCACATTCCCCGGATCACATTTCTCTCTAAGTGAGGGTGTTGAGCCGGGCGGCATTTTTGAGGTTTTCTCCCAATCTGTTTTTCTTCAACGAAATAGCAAAGATCGGTTTGGAGAAGTATGAGCCTGTCACACACACACAGACACAAGCACACGCACACTCAGCTGTAAAATGGGACGGTTCGTCTGAAGCATGTTTGTGTTTGAGAGAAAAATGGCTGCAGTTTGAGTTAAAGGGGCCATCCTAAAATAACTGGACGGCCTTGTGAAAGTATGTAGCGGAGAGAGGGAGCAGCAGGAAGTGATGGATCTGTGGGACTGAAGAGGGAGAGGGGAGATTCTTCAAGTTTTTCTGCTTCAGACTGAAGCAGCATGCAGAAATCGCTCACTTTATTTACACATTTTTCCTGTGAAACCTTTGTTGTAGGATGAGAGAAACACACTTTATCTAATACTGAAGTGGTATGACTTTGGAACTTTAGGTTAGTCTTATAATCAGACATTTGTTATTTTGAGACAAATATGTTTCTACACAGTGTGAAAACAAGCATTAACTGAAGACAGCTAAACGAAGACAAATCAATGTAACTGTACAGACAACTATCAGGCCTAACGTTTTTATCTGTTATTCCACATGACTCATATGTCCAAAGCTGTGACAGCTCTACTGTGTCTGAAGGAAATATGTTGATGCTCTTCCCATTGAAATGTATTGACTCTTTTGTCACCTCAGCACATACTGTATGGACGTATTAACATGAAATACTCATTAATTAGAACCCACAGACAGATCTCCTTCTAAACTCTTTTGCTTGATCTCCTCAACCAGTCCACATTCCTGTTTCAACCTTCCAGTGCAACACCTCATGTCCTGTGATAAACACAGCCTCCATCAGCTTGTTTTTATAACCTGTTCGCTCGTTGGCTTCTGTAGCCAATGAACTGAACAGTAATGGTGCTAACCAGGCTAACCACAGGCTAACGAGTCAGCCAGTTCGAACCAGAGAAGAACCAAAGAAACACAATGTGCTTATTGTGAATCCTTTCTGTGTACTTCCATTCTTTTCTGGAGATCAGAATCCATCAAATAAAGTGGGAACGGTAGAGCTAAATATTTCTGAAAGGCTTCTTTTTTTATTTAAATCACGTGGAACATAAAACTTTGAAACGCTACTTAAAATAAAACCTCAGAGTGAAAACACTTCAATCTTGTAATCAAAGAAATGCTTGTCGACCTCAAAGTTCTGCTGTTCACACCACACAGCCAAGTTCAGAGCGTAGACTATATTTGAAAAGTGCTGATTATATAAAACTGTAAATATAGAGCTGAGGGACGGACTTCTGAAGGGTTGATGGAAGTTCTGGCCTTTATGCAAGGCCGCCTCTCGTCTGGGACTTCTTTTCTTCTGACAGTAGCAGCAGTATGACCTTCTGCTGGATCTCTGTGGAGGAAATTTGAGTCCTTAAAACTAAAGTCTGGCTTCAGAACATCAGCTTCATTAAAAGTGAAGTTGTTGCAGGTCAACATGAGGTGAAAATCAACCATAATTCTTCAAAGATGAGCCTTGGAACTTGCGGAGAACCCTGATTGTTTGCTTTTGTAGTAACCTGAATAAGGGTTCCTTGTTTTTATTGGCCTTCGCTGGATTCTAAATAGAACCCGCGGATACCTGTCTTGTGCTTTTACTGTTGCTCATATTTGATTTTAACAACCAACTATCTTCACTCCTTTGGCCTAAATATCTTGTCTGTCATCGACTTGCTGGAGCTTGGTTCAAATTGGCACATAACTTGTCAACTGTTGGTCTCGACATCAGCTTGATATAAATTGTCAAGTTCCGTCTTTGTTTTTGTCTTATCTTTGCCAGAACTTGTTTGAAACAGGTTTGTAATTTTATCTGGCGTTTGTTGGCTTTTCCTGGAGCCTGATAAAAATCAATGAATGACTATCTTGTCCTGTCTTTTGTTACAGTTATTGTCACCTGAACCTGACTGTAATTACCTTGATGGTTGTTAACCTTTACTTTCTTCTGTTTATAAATGACACACTCACTCAGAATGCAGGTTTGGTCATCGTTAGATGATCTTATAGTCAAATTTACTGATGTGAATTTACTGTATCGAATCTCAGGCAAAAGGAAGAGAAAATTCAAGCATTGAATTATATTTAGTTTTGACCTGCAACAGTGCAGCTGCTGAGAGGAAACGGCAGATCTCCCAGCCTGCTGTGTGGAGGATGATCATCAGTGACGTCCTGAGTGGGAGAGGATAGCTTCACATAAGAACCCCTGCAGGCCCTCTGAGTGTGGGTGCATGCAAGCTATCAAGTTGTGAGATAATCAGAGTGTGAAAAGACAGCATGAGCAACAAAACTGACCCTAACATGTTGTAAGTGATGGTGTGTTTCAGGTGGAACAGTCCAAAGTGTTGATCAAGGAGGGGGGAGTCCAGCTCACGCTCACCATCGTGGACACACCGGGGTTCGGAGATGCAGTGGACAACAGCAACTGGTGAGGAGTCCAAACTTAAAAGCCTGCTAATGGTTCATAGCTTGGCGGGACCCGGCGAATCGGGTCGTCCTGCTGGGCTGCGTTTGACACGTTAAAGCTGATTGTTATGCACGGAGCTGTGTTCGATGATCGACAGTGTTGTTCTGTCCTCCTCCTCAGCTGGCAGCCCGTCATTAACTACATCGACAGCAAGTGTGAGGACTTCCTGAACGCAGAGTCCAGAGTGAACCGCAGGTCCATGCCCGACAACAGAGTGCACTGCTGCCTGTACTTCATCGCCCCCTCTGGACATGGGTGGGTGCTGCAGATGGAGTGTGTGCGGTGTCTGTGTGTATTTAGATGTAGAGTGTGTTTTGCATGCATGGACAGTGTGTGGGTGACTCTGCTGCATAATGACTGTTGTTATCCAGAATTCCAGCTGTTTGTGTGTGTGTGTGTGGTTGAATACACAGTTGTGGCCACATGAATGTATTGGTTTGTGTTTCTCTGTGTGCTAATTATGCTTCTGGTGTGTGTGTGCGTGCGTGCGTGCATGTGTGTCGGGGACGAGGAGGCTGCCAGCCAGCGACTGTGACCCACTAACGTTATATAACTCAGGTCTGCTCATGCTCGCTGGAGCCGTGCTCTCCATCTCTGAATCAGCCAATCGGAGCGCAGGCTTGCCTGAGCCTAGCCCCCGCTCCGATTGGCTGGTGGTCATCCTACAGAGTCTCACCACGAACGTAGCCGCAGCTCCACATCACACATGCATCCCTGCACATGGAAATCCATATTGAATGTGATTGGCTGCTGGGAGCACTCCATGCTCAAAGTTCAGAAACCACTAGAACAGTGCGCATGGATGGAAATAAGCTCCGGGAATGAAGCTCAGTGGAAGAGTTAGAGTGAGGGAGAGGAATTGATGTCGGCTTCGTCTCGTCTCTCATGTCTGTAAAAACGCTGTGAATCCTTCATGAGGAAAGGAAACTGCAGCAGCTGCTTTCATTCAAACCTGAGCTGTTCCCCCGACGATCCGGGTCCCTCTGAGATACCTCCAACCAGCTGCTGCGCGCGAACACACACACGCGCACACACACACACACACACACACACACACACAAAGCCGTAAGTCTGCATAGCTGTCATATACGTATTCCATGAACACACACGACACTCTCTGCTCTACCCACACACATGACCCCACTCATACACACACACACACACACACACACACACACACACACACACACACACACACACACACACACACACGACGACCAGTATGTAGTATGTATCACCCCCCTTAGACCACCAGAACCAAACACACACGCTCTGTATGCCACATACTCTTCACACAAAACACACACACACACACACACACACACACACACACACACACACACACACACACACACACACACACACACACAGCAGCTGCACACACAGAAAAACAAACCAGTGCATTCACAACTGTCACAATTGTATCTTTAGACACACACAGTGCAGACCCCTCTGTCAGAGGGAAGACGTTCATGGCCTCATTGTTCATGTGAGGCACGGCTCTGTGTTTCCCTCTGCTGGTGACTGTCAGTACTGCAGCCATCCTTATCTCCATATCATGTTTATTTTTTTATTTTATATAACATGCAGATGTCACTTTTCACACTGTAACTTTTCTGACCTTTACTACATTTGGACTTGTGTTTATATTTTGTTTGAGGGACCTGAACTGAAATGAAGTTTGGGATATAAAATAGTTCAAACTATTGTTAAAAAGCAGAAAAAAAAGTAAAAGTGTGTCTCTTTCTGTGTGAAACCCTCCTGCAGAGAGTGAAATATTCATGATGTTTGAGCTTTCCTCCCCTCTTTATTCTCCTCAGACTGAAGCCGCTGGACATCGAGTTCATGAAGAGACTCCACGACAAAGTCAACGTCATCCCTCTCATCGCCAAAGCCGACACTCTGACCCCCGAAGAGTGCCAGCTCTTCAAGAAACAGGTCCGGACTCTGCAAGTCACTGGAAAGGAGTCATTTATGACCCTGTCCGTGTTATTAATGTTCATATATGTAGATTAGTTTAGTGTTAGCATTAGCTGAGCTGAAAAAAAATTATTAGCTGAGCTGTCAGCACTTTGAGAGTCAGTATGATTCACTTATTAAGTTCAACTGCAGTTACATCAGTTAGTGGAGGAATGTGGTTTATAATCTGGATCGATCAGCTGAGATAAACTACCAAGCTGCAGGCAGTTCCTAGAAAAGGAAGCTAACTGCTATTTAAGCATGTTAATGCTTATCACAGCTACTGTGTTTGAAGACTAACGTCAACGCTCCTTCCAAGAGGACATATTTCATGTAGCTGTCAGGAGGACTGAGTCAGTTCAGGATCACTGAAGTACTCCTTTACCCTGATTACTTTCTCGGTTTTTCTTCCAGATCATGAAAGAGATTCAGGAGCACAAAATCAAAATTTACGAGTTCCCTGACACAGAAGACGACGAAGACAACAAACTCATCCGCAAGATCAAGGTAACAGCTGGATTTGAGGTTTCCTGATGGATCTGAGCAGCCACGGCTCATCCTGTCCTCTGCAAAGAACTGAACCTGCACATGTTGCTGATCTCTGGTGAAGAGCAGCTGTTACTGTTTCAGTTTCTCTCATTTGACAAGAGATGCAACAATCTCATAAAAACTTAAGTAACTGTAGCTAAGTTACTAGTTTTATGATGGTAATCAATTGAGGAAGTCCTCATTAAAGTGCAGCAGTGAGGTTTGAAAAGTTTGAAATGTCAGAATTATCAATATTAAATGAAAATGAGATCACAGAAAGAATTGTGGAAAGAGAAGAATGAAGGCTTATCCTTGTACTGCTGTGTATTTATGGAACAACAGATGTGACCGATATTGTTAATTGAAACATTTTGATTTCTTCACAGCAGGAAAAATCCTCGTGTGTGATTTGATTAGAAAAACAGTGCAAAAACGATGCATCTTTGCTGAAAGGTTGTCTTATAAACAGGACTTCAGTGTTTTCTATCGATGGCATGTCTCCTGAGCGTGCTGCTCATCCACCGGAGATCCCTCCTGATCACCGCACTGTCGTGGCATCACTGATTGAACTGAGCTGTGTTCTCCAGGAGAAGATGCCTCTGGCTGTGGTCGGCAGCAACGTGGTGATCGAGGTGAACGGGAAGAAGGTCAGAGGTCGGCAGTACCCCTGGGGCGTGGCTGAAGGTAGGCTCAGAGTCTGAAACTGCTCCAGGAGAACAATGTAGAGCTTTTCAACCTTCCTGAGCTGCAACAGTGAAGTTGTTTTAAAGTTATGTCTGGTTTTAAGTTTGGACTCTTGATGCTGGATGTCACTCTGGTCAGATGGTGATTGATGTGAGAAAGAAGCTGCAGCATGTTGGGAAGCCCATGTGTTTGAGAGTGTCGGCGGGTCACAGTATTTCCTCTGTTGGAGTGGATGAAGCATGATTTCCCCCCTCAGTGTGGGACTCAATGCATGTTTTCCACAGCGCCCCCTACCTCCTCCTTTGTCCACCTGGTGTGTTCACTCCCAGGTAACACAAAGACTTGTCAAAATGTAAACGAGAAAACACCCAAATGGATGACTGCTTCATGGAAATTCATGGGAAATGTTGGTTTTCTCAGGCTGTGTTTGCTTCAGGGTTTTGTTTTTCATACAGTGAAGCTTCAGGTGATGAAGTTCCTTTGCCATCACAGTAGCTCAGTGAGAATGTGTATATCGAAACAGTATACTGGTAGAAACTCCCTCAGGACCAAGCAGACCCATGAAGATCTGATGAGTTCTTGTTTTTTTGTTTTTTTTATGAAAGCACTTTCTGTCAAATACAACTTCAGATCACATAGAAGTTATGTTCTGGTATCTGGGATATATAAAAAACCACCAAAAACCAAACACTTCAGCCACACAGGCTTTGAGCAGCTGAAGTAAAGGTTCAGTCCTACATGATAACTCCAGAGTGGTACAGATACAAGGATTCTATGAAAACGCTTCGCATTAGAGTCTTGGTTCCACAGTACTGAATCAAAGGTTCTTTGTTGGGGTCATTTTGAAGACCGTACTTTCTCAGATTTCTTCAAGATATTGTCCTGATGTAGAACATCCACAGAATGTCATCTTAGCATCAACTCCTCTATTCAGAGACCCTTCAAGGTGAACTCTGGCTTCATGTTTCAGTGCAACATAGGTTTGCATTTAGCTTTGTTTAATGACTTTGTCTTCACACATGGTGCTGCTGTCAGCAGACAGTAGTAGTAGCATCGCATTAGCTGATCAAGAATGTAGATGGAAACAGTAAAAGTGCTAAAAATGTTTCTAATCAAAGTCTGGATTCCTAAAGCAAAGTGGAAATGTAAAGAAATTAAGAATGCTTGAAGAAAAGTACATCACCTTAGTAGCTGGAAGATCATTTTCATCAACTAAGTTCTTGGTTCAAAAAAACTTAAAGCAGACATTACGTAGATCCCAAGTTTATTTCTGTGAACTGGTACAATAGTGGGACCTAAACAGGAAGTCTATTAAAAAACCTTCGGGGTAAGTCTTGGTTCCACAGACGCAGGTGTACTTATGAAAACCTTGACAGTTTGTCTTTATTTGGCCCGATGTTAAGGATGCTCCATCTTCAGATGCCTAAGAACTCTAAGAATCTTCAGAGGTACGAAGCCAATATTGACAGAACTGAGAAGGAGGCATCAGTTAAATCTCATCTACTTTAATGCAATCACAGTCTCATAAGCAATAGTTAGATGTAAATGGTCTCAATACTTCCAGCCTTTGGGTTCTTGGAAGTGGACTTGTACAGACCTGGAAGACGATTTTGATGCTCCATTCTTCAGATCCCTCAAAAATACTGTTCAAAGAACCTCCAACCTTCCACTGAAGACCAAGTCCTCCGTTTAGAAAAACTTAAAGATTCAACTTGCTCTCCACGAAGGTTTTAAATGTTAGGTTAGTTCTCATGTCTGCCACGGTGCTGGCTTTGAAGAAGAAATGTTTCCAGTCTAAGCCTCAGGTGAACCTGTGAATCTTTGACAATGCCTCCTTGTGGGGGCTAATTTTGAGTATATTTGGACCCTACCAAACAGCTGTCCTGATCTGACTCGCCTACAAATCTACCGATGATTTTTCCACTGAAACTAAAAGGGGCTGTAACATCAAGTTAAATCACTCTTTTGATATCTAACGTCCCTAAATTTACCATAAACCACATCCTTTCAAATTTTCAATTAGGTGTTATTCAGATCCCTGGTTCGGTCCAGCATGTAATAGATACATTTCTAAATGGAGTCTTGGTTCTCAAGAACCAGACGGACCTGTGAAGACCTGAAGGTCGAACCCTTTCTTGACTGCATTTTGAGGATCGTATAATTGCAAGACTGTTGTGACGTTGAAGGTCTAGATGAGAGTTTGGTTGCAGTGGGAACCAGATCCAGACGGAAATGTTCCTCTTGATGTTGACATTGGTCTCGGCCACTGCACTGAACCTTGAGTGTGAATCCAGAAGATGCTGATGAGGATACACATATTTCAACACATCAAATTATGAACGTGCAATTTTTTTTTTTTTTTTTTTACAACCATTGAAATCCAGTTTATGTTGATTAAAGTAGAGTCCCATATCTACTTATGTCCACCTTAAGTGGGCAAACATTCCCTGAATGCCTTCTGATCATCCAGTACACTCTTTAAAATAGGTCCAAAATGTAATCCGGTTGAAACTAAACCCAGATGGTGTTTAAAAGCAGGAAGTCAGTTGTGTTTATATTTGTATGTGTGAATCGCAGGACGCCCACTTACATTTTGACAAGTGTGATGTTGTCTGGCAGTTTTTACGCTGTTACCCCACACACCCACCCCTCTTCCCCTCAACACACACACATACACACACCTACGCACACACAGTCCTTTTCATAGAGATGATCTCGACCCTGATGGGGATTCTGGAAAAGGAGCGTAGGCCGAGTACATTCTGGTTCCGGAAGCTGTCACCTTTTCACGTTAGTCACAATCAACTGTTGTGTGAGCTGTGTTGACTCTGAAGCTGATGCTTTGTACAATAATCTTTATCTAAAGTAAATATACCTTCTGTGTCTCTGTGGTTGACCTATTATCAGTCTTTCACTATTTCATTCTTTCTTTTCTCTCTTTTTTTCTTTATTTTTTTTTCTTTGTCTACTCTTTTCCATGACTGACAGAGGGCATTTTTGGTAAACAAAACCATCTTTCACTTTATTTCAACCTCATTTTTCTCCCTCCTCCTCCTCCCACTCTCCTCCCACCTGGAAGGATGTCCCGCCCAGCTCCTGTCAGTATGCCCCTCCTCTTCCTCCTCCTCCTCCTCCTCTTCTCCTCTTCTCCCTCCCCTCGCCACTTTTCTGTTGCTGTGCTGTCTCACCATTAGGCTGATGGTCAAACCAATGCTCGAATCAGACTTGGGCTGCAGACTCACCGAAACTTTGAAATTCACCTTATTGTGAAAGTGTTTATTGCAGTTTAAAGTCTTAAAAGGAAAGAAAAGTCATTCAGGTGGTCTCGACTGTTAACCCCTCGCTGGTCTTTGCCAACACTCACAGAGGCATTCGTCTTTCAGAATGGCGGAGGCAGTCTGAATGCTGAGTTTGTTTTAGAGCTGAGGGTGGAATTCAGAAGTCTGCTTTGAAATTTTCTAAGAAATTCAGTAGTTTTCAGAGTTAAAGAATTAGTTCAATTCTATCTTGATCGTAAGTCCTTCCAAAGTCATTGGTCGGTGTCAAATTGATGACATCTGAATTCTGTGTTGTTGACTGATTTGAGTTTGGCCTGAAATGTCCTCTGCAAGACTGTCCCCTTCTCCACTCATCATGACGAGGACTTCACATCATGGCCGTTCTGGCTGGGCGTTACATTATATAAATGAGGAAAGCAGGAGAATTTCTAGTTCTATTGGCAGTAATTCCAGTCCTCGGAACTCCGTTTTTAGAGTCAGCGGTACCTGCTGGGTTAAACTTGTACTTTCAAGTTGTCCCAACTCAAAACTCAATACGTTTTTTCAAAGGATGAGGCTGTAAGTTGTACAATCTCCTGCACCCTAGAAGTCAGATTCCCATGTTTGAGCTTGTTCTAGTGGTCTTCAGAACTCAGAATTTTTGATTTTTGAATTTCTGATTTTGTAGTTGAGCAGAGCAGCAGCAGTTCTTGACGCTCAGTCCCCTCAAGGTTGGAATTTAAATTCTGAAGTTGGACAACTTTGAGGACACAAAGATGTTTTGTATGACTGCGTAGAGTTTGACTTGTTAGTATACACAGTGTCTTAATGTTGTGGAACACTTTTTTTAAATTACTATTTCCTTAACTCATTTGACATACAACTCGCCATCTCTCCACAGAAGGTTCAGGAGACTTCGATGAAGGATATTTGAATCCAAGTTGGTTAACAGTGAGTGTGTTGAGTGTTGGCACGGGTCAGGATGGACGAGGGTAAACCAGAGGTCACATGAATGTGTTCTGTCTGTTCTTCTGTTTGAACCAATACAACATTCTCTTCAAAGCCTCGCAGTAAATTCATCATGATTTGGATTTTTTTAGAGCTTGAGACTTGCTTTTAGATAAGGTCTGTTCTCAGATCTCGGATTTAAATTTTTCAACAGTTGTAGAAAAAGAGAACAATTCATATCTAGGTTGGAACAAAATCGACGTTACTGTGAATTTGAAGATGTTTCTGGTTAAAGGTTGCAGTTTGGTCCCAGGTCTGATGCTGTGAATAGTCATGGAGAAAACTAGAGGCTGCCGATGCTGCATTAGAAAATCACTCTAACGCTGCGGACGCCCCTTTCTCTCCCCGGTGACGTCAGACGCTGGTTGATTTCCGCCTCTCCTCGCCTCGCAAGTTTGGCTCAGTTCATCGGCGCGTGGCGAGCAGGAGGATGGCGGCGGCTGTTATCACCGGACTGAGGCTGGGCTCCGCCCTCCTAACGCATCGCTTACAGCTTCATGAGCAGTTAACTGACGGTTAGCGTCTTCCTGAAGGGCATGTACCCGCTTATTTAAAGCACCCAGGTAACATGTGGCTGCCTTCCCATGAATTGTCACTCATTACTTTAGAGTTTGAAGATTTTTCACACAAAGCACGCACACACAAACACACACACACACGCAGTTCTGCATGTATCAGAAAAAGGATTGTTTGCGCTCGTGTCATTAAACCAACGCAGTCCATCATCACAGCCTTAATAAGCGCTGCTCGTAGGCGAAGCACTGCGGCTCAAAACTCCTGATGGTTCTTCTTATTTTTTCTTCACATTGACCAATCCAAAGACATGCCTGCAGAAATTAAAGTAAAAACTTGAGTCCTCATCAGGAGTTTTCTGCTCTTCATCAATAAATATTATCTGTTGACTCTCAGTTACAGCCTGTTTTCTTTCCCTGAGCCTTGACCCCACTCTACTCGACCCTCTTTTGAGACTTGCGCCCCCTGCTGGTCATGCACAGACCCTCATTTAACAGACCCCGCCTTCTTCCTCCGACCACCCAAACAAGCCCCTGAGCTCTGTAGCCAGTCAGCTTGGACACATGCAGGTTAGGGTGTTGATCTGGGCCAAATCTGGGCTGAATCTGGGCAGATCCAGGGCCAATTCTGAGCCACGCCAAAAACAAAACACCCCAGATTTAGCCCTCCCTCCCTGCTGGGCCGCAGACAGTAACTGAAAAACCGTACCCCTCCCCTCCGTCAGAGCTCCCTCCTCTAGAAGAGACAGGAGGTCAATGGCTGGCTTGGGATGCCAAAGGGCGCGACTGGATAAGTTTCATCAATGGTAAGGTGTCCTCCTCACCCGCCGCCCCGATGACGATGACGGCGGCGATTGACAGCCGGGCGGGGGGCGGAGGCTGACCAATGAGCAGCTGCGTTTTTGACGAAGAGGAGGTCCTCCAAGCAGCAGATTAGCTGCAGACCTTTTCCAGAATCCCACCTCACCTCGTAACCTTGTCTTTGTCGTTGGGATGAAAACTCACAGTCATCTAACTGTTGGAACGAGACCGATTCTGTTGTCCGACCCAGAGCTCGTGTTTCTGTTTCTAACTGGAAGGCCGTGATCAGATAGGAGCGTCAGTCTGCCCTGTCAGCATCAAAACATTCACAAATCCCATCTCATTATTGTGGGGACAATGGACGTTTTCTAAAGAACATGATGAGCATGATAAATAAACCAGAATGAGGCACTGTCTACAGTCTAGAAGAGAGGTGGAAAAGGGCACAGTGTTTTGAAAGCACTTTCTTTTGTATGCAGACTGAGAGAGGGAGAGAATGAGTTCAGGTTTTCATTCATGCCGAATTGCAACTAAAACTTAAGCTACCAAATTTGACAATATCAGACGAGCGAGCTTACCTGCGTACTGTAATCACAGAAGGGGACGGATCTGGTGTTTGAAGCACTTTGTGATCACGGCCTGACGTGTCTCTGCCCTTTGTTTTTCTATTGATGTGCTCGATGTCCTCCCCTTGACAACCGATGGATGAATGAAGTTCTGTCTGATTGTCGTATCTCAATAACACACGGCAGTTTTGTTGGCTGTCTGTTTACCCACAAGTCTTTGCTCTCACGTAGCTCCTGTAAAGAAAGTCCTGCTGTGCTGATATTTCCACAAAATGAGGCTTTTCCTCCAAAACTCTTGAATGATTTGTGATTCTTCCCCGAGGAGTTTCTCTCTGTAATAACTGTGAACGTGTGTATATGTGTGTGTTTGTGCGTGTGTGTTCCTGTGTGTTTCAGTGGAGAATGGCGAGCACTGCGACTTCACCGTGCTGCGCAACATGCTCATCAGGTGAGACATTCAGATTTTTGTCCAAACTTCTGAAGATAGCTGAGACTGTCTGTGTGAAATGAAAATAGAACTTTTACCGTCAGGATTTCTGTGCTGAGGAAACCTGGTGACGAGATGTTTTCTACTGTCGAGTTTTGTTCAGTTCTCTTTTACACTACATTTGTAAGGAAGGCGTATTTGTTGGATGAGCAGAAATATGAATTGTCAACGGAGCAGTTACATCTGGACCAAGAATAAATGTTATTGTCAGGAAAATACGGTGATCTGTGTGAAACCTGAGCTTCTCCCCCCCTCTGTAGGACCCACATGCAGGATCTGAAGGACGTCACCAACAACGTCCACTACGAGAACTACCGCAGTAAGAAGCTGGCCGCAGTCACCTGCAACGGCGTCGACACCTCCAAGACCAAAGGCCAGCTCACCAAGTGAGAACCACACACACACACACACACACACACACACACACACACACACACACACAGACGTTTGTTTTGAGCCTGACCCCTGTGTGACCCCTCCACCTCCTCTCCTCCAGGAGCCCGCTGGCTCAGATGGAGGAGGAGCGCCGGGAGCACGTGATGAAGATGAAGAAGATGGAGGCGGAGATGGAGCAGGTGTTTGAGATGAAGGTGAAGGAGAAGAAGCAGAAGCTGAAGGACTCGGAGGCCGAGGTCAGTTTGGCACCCTGACTCCCAGGATCAATCCCATGATGCTTTGCGCTGTGTTGCTGGCTGATTGTAGCATGTGCACATGACCATCCATCCCCACCAGGAAGTGTTGAAGATGGATTTGTTGACTCAAGACTCTGTTAGCTTCTGCTGGACAATTGGTCACTATTGTGAACTTGAACAATTTAAAAATCTTTTAATACGTATGTAACTCAAGAGCAGCGGTCTCTCGTCACATGACACTAAATAACAAAAATTCACATCAATCTGATGGGGTGTTTACATGGCCTCTGGTCGGATCAGAGTCGGTGTCACTCCAGTCAGATGAGAGGAGTTTACGTGAAGCCGTGGTCCATGAGCGGTGTTTGGAGCTCCCCCGCCCCGCCCCCTCTGAGCCTGTCCCTTGTGCTTTGGCCTCAGCTGGAGCGACGCCACGAGCAGATGAAGAGGAACCTGGAGGCGCAGTACAAGGAGCTGGAGGAGAAGAGGAGGGTGTTCGAGGAGGAGAAGACCAACTGGGAGGCTCAGCAGAGGATCCTGGAGCAGCAGAAACTGGACGCCTCCAAGTCAGTCCCTCACACACGCACGCACGCACACAGTGTTGTAAATAATTTTTAATGATTTATTTTTTAAGTTGTTATATTTGAATCTCCTTTGGTGTGAATCTGAGTCACTTCAGTGAGTTTATTCATGATTTGTTTACTGAGCTGATGTCGTCTCTCCGGCAGGACGATGGAGAAGAACAAGAAGAAAGGAAAAATTTTCTGAGGAGAGACGCAGCCTCGCTTCACTTCACACAAACTCATTTCTTCATCGTCCCTCTGGACACACACACACACACACACACACACAAACACACACACACACACCACACACACACACACACACACACACACACACACAACACACACACACAACACACACACCCCTGCAGGGTTTTACAGTACGTGGTCATTTCCATGGAGCGTGCATGTGTTTGTGAGATTCTATTTTCCTATATTAGCTGACAAAGAGGAGAAGCCTGAGTTCCTCTAAGCATTCACACACACATACACACACACACACACACACACACACACAGAGCGGAAACATTCGTGCGCGTCTCGTCGTTCCTGTCGTCTTCTCTCGTCTGCAGGAACACCAACTCTCCGGCTCCCCCGCCGCTGCTCTTTCTTCTGCCGTTCTCAAACGTTCCCCACATGTTGGCACACCGAAGCCGTCAGTTGGAGGAGGGAGAGCGCACGTGAACGAAGGTTTCTCGTTACGAAGGTTTTCTCAACCAGAAAGTTTCAAGATCACCAAGTCCGAAGATTTCAAAATCAGAAGGTTTCCGGATGGTTTTACTGCCCAAACGTTTCTGAAATCACTACTTGCAGAATCCCAATCTGTTGAAATCCGACCGTTTCAGAATAATAAAGATTTCAGTGACCTTCAGGTTTCTGAAACGGAATAGTCTGTCATCTGAAAGTTTCTGGTTCTGAAAGTTACCAAATCTAAAGGTTCCAGACAGCGGTGGAGAGGAGGTTGTTCTTGAGTGGAGGCCTGGTCACACCAAAGAGCAGCACAGATGAATTAACTCATGTTAGCTCACAACAGAACAGTTTACTGTCACACTAATGCTAATCCTTCTTTATTAAGATCGCTTTACTGTCGTTTTACAGAAAGCAACACTGAAAATAGTATCACGCCATCGGAAGGTGCATTCAGTACTACAGGAAAAGAAAAAAACAAAACAAACAAAAACTAGCTAAGCTAATATTTTACCTGCATGTTTGCTCATAAAACTTAATGGCAGCTTTCTTACTGAGGTCCAAACAGAAGGAATTTTAGCTACTTTAAGATTTTTATTTCCAGGATTTGTCCAGTTGGCAAGTGAAATTAAAAAAAAAATGTTTTTAAAGACTTAGAAAATCTAAACTAGCTTTAAGATTTTATTGGTTAGTAGTTTATATTTAATGGGTGAAATATTGTTGTCACATCATCTAAGCATTCAACAGAGGTAAATTAGCATCACCTAATGTGAGTCACTATCCATCAGCTGATATTTTTAAAGAATAATGCAATTTCTCACAAAACTCGTGATTTTGTCAGCTCTCTAATAAATGTTGAAATGAAAGTGCTTCATTATCATAGAGAAGTTTGCTAGCAGAACCTTGTTTATTACAGGAGCTTGTTCTATTTTTTATGTAAGACTAAGGGAAAATACCTCATTTAATCCCAGAATCTTGTGAGCCATCACGGCTATTTTACTGTTACTAAATATATTTTTTAAAGAAAACACATCTGATATTAGTTTTTTTTTTTACAGAATTGCTAAGTTTTGTCAAAAACTTTCAATCATTACTTTATTCCAAATGAAACATCACATATATTTACTGCAGTTTAGCTCAATTTTTAGTTTGTTTTTTTTTTTGTTCTAATCATTTCAGTAGGCTGAATGAAACACTCATCTGATATTATGGTTCTTTCAGAAATCTGTTCAAGCATTGGCTCAATTATTGTTTTCTTAAAGGAAGGAACTTAGTTTGCGAATAAACCTTCTAGATAAACAAGGAAATAATTTAAAACCTAAGCAAGTTGTATATTTTCCAAAATACAAAGTTACTATTTTTTGTTGCAGATTTAACAGTTAGCTGTTAGCAGTGAGAGCTTTTTCTTCTTCTTCTTTTTTAAAGTTAAACGTGTGTATTTGGTGTGACCGGGCTTCGGGTTTCACTCTGTTATGTTTGAGGCTGAAGCTGACGGTTCCCAGTGCGTGTGCTGATGGGGAGTTTGTTTTGTTTGTTCTGTTTTTCCCCTCCGGATCTCCGACGTTATGCAAATGGAAGCCTCGTTGTGACGTGTGTGACGGGTGTCGTCATGAACCCCAGACCTCCCGATGTTTTTAACGTTCATATTTTTATTGCAACTTTAACGAGTGTTTGGAGACGTTTGCCTTTATTTCGAATGCTTCCCCACACAAAATATAAAATCTTAGAGTCCAGGCTGTTATAAAACCTTTAATAAACTTTTCCCAGAGTGTCACATTTTATTTTCGTATGATATTCTTTACATACATTGAATCCCTGGTAGCTTTATTAAATGACTCCTAGATTGGTTTTAGACTAGTTTTCTTGAAAAAGGGACAAAGCCGACATGTTCAGGACATGAACTCTAACCTGTGTACATACGTGAGGCCGTGCTGTGGCCTTCTTTGTTTTCCTCTTCTTTTTTTTTTTTTTTTCAGGACTGAACCAGAACTCATCTTTAAACCTCGAGTGTGTACATCTATGCCATTGAGTGCACCTCCTCAGGACCCCTTCAATGTAATCAGATTACAACAGTTTGGTGGTTTGATGTGTGAAAAGCCGGTGAACCACTCACCCTTTGAATAAGTTTAGCTGGATTGTTTTTGTATTTTTCTTTTTATATATGAAATGACAGTTTTCTGCTTTCTTCTGTTTTCTGGTGTGTTCTGTCTCTAACTGTACATGGTTAATATTAAAGTTGACAAAGTTATGCTTTAACTTGCCCTGTGTGTCAATTTTTTTAATCGTTTAACATACATTCACAAAGTTTTTGCATTTAGTTCATAATATGATATTTCGTCTGTAATGTATCTATCTCAACAGTAATGAAACACTAATCTCATTTCATTCATCAATGTCATTACAATTATACTTCCATACTGATTTTATCTCTTTGTAAAATATCAAAGATTAAACACCCAACAAAAATAGAATTATGAAAAAACATCAAAATGAAATGTTCTTTTTTTGAAGTTGAGGCACTTCTAACGTATAATTGCAAAAAATGACAGAACTACTTGTTTGATATATGGCTTGAATCAAACACTAATAGGTCTCCATCCATTACAATAAATGCACTATTAAACACCTAAAATAAATACACTGCTAAAAATAAGTCCTGAAAAAATATTTTTAAGAACTGCTGAAAATAATACTTACCGGTATCTGAAAATGCACAGGAAATTGAATATACAAATACAAATAAACATAAATTGAAAAGTGCAAATAACAACAGAGATTTCCCATTATTTTATAAATTCCCTGTTGAAATTAGGTTATCAAAAAACACCCCTTCATATTGACTAATTCATCCAGAACAGACACATGATCATAGATACATACTAAATGACACCAACAACCAATGAATACATACTTTAAAATGTCCTCAGTGTTACATAAAAATTAAACATACATAGTTAATCTCACATACTCCGAAGAATAAACAAAGTACTAATGTATATATATATATATATATACACACACACACACACACACACACACACACACACGCACACACACACACACACACACACACACACATATATAAACACGCCCAAATCGGTTTAAACCTTTGACGCTCTTCAAAATCTGATGTGTTGCGCTCATTGGTTGGGCTGCGTGTTTACTCTGCGCTGTACGGTAAAGACGAGCGTGGTGACGTCATCGCGCATAGCGCACTTTTCGGTGAAGTACGGTAGCCGGTTGTTTAGCCGTGCGACGTCAGAGGACCCGCTGAAATTCAAAGTTTAGTGGAGGAGGTTAAAACTTCACTTCTGGTTCATTGGTGCTCGTCTTTACCTGCGCTCGCAGCCGCACGCACATTCTCAGGTAAGAAAGAAACGGTTCACACCGATTACACGTCTGAAATCGACCTCAACTCGTGGTCTCCACGCGGCTACAGTTAGCTGGTTTTGGATGTAGTTAGTTAGCGAAGTATGGCTAACGTTAGCATGCTAATGTATGAGCCCAAAGAGCTAGCTGTAAACATTTGATTTGATAGGACCTTATTGAAAGTAAACGAGATCAATACAAATATTTTAGGCTTAAAATCACTTTATTGTTCTCAAAGGTCATGTGAACTGGCAATTAATAACTTAAATCAAACATTCATTCCATTCCTTTAGGTTTGGGTCAGTTAAACTAGGTCAGACATAGTAACATAAATAAGCTAAATTTATAGCAGCTTTGGAAATAATCTCCTGGTCGTTTTATGTGAAATGAAGAAGTAAAACATAATCAGCTGTAACAAAGGAGCCAAACACACTGATGTTGATTTTATACCAAGAAGTCCCTCAGAAAGTGCTTACCTCCACCTGGACTAGTAGCAGTGCCCCCCTCCCTGTTCAAGGTGTTTACAGGCTTTCATTTCTGGTTTACATAATCCAAAAGGTAAATTCAGATTGCTTTCTTAATGTAGCAAATTTCTTTATCTGCACATGAATAATAATCCACAAAAAAAACATTTATATCTTCCCCTTTGATTTTAAAGGTTATTCTTCTGGATTCAGTATTTGTTCAGGATCTTTCTCAAGATTAAATTGATCTCCTTCACCAATTAAAAGGTTTAATGGGTTGACAGCCCTAAATATTTCATGCTGGCCACAGGGCAGAGTAGAAGTAGTGCAACCCACCTGAAACACTTGAATGTTTATTTTTAGTTCATTGTTATTGCATTGTTCCACATCACATCCCTCTTTGTTTGCACCTCAGCATGGAGTCGGGAGAGGAAAAGAGCGGAACCCTGAAGCGACAGAGGGATCCTCTGTCCGATTCAGATGACAACAGCCAGCCAGCATCAGGTCTGTTGGTGGTGATTTGTATTTCTCTAAGCTTAGTTTCTGACTTCCATTTCATTTCTGGTTGTTGACTCTTTCAGAGTTGATGGACGGGCAGAAACGGAGACGTGTGGAAGCAGCTGGTCGGGAGAATCGCAGTCCAAACCCGTCCTCTGCAAGGCTGGTGGAGGCGAAGACGAAGCCAGACACACCCATCGTCCCTTCTGTTCGATCCCTAGTGCAGCAGCTCAGCCAGAGAGGAGACGGTAAGACAGAGTAAATATTTACACACACTCTTCTGGAGCCCGACATGTCTGCCCACAAAGCCTCAGCAGCCTACATACAACAAATAGATGAAGAAAAAAGCTTATTTTCGGGTTTTTTTTTTTTTTTAATATATATATAAGAATCTATTAAGACTAAAGGTAAGCACACTTCTGATTTCAAAATCTATGGAGATATTAAATTTATTAAGTTGTTATACTGTAGTTACATGTCCACAAAGTTCTATTGTTAACCTCTAAAGTTTTGTTGTGTTTGGCTGTTGGCTGACATGACAGGAGTGTTTTCAGGCCCCAATCACAAGTAAAAACGTAGTCTGTGTTTTCATTTCACAGCAGTTTTCTGTTAACATTTTGAAAATGATGTCCATTTGCATGAAAATGGCAGAAACACTGAAAATGATGTGGCAGGGTTTCCGCCAGACCTTTTCAGTCCAGGCGTCCCGCCCGCACTAAATTGTGCAGCGCCCGGGAGGAGAAAAAAAAAAACTCTGTGACAGTCGAACACCGTTAGCTGCGTTAGCACCCCCCGCCCACCCCCGAGCCAACGGCTCATTAGTAGCATTCCCTGCGGCACCACACGCCACCACCACCTACAAAAAAAAAAAAAACACGCTCCCCCCATCCAAACTTTTTCCTGTAGGAAACCCTGTGTGGTGTTTATATTGGTAGTTTTCATAATAAAACCGTACACATGTGCGCAGAGACCTTTATGAGATGTGTATATTTATACATATACACACACACACACACACACACACACACACACACACGTATAGCTGCCTGGAGGGACTGCAGTATGAAATGTGTTTTGTTGAAAGAGGATCACTCTCCACTTCATTACTGGACCATGATTTCATTCCCTTTCACCACAGGAAAGGAGGCAGAATGACAGTCAATAAAAAATGTCTACAAAGTACAAATCGATGAACTTGTCTGGTGCTCATGTGGGAAAACAGGAGAAAGCCACAGCAACAAAAAGAGCACTGTTTTTTATCCAAATAAATCATTGTACATTTAAATACTCGAGTATCTCTGTTTCTGTATCTTGAGCCACAAACTATAAGAGACAAAACTGGAGCAGTTAAATGTCAACCTGACTCTCACTGCTCCTCAGAACTCGAAAGTCACGCACACTGCAGTTTCACAGCAGCACATTGTCTATCCCTGCGTTCAGAACCAGAAGTGTCAAACCGGAACATCCTGATTCAAGACAAGCCGTTCTCAAAGTGTGTGTTGTTTCAGGAGCGGTCCTGCGTTGCCTCTCGGATCCAGGCAGTGACGACAGAGGCTTCAAAGAGCATCTCCTGGGTGAGAGCAGATCTTATTTCTTGTGCAAACATTTATACACACAGACAAACAAACAGACTAAAAAATAAACCGCAGATTAACAAAGGCTTAAAAAGGAGAATCGATACAGTAAAGGCTTTATTTAAATATAGGTAACAAAATAATACAAATCTTCTGGAAGTTCAGATTTAGAGGAAGAGAGTGTCGTGGAGGTATTGATTCCAGCAGAAAACCCTTTAATTGAGATGATATTGAGCAGATTTTGTCCGATTGTGGTTGTTGAATTTCAGATCTGACTCCAGAATAATTTCTGCCTTGATTCGTTGTCCTGAGTGGCCTTGGTCAACCTTTCTGTCCTCTCTCCCAGGTGAGAGAGAGTTCAACCAGCGACTGGAGCGCTTCAAAGTGCCGGTGTTCCCCGGAACCTCCTCCTCCTCGCCGAGCCCGTCCAAGGCGTGCCCGCTGACCCGCTCCGACTTTGTGAACGTCATCCAGCAGAAGCTGAAGGGAGCGACCACCCCCAGCTCCAAGCAGGCGTCCCGGCTCCGCCAGGTGGGTTCATCATCATCATCATCATCGTTCCTCCAGTCAGATCAAATATAAGACCTGCTGCAGCAGCTGTTCATCCAAATGTGAGATGGCAGGTTCTTTTCCTGGAACTTGTCTGATATTCTACGTCACAGCAGCACAGAGCCCTCAGAAACAAGACCGACATCAGAATAATCATGAGTTATATGGCATTTTTCACACAATAACTGCAGCTCAAAGTTCTTCATAGTGAATATATAGCAGGTTTATACTTAGATTAAATAAGTGACAATACAAGAATGATATGCATGCTTTATCTGAAGATGAATATGAAATCAAAGGGATCAGTTATAATGTTTTGTCATTTATATTTGATATTATCACAATGTGGTTGAATCAGATCCAGCTGAATGTTGGAAAAAGGACTGAAATGACAGTCATGTTTAAGGTGCAGGGATGACGACTGACTTCCTGATGTCTTCAGGTTTTATCTTCCAGTTTGATGAACATGGTGGCACCAATGTTTTTATCGACCTCCAGGAGGCCAGCAGTCGGTAGGATTGTTGCGGTTAATAGGAGAGTCAGTTTAGGATCTTAAATAAATTGAAACATACTGACGTGACCTGAGAGGAGGAGAGACTGCAGGTCCTGATCATCAGAACAAAATAGCTCAGTCTTTAACAAACACTTTGATTAGTTCTGAACAGCATCCTGAATTTATTCTGATCACAGCATTTATTACATACACGTTTCATAAAACTCATTCAGCACCACGTAAAATGTGCACAGCTGTAATAATGCCATCTTCTCTGTATTTTTCTTCCTTTGGACTGATTCATATTTGAAATGGCAACTTTTTTCATCTCCCGCTACTTGATTTGTGAACTTGCCTTTGTGTATATTTAAGAAAGTCTTTAAGTTTGGGCATATATGCTGTTCTCGGAGCAGGAGCGGGAGCAGGAGCTGAACCAGCTGCAGTTCCAGCCCATCAGTGAGAACGCCTGGTTGAAGAGGAGCAGCTCTGACCCGTCCTTCAGCCAGGTGGGTTTAACTTGAACACACTCGAATGCTCCTTTCCTTCTGTGCTGTTAAGCTCCTCCATTTGCACTTCATCATTTATCCATCCCGATGCTGATTGTACGTTTTAGAAGCTGCCTTTCGGTTATCCATTTCGTCTTGGGTTTTTTTTTTTTGTATATTTACACAAATGTGATCAGGGAAGGAGCCATGCTGGCCCTTCCTCCTCTGCTTCCCGAGCGCCTGCGTCCATTGGTAAAAGGAAAGTTTACTGGCGCTCTTCACAGCAGAATGAAGTGAGTCTGATGGTTAGAAACTAATCCTGTGGGCTCTTTTGTGGAAGAAAGTTCACCTTCTTTTGATTCTGGTGTGATTTTGGGGGAAAGTGAGATCACCTGGTGGTTACATGTGTCCCTCTTCTCAAAGCAGTTATAGTTCCCAGTAAAAGTTGTTTTTAGTCCACTTTTTATGAACTTGCTGCTGTGGCATATGAAGCTTGTTGTAACTCTCTCGTGTATTTAAACGGTCAGATATCTGTCAAATGAACAACAGGGGGAAAAAAGATAACTAGTTAGCATGCTAACGTTAGCAACCACACATAGAAGTCAATGGACTGACAGCTTCATCACTGTTTTTGTTTATTCATCTTTTATTCCATCGAGGAGACACAGCAACGTTCCCTAATAGTCCACATAAACGTCAATCCTCATGCTGTGTGCTGATTTCCCTGCAGGATGATGGAGATGCTGAGAGGAACGATGGAAGCTTCACTGAAGTTTTGACACCAGCTGCTGCCGTTCAGACCTCAGGTAGGACTTCAGCTCTTTCTGAGTCGTGTCGGAGAAGACAAAGAAACCCAGACTTTTCTCTACAGTTGAACCTCTTCAGGTCACCCAGAGATTCAGTTTTCACTTTCTAAATGAATCAAGCTTTTTAGTGATAAGATGTAAGAGTCCTTCTCAACAGGTGAAACTCCTGCTGCGTCTGCGGAGCTCAGAAACGGCAGTGGTGATGATGAGGAGCAGGAAGCACATCAAGCAGACACCACCGCCACTCTGAAGCTGTGCTTCATCGAGGAGCCCAGCCCGTCTCAGCCAGAGCAGCCGACTGTTCCACATCAGTCAAACACAGAAGAAGAGAAGAGTGATTCCAGGCTCAGCGAGCAGGACACGTCTGATGGATTCAGTTTCGGAGAGAACGAGCTCACGCAGGACTCGTCGTACGGTGAAGAGGCCATCGAGCCCTCCACAGATGAGGAGTCGAGGATGTGGCGATATCCCCGGTTTGAGGGGCCGTGGGGAGACACCGAAGAACGGGACAAAACGGAGAAGAGAGAAGAAGATGGATCAGCTGATGTGGAGATGGAGGATCGATCAGAAACACAGACTGGAGAGACATCTGGCCCAAGAAGAGAGGAACCTGAGGAGCAGCTGTCTGCAGAGCAAGACAACTCAGAGAACAGTGAGAGGACAGGAGACCAGGAGGTGGAGGAGCCTGGAAGAGGTGGAGCAAGAGAGCAGGAGATGGAGAAACCAGAAGGAAGTTTAGGAGCAGAACAAGAGATGGACAAACCAGTAGGAAGAGCAGAGTGGGAGATGGAGAAACCTGGACGAGGTGAAGTAGAGCAGGAGGTGGAGAAACCTGAAGCAGCAGGAGGAGGAGGAGAAGAGCAGGAGATGGAAGAACCAATGGGAAGTGCAGAATGGGAGATGGAGAAACCTGGACGAGGTGAAGGAGAGCAGGAGGTGGAGAAACCTGAAGCAGCAGGAGGAGGAGAGCAGGAGATGGAAGAACCAATGGGAGGCGGAGGAGGAGAGCAGGGTGGGACGAGTGGAGAATGTACGCAGAAAGTCAGAGAGCGATCCAAGAAGATCACCTTCATCCTGGGCGGCGAGCAGATCCACAGCTCCAAGGAGTGTGTGGCAGAGAACACTCTGTCAGGTGAGGGAGGTGGGGGTGGGGCGGTGTGAGGAGCCACGGGTGAAGAGGAGGAGGACGAGGGTCTGTGGGGTTAAAATCTCCTGCACACTTGGTGAACTTTCTGTTCATTTGCACTTTATCATGACCTTTCACTTCAGTCCAGCCTGTCATCCTCCTGTCTGCTGGAGCTTCTTCATTTCAGACTCCGTCCGTCCATCTCAAGCTCTTCTTGTGTTTCTTCTCCTCCAGATGTGGAGCTGAGCACCAACGAACAGAATACCTCTGAAATCATCGACCAGATGTTCGGGGAGGTTCTGGAGTACGCCCAGCAGATGGAGCAAGAGGAGGAGCAGACCGAGGACCAAGACAGCGGCATCGAGACCTTCTCTGCACCCAAAGAGAAGAAGGATGAAGAGGAGGGACGAGCACAAGAAGAAGAGGAGAATAACGGAGAGGAGCTGCTGACATTTCCTCCCAGTGGGATCCTCTCTCCTCTCAGCAAGTCCATCGAAGCTGCTGTCACTCCTCTGGTGAGATACAGAGTCCTGTCATGTCGTCACAATCTGTCAACTTCACACTTTTGTTCATGAAAGTCAGACTCACTTTACCTCAGTCGTTTCATAAAGCACCTTCTGATCTCAAGTGGGCTGGACTGGTTAATAAATAAATAACTAACCAACTCTAAATCTGTCAGAACAATAAAATCTTCCTGGAATCCACGTTAAAGGCTGATTGAATCCTCATCTTCCTTCCTGATGTGCTCATGTTCGCCCTCCAGAGACTGACTGTGAGCCAGGAGTCGTCCAACCCTCCATCGCTGCTCCTCAGTCCAGAGGAGAGCACAGCTCCACTTCCTGAGTCTGCTCCTCTGTACAGGTGAGCTCAGCTCCTCCCTCCACTGGCGTCCCTGTCAATGCTCCTCTTCAGCACGGATTGCTTTTTAAAATCATCCAAACATGATCTACTCTGTGAAGTCACTTTCAAAGTTTAATGATGAATTTGTGCTTCTTGTATGAGGCTCTGAGAAAAGTGTATTTCCACTGATGGTTTTTGTTTTCATTTTCTTTTTTCCTTTATGTGTAGTGTGGATGCTTACCGCACTCAGAGACAGAAGAAGCCTCCCTCGGTGCAGAGCGTCACTCCTGGAGCTCAGAGACCAGCCAACAAGCCTCGAACTAACTTCAACAGCAAGGAGAGAATCGCTGTACGTAGCACCCAGTCTGCTTTTATTAATTCTCTCCAATAGCTTCTTGTTAATGAGTATCGTCCATGTTCTTATTCATGCTTGTTTTTATTCAATTTTTTTGTGTTTTCTTGTCTTTTTTCCTCATAATCTTTGAAGTTGAAGGTTATCTTAGCACCGTTTTACCAGTCCATCCCCCTCGAGATGAAATCGGGCCGTATGTGGCTTCTGAACAAAAACGTGTTTTGGCAACCGTGCTTTAAAACCCCTCCATCTCTCCCGAACGTCCAAACAGCTGCGTGTTTCTCTCTTTGTTCAGGCCCTGAACGAGGAAGCGGCGAAGCTGCAGACGGTGATCAGCCAGACGCTGCAGGCTCTGAGCTGCTGCACCGACGAAGAGCACGGACGAGGCTCGCTGGAAGAGGCCGAGGCCGAGAAGCTGCTGCTGGTCTCCTGTGAGTTCGCCGCGAGACTTCAGCTGCCTCATGTTTCTCTACAGTGGAAGAACATCCTGACTGCTCTGTTTGAAGTCTGAGTAACTGAGTCCATATTAACACTGCAGTGCACCATCTGGGTGTTTGTGTATTTTGGTTTCCTTGTCGGTTCATTTCGGCTGTTTTAACTTCAGGAAGTTGCTTCAAAGGGGGTGTATTCATTACCATTCATTATCATATCTTATTTATGTTTTTTTTTTTTTTTTTGTCTATAAAAATTCCTCTGTGTGGATTTCAGGCTTTACCGCAGTGAATCGATTGCAGAACAATAGTAATGCCTGAAATAAAGTGAGCAGTGTAAAGGCCCGTTAACGCAACATTTACAGTGAAAACGTGAAATTTTTGCTGCATTTTGGGGATTTGTTTACATGATCACCTGTACTTCAAAGGTGGAACATTCTGAAAGCACGTTGTTGTAAAAACGGTGTAAACATTGCTCGAGACTCAGGGCTGACCTTGGTTCTTCTTGAGCTGGTGAAGCATTAGTTTTCCTGCTCCAGGTGAGAAGCGCTCAGCCCTCCTGGCCGAGGTGGGCAGACTGAGGGAGGAGAGGAGCTCGGAGGGCGGAGGATCGGCGGGGGAGGGGCCAAACGCCTCCCAGCAGGCCTGCAGAGGCACCATCAGCATCACCAACATCCAGCTGCCTCTGAAGGTGGAGTTCGTCTGCTCCTCACACAGCCGGGCAGGTAATCAGACCCTCGTCTCCGCTCCGGCCCCGGCTGCTGCGTCTCTGCTGGTTAAACACCTCCCGTTCTGCACCCCCCTCAGGTCGGCCCAGCCACTACTTCTTCGTCCTGATCCGATACGGACCCTGTAACGTGGTGGCGACCCCGCTGGCCACCACCACCGACGCTCAGAACGGAGACACCATCTCCTTCCCCACCTCCGTCACCCTGTGAGTGTCTGGCCTCTTCTCTTAGAGGAATCTTCACACAGTGGCCAAACTGATGCTCCCAAATGACAAAAACTTCAGTTTTGCTCAATGAGAAAGATCTCTTCGTAAAAATCAGGTTTTTTTTTTTTTTTTATATGATTTTTATGAGCTACTATTACTCTATGTCACTTCTTCTCTCCCAGTGTTTGTCAGGACATCACAATTCCATTTTTCTAAATGGCAAGTTCAGCAAATAAGTAAATTAAAATTTATTTTTAACAAATCTTTGTTACAAAATTGCCATTTCAGAGTGGGAAAAAAAGTTGCTGACTTTGGTAGCCAAGGTGTTTGAGACACGACCAGTAACATGGGAAACTGGGACCACTTTAGATGTAATAAAGCCAATAATAACAGTAGTTTTCATGTGATTGAGGATTTCTCAGTGACTCCCTGAGGGCCACATGAGGCCCCCGAGCCATATGCTGCCCAACAGTCGAATGTCAGTGATCTTTGGATTCTTTTGAGGAGAAGACAGAAGATACGAATGACTTTGTGAAGTTAGAGAAAAAAAAAGAAGTCTTGCTATGGCTTCATAGTTTGATGTTTAATTGTCATTGTGTTTCTACAGTAAGTTTTTGGCGGCACTTTAAATTACACAACAGATAAAAATAGAGTAACAAAATTAATACCCCTAAACAAAACGATCCTCTTAAACTCCTGCCTGGTTAGAGTTGGATTTAGTTTAGAGAATCTGACAAAAAAATCACATTAATGCCACTGAAATGAGGATTTCTTTCTGCTGATGCTGGTTGGTTGAATTAATATTGCAGGAAGGATATCCGCCCGTCTTTTGAGATCGATGTGGAGATCTACAGTCTGGTGAGGGAAACAAATCCTCTGAACAGATTAAATATGATTTTTTTTCTTGCAGTTTGTTCTCACTGACACTTTGTTTTACTCTTGGTTTTCCTGAATCTGGTTTTGTTTCAGTCCAACACTTCGGGAAGCAGCGGCAGCATCGACAGAGCCTCAACCAAGTCCAGAGTGAGTATCTTGTCACGCATCCCATCTCCCTCACAGTGTCTCTCTCTCTCTCTCTGACTCTCATTTGTTGTGTTCTCTCTTTCAGGTCACGCCCAGAAAACTGCTCAGCACCATCACTGTGAGTATCATCTTCCTCTGACTGGGTCTTCTTCTGTTTTGGTGTGTTTCTTGTGGTTGTTTATTTAAGTGTGTTTTATTTCCTGCAGAGATCCAGTCACACTCTGACAGGTGAGTATTTCTGGATTTAGTAATCGCAAATATCAGCACATGCTTTGAAGATGAAAATAGTTTCAGTTCAGTAAAAATAGTCTTCACTTTCACTTTAGCACTGTTATAATTAAAGGTTGCCTCACATGTACAATGTCTCAAATTAAAATGCTCCAGTTTTTATATTCGTTGTTTTATTCCCAGCTTGTCATAAAGAATTATGTAGATATAGGAAATTACTGATATGAAGTGATATTGACAAATGATAAGAGAGGTAATTCAAAACACTAAATCAAACAACAGGTATGGGTAAATGGAAAAGTGTTGACTCTGTATTTAGAGGATGTGACGGTCCTCTGTTCTCACCGTCTGTCCGTCCGTCCGTCCCTCAGCTGCAGCTCCTCCTGCTCTCAGCACCCGTCGTTCCAGTAACTTCACCCTGGTGGGTTCTCATAAGATCACGCTGGCCTCGCTGGGACAGAGCAAGTTCCCTCTGGACAAGGTGAGGACAGTGAGGACAATGACGCTCGGAAACAGAAAGATCTCAAAAGTGTAATCACAGCAGACGGCGGCGTCTCTGCCGATGAGTCCACTGCACGTCTCTCTGCTCCTTTATGTTCATGTTTTCAGTTTCCACACGGGTGGCTTCACTGGTGATGTAACATATCCCCCCTCTCTCTCTCTCTCTCTCTCTCTCTCTCTCTCTCTCTCTCTCTCTCTCTCTCTCTCTCTCTCTCTCTCTCCTCTCTCTCTCTCTCCTCTCTCTCCTCCTCTCTCTCTCTCCTCTCTCTCTCTCTCCTCTCTCTCTCTCTCCTCTCTCCTCCTCTCTCCTCTCTCTCCTCTCTCTCTCTCTCTCTCCTCTCTCTCTCCTCTCTCTCTCTCTCTCTCTCCTCTCTCTCTCTCCTCTCTCTCTCTCTCTCTCTCTCCTCCTCTCTCTCTCTCTCTCTCTCTCTCTCTCTCTCTCTCTCTCTCTCTCTCTCTCTCTCTCTGTCTGTGTCTTTCTGTATCTCCCTCTCTTTTTCTCTTACTCTCGCTTCCTCCACTCAGATGAAACTTGAAGGAAAAATCAGGAGGCTGCTGGGAGATGAGTTTCAGGAAAAGGTTTCTTTCACTGTATTCTCCACTTCTTCAGACTAACCCTCGTCTTTCATTCTGTCCCCTGAATCACCATCTTTTGTCATTGAGGTGATTGAGGATGTGTTATCTGTTTTTCATGTGTAAGGAATGCAACCACAGGATGGTAGACACAGAGCTGATTGGATGAAAATATATTTCTACCTCTTCATGGTCTCAAGGGACAGTCACAAATGGTGGTTCTGAGAAGAACCAAATACAGACGCCTTTTAATCTTTCACACTAAAACCAAACAAAAAGATCACAGCTCTGATCGGAGGACGACTTTCTGTGGAGATCAGGCTGAAAAAACTAAGATTCTCTTCTGAGAAAATTGTTTTCTGCATGTGAGTGTTTTCTTAAAGAGTTCTTTCATTTTAACATCTACTAAAACAGTTTTTCTCTGACTCTTGACCGATTTTAAAGGTTTCATCCTGTGAAAAAGTCTGGTGTTGGTTCCTCTTTGATATCAGTGTGACAATTTCCTCCTGCTCATTGTCCTCCTTGTCTGCGCCCTCTTCCTCCTCCTCATCCTCCGCCTCCTGCTGCACTGCATCGTCCTCCTCCTCTTCCTCCTCCTGCAGGTCCCCTTCCTCTCTCCTCTTGAGGGGAACATCTACCTCCAGCTGGACAGCAGAAGTCACTCCAGCGTGGAGCACCGAGGCTTTCTGGTCAGTGATGGGATGGAAGGATGTTGATCTGATGGGACGTAGAGAAACAGACGGATAGAGGTTCCAGTCAGTTTATGGCATCATTTCAAGGGGAAAAAGTACAGTCACACACTCAGTACACATTTTGACAAGAAAATTCTGCAGATGTCAGGTCCAAATAAACCCAGATGATCTGAGATCTAAATATTGAAATGTTAAGTTTTACAGTCATGTGATGCAGACGGTTTATACACACACACACCAGCAGATTCAGGTGAGTGGATCTGGATGAGCCCTCCTCAGAGCGCGCTCCGTGTGTTCGTGTCCTCAGACCATGTTCGAGCTGATCAGTGGATTCGGGGTGTGGAACCGCCAGTACTTCGTGCTGGAGGGATGCGAGCTGAGCTACTGGAACCATCCCAACGACAGAGAGACCAAGGTGGGTCAGACGGCCGCTCCCACCCCCCCCAGTGCCTGGATGGGTTTTAATCTGCGGTCTGTGTCTCTCAGGAGGCAGAAGGCAGCCTGTCTCTGTCCAGCTCTCCCAGTCTGTGCGTCCGGACGGTCCAGCGGGACTCGTGCGCTCGACCTTTCACCTTCGAGCTGGTGAGCAGCGTCCAGCAGCAGAACGAAGGCGGCAGCAGCAGCGAGGAGGCTTCGCAGAAGTGAGTTTAAATCCCAGCTTCAGTTCACGTCTTCAAGACGAATGTCTGTTTTATTTATTTTTCAAGCTTTGTCACAGATATTTTGACTTTGCTCTACTTATAATAATGTATTTGAAGATGAGCTGACTCATCAGAGTCAGGAAAATGCTCAGAAAAGTCAACATTTTCTAACTTTCCCAGCAAATATTTTGTATCAAATTCTTTGACAATCTTCTCTGGAAGTTAACATTTAGCATCCCTGTACTTCACATTCAGACTCTTCCAGAAACATCCTTAAGTCAACAAGTGAAGTGAGGCAGATCTTTCAGTTGTGTTGTTCTCTTAAAGGAATATTCATTCAAACCAGTCAGTGTTTTATTTCTGTTTGAGTTTAAATGCCACTCTGTTTAAATGTCCAGTCGAAGCGATGCCGGGTGTTTGTGTTAGATGGCAGTAGTGAGTCGTTGCTCTAGTGTGAAGTAACAACCAGGAGCTCCATCTCTGGTTGTGTCATTCAGACCTACAAAAAAAAACAACTGCAGTGACCAAAACCTGCATCACAGCCCACAGCCGTCACAGCAGTGCGGTTCTTGAGGGGATCGTTCCACCCTGCAGCTTTGCATGAAGCCCGGTCTCGTCTGGCTGCTGCCCACCGGTGACGGGATGATGGGAAACTCCTCAGTGAGCTCACTGGGACAGCGCCACACACTTGTTCTGGAATTATGTCCAGCATATTTCTGAAATTTGTAAATAGATTTTCATATCATGAAATATCGAGACACTTCTAAAATATAAACTTTGATTCTTAGATCACCGCATGCTTGTCTTTTGACGTGGACATGAAATAACATAGTGAGGTTTCTGCTGTGAATTCGGTTCCTGACGTCCCCCCTGTCCTTTTGTTCGGGCTCCGTCTGACGGTACTCCCCTCTCCTTCCAGGCGCTGGTTTTCAGCCGACACCAAGCAGGAGAAGCAGGACTGGATGGAGAAGCTCAGCCAGGCTCTGCTGGACTTCCACACGTGGAACCGAGCTCCAGCGGAGAGCCAGAAGGCGTCCAGCAGCGGGAACCTGAGAGAGAGCATCCTGTGATCCATCAGGAGGTAGACCAGCTCTCTGATCGTTTCCAGGAGACACACCGAGACTCTGCTGGGAAAATATACTATCATAGACTTCCAATAGTCACCTCATGTTAATTTAACTTTGGGAGAGATTTGGTTTTTGTGTCCTTATTGTTTTATTTCCTGAGGCTCTGCTGCCCTCTGAATTGTTTGAGTTTCCAGGTTTTTGATCAAATCTGTTTTTATTTTTTGTTTCTTCTCATTTTGTTCACTTTCTGGGTGAAGGATCCAGATTTTTTTTTTTTCATTGAAACTGTAATGTTGAACACATTTGCATAGAAATACAGTACTAATGAATCCTGAAGGAGCTGTGTGACCGTACTGAAGAGGAAATGTTGGCTCGCTTCATCGCGAATGTACACAAACTAAGCTTCAAGTCATAATTATTTACATTGTTAACTCGGAATTAACTGATTTGTTGTTGGAGAGATAAACCAGCTGTTGTGCTCTAATTGGTCCAGAAGGAAAAGGATGAGCTGCTGCTGAGAAAATCTTTAATAAGGTGATTTTTCACTTTATCAGAGGGAAAAAAAAAAAAAAAGTTCGCAGTTTTTTGCACAGATAAGCTGGAATCTGACAATTTTGGCCAAAACCAGTTGATTAAATACTGTAATTCATCATAACATATAATTTAATTTAGAAAAAGATTAAATGTTTTGGAGTGAAAATATCTAAATTGTTCCATTTTGCCTGTTGGACATTAACAGTGTTAGAAGTGAAACTATCCACTTCTTGGTGCCATGAAGAGAAATATAACATATTTTCTAATGTAAGCGTATTTTACATGCGAAGGGAGAAAAAAACAAACCGCTGGAGGTGCCGAGTCGCTGCTACGTGGACGTGATCTGTTGATGTCTGATGTCTTTTTCCATGTTTTCCATCTGTCCGTCACTTTGTAAATGTTGTTGTTGTGAACTCGTCCTGTGCGCCTCGTGGACCTCGGCAATAAAAAGAGAACTGGAAGATCTGATCACACAGTGGAGGGCTGCTTGGGTCCGGGTTTACACTAAAACTACCACAACAGAAACTCTTTAAAAGTGACTGGAGGTTACATATAGCATAAATATGGTAAAATATCATAAATATTGCCACATATTTACCAAATATTTCAGATTTTTGTGAAACAAAGGCAGAAACATGGAGGGATCGTTACTTGCATGAGTGCACTTCAGTATGAGTGTCAATACTGATACAGAGTTCAACATGATCGTAGTACAACAGCAAGAACCTTAAAAGTGCAAATGTCATACTTGCACGTGCTGATATTGAAAGAAAGAATGCTCATATGTGGCTCATATTTAACTATGGAAGAAAGATGGTCGAGAATTTAAATATTTTTGATACTTTTACGTGAAAATAATTACATGAGAGAGATGTCGGAAAGATGCCCGGTCAGCTCCAGACTGAGATACCTGCATGGATTTCTAAAATCGGTGGTAATCTGCTGTCGAGACGCTGTCATGGAGTCAAATCTCTCAGCTTGTTTCCCTTCTATGAGAACTAAAGTCAGCTCGCTGGAACATTGTAGCCTCTTGAGATTTTCTGCATTGTTAATCAGGAAGTCAAGTATTTAGATAGCTTAAAACCTCAACTACACTTGAATATGCTTAGATATTCAAGTATTTAAGAATCTACAGACTCAACCGTCTAAATGCTTTTGGATATCTATATAATTTGTTTCATACTTGGATACTTGAATACATATAGCTACTTCATTACTTATACACTTTTAGGTGATGGGTCCTACTTAAAAACTTACAAACATTTCAAATATTTAGAAACATAGATAATGGCAAACTCCAAAAAAAAAAAAAAAAACTTAAATACTTACATTTTTGAGCCAATACCCAGACACTTGAGTACTTTACTTTGGAATATACTTGAATACTTGCACATGAGGTACTGTATCTAAATACTAAAATCAAATTCTGGGGCATACATTAAAGTAAATACTTAGATTTGATATTTAAATACTTAGATTCCTAAATATTCAGATACTTAAATACATTGTTAAATTCTTAGATATTGACACACTGAAAAATGAAAATCCTTGATAACAAGCAGTTTGTATAGGATTTATTTAACGTACCGTTAATTCAAACTGGAGCATTTAAAGTCGAAAGCCTTTAAAATTAACTTAGATTTTGACATTTTTGTTGAAATTTTTGTTTTGAGGCTCCATTTTCTTCATTTGAAAGTAAGACGCTGCTTCTTCAAAATGTGACGTTATGGTTTGCGGAAATATATTTTTTGGCGTCAAAAGACAAATGATTTATTTTGCTTTGTAAAAATTGTTAATCACAATTAAAAAAACAGCTTGAAATCTGATGTCTTCAAAGAAGTAGAAAGCAATGGACTTTATTATTAAAAGCTTTATTTGGATCATTATCTACTGGAAATATCGGACACTTTGAGTACTTGAGTACACAGTTTCTGTCCTCAGTGGTCTCCAGCTGCAGACCTGCTCCACGTTCACACAGTGACGGAGCAGGAAGAACACTCAGGTCAGGAATGTCAGACAGGAAGTGCTCTCGAATTAGACTTCCTGTTCTTCCCGTGGCTCCTCTGGGTGGAGCTGGAGGTGGAGGTGATCCGGCTGTGGGTCCTGGGGAACCGCTGCCAGCTTCATATCCAGTTTCTCTGTCTTCAGTTAAAAACAGGAGCTCCACCCGGGGCTCGTTTTCCTCCATTCGCAGATGCCAGTGGGTCAGAGTTCACCTGAGACTCATTTATAATTATATTCAACCTTGATTTTGTCACATTTCAAGCTTCAACCTCACATCTGTAGTTTTAAAACATCTTGATGAACTCCGTTCCTTTTAACCCAGGACTGTGCCAACATTACACATTAGATCCTTGATGAGCCATTTCCATCTTTTTTCATGTTTCTTTAAAATAAACCTTTAGAAATAAAAACAGAGGCTGAACACACGGCTTTCCTGAGGCCGCGCTGTCCTTCTGGACGAGGACACACCCAGACAAGAATACACTGAAAACACTGAGCACATCCTGCTGTCACTGCATCACATCTGCTCCTTATTGTGAGTGTGTGTGTGTGTGTGTGTGTGTGTGTGTGTGTGTGTGTGTGTGTGTGTGTGTGTTTTCTCCTTTTGGTCTTTTTTTTAGGGGCACAAGTGGTCTTTTTTTCAGGGGACTCAAAAGGGACTTTTTTTTAATTGACTTGAAATTTAACAAAAAAATGACTGCTCCTAAAGAAGAAACTTTTTTTTTTTTTTTTTTTTGAACTTATGAATTTGTTGGCCTCTTTTTATAAAACTTTCATCAACTATCAGCTTCTCAAAAGAAAGTGAGTTACTACTTTTGTGATGATAATCATTTCGTTCCAAGAGCAACACTTGATGTTAGAGAACTTCGTAGCGTTTTCGTCTCGCTGTAAGTTCATGGAAGCAGGATGAAGAAACTTCGGCTCCCAGAAAGTGATGATGGATGAATAACGACCGACTGACCGCTGCAGCTTCCTCATGTTTAAACGGAAAAGAAAACAGAGTTCTGTCACATTGTTGTTTCTGCTCGTAAACACAGCCACGGACCGTAAACACGTCTGGAGGGCTGCAGAGCCACACACACAGGACTGAGCTCTATTGTGGTGTGTTCGTGGCCCATGGGACACCTGAGACTCTTCTTCCTGTGAGACCCTGTTTCAGCACTCACAGCACAATGTCAGAAACTTAGTTATCAAGAACATGTCTCAGTACAGGTATAATGTATAGGTTTTGAAATATTTGAGTATTTCACCATCTAATCATCTCACCAAGTTATTTCATTATGTACATCTGAGTGTTGAATTACTAATTTATTTGAGTTTCTAAAGAATCTAAGCATTGAAATATTTATTTATCACAGTATTTAAGTATAAAAATGTCTGTGTAAAAGTATAACAAACTTTAGATATTTCAAAAATAGTGTCAACATCTCTTTTTTTCAAGTATTTATGTATCAAAGTATCACATATTTAAGTATTGAGTATTGAATAACTGAAGCATCTGCCTAACGAAGTAACAAAGCGTCCGAGTACTTGACTGTCAAATCATCTAGCCAAGTGTCTGAATACAGAAGTGTTTCAATATTTATTTATTCAGGTAAATATCTTCTTGTGTGAGTCCCTAAAGATCAAGCCTGGTGTCTCAGGAATTATGTCAGTGTCCAAGTATCTCAATTTGAAAATATCTTTCCAAGTATGAGTACCGATACAGTATGTCGGGAGACGCTGAGTGAAAAGACACTTTGGACAGACTGGACGCTGCAGAGACTCGACGTCGCCTCCCTCAGTCTCCCGCAGGCGTCACACTCACACACTGCAGGAGTTCATGTTGTGTTGTGACATTTACCATGGTGTCTGGCGGGCCCTGAATGCAGCACAGCTCCTGATACTCTCCCTGTCTCTGCCCCTTTCCTCCGCGCGCACACACACACACACACACACACACACACTGCTCCCTCCCTTTCCTGCCGGCCTCTCAGCAGAGGATGTGTCTCAGAGAGAGTGAGCAGTTGTGAAGAGGTAGTAGAATGGATATGAGTCCTCTCTCCTCTACCCGTTCCTCGTCTTCTTCCTCTCCTCTGCTTCATCTCTGTTTCCTCTCCTCCTCCTCTTCCTCCTCCTCCTCTTCCTCCTCCTCCTGGTAGCGCCCTGGGCTCCCTCACTGCCGGCCCTCGTGGGAACGGGAGTCTGATCGGGTGGCAGAAAAGTGAACTTCAATGTCAGCTGGGGATCAGAGGAATGGTGGAGACCAAGAGAAAGGTAACAGGACACACACACACACACACACAGTTTGGCTGTTGACTTCACTGCTGCTGACAGGACAACACCCTGCTCTAAAAGTCTCCTCTGTGGGAGGAATGAATGAAGGCTTCCCTTCCATCACGCAGCACTCAGCTTATTGATCCGCGAGGCTTCGATTACTGATTGAACATCCCTCCCTGGCCGCTGTCCTCCTTCCTCCAGAGTGATGAAAGATCCTCCCCGTGAAACAGGAAAACAACACACTCTCAATGTCTGAATGTAAACTCCTTCAGTCCAGATTTCACCCTGTACGGAGTCACAACCCTCACAGTACCGAAAAGCTGATGTTTCCCATGTGTGGTCGAGCTACACCACACCGCCATGTTACACAACCGTGCTGTCAGGGTGAGTTTGTAAAAACAGAGAATACAACAGCTGGAGGAGAATGTTTGGGGGATATGTCACTGTATTTTGCTGTGATACAGTTTTGGTGGAAGATGCATTTTAGTCTTCATTTTCTATTAACTCTACATATATTTTTGCAGTGGGAGTCAAGATATTGGTATTTTTAATCACCAATAGATTACAATTTTCCTAAAACCACCATATTAATCCAACTCTTTAATGATAATAATTTAAAAAAAACTCATTTTAGTTTGAATTTTAGAAATGATACAAACACTTTGTTATGTTGTGATGTTTGTTTTTAGTTTGAAAGAGCAACAGTCTGAGTAAGGTAATGAAATAACTAGGCAGAGCAGAGAGGTTAGAACAGGTTAAACTGAATGAAGAGGGTTGAAAAGGAAGATGCTGCAACAAAATCACATGAATCAAGTTTAGAAAAGTGTGTGAAAGACTTCAGAAAAGCACGGAACAGTAGGATTGGAAGCATAGACGAGGTTTGGAAAGTTTATTCTGAGAATCACAGAGAGAGAAAACCACCAGCAAGGTGGAGAGCAAACTAATGAGGGAACAGGAAGAGGTGGAGATCAGACTGATGAGGGAACAGGAGGACATGGAGGTCAAACTGATGAGGGAACGGGAACACAAAGACAAGAAACACACAAAAACATGAGAAAGGAAGAGAAAGATACTAAAACAACAAGTAACAAAAAGCTGGAAAAGACAAGAGCAGGTAAGAGAGAGACCAAATATATGAACAGGAGACAGAAAGATGCAAAAACATGAGCAGGAAACAGAAGAGCTTTGTAACTTATGTTTGAGAATATTTTGATCATTTTTAATGATTACTCTCCATTTTTCCCATCATTCCTGAATATTATAATTCTGTGATGACAATTATTGGAGAATTTCTTCACTGATCTGTTTGTCTCCAGGTTTGTGTACCTGTTTCTTTGCCTCCTTTCAGACTTTATTAGTAGTCTGAACTTTGACCTGATGACCTCTGTGGATGTGACAGACGGGTTTTCTCTGTGTGAACTCATCAGGTCCTCGTGTTCAGCTGCAGGCGGTCACTGATCACCGACTGCCCGCATTACTCAGGCTCATCGCCTCTCCGTGCAGCTCTGGGCTTTATTGTTCGGCAGAGTTGCTGATGAGGACGAATCCCACATTAACTGCTGGTGGAGGGGTGGGCAGTGTCCCATGACCACCTCTGAGACAGCCACTCTTCTGTTTGTGTGTCTGAGACGGACAAAACAACACTGAAACTAAAAAAAAAAAAAAACACTCGAGGCCAGTTTTCGTCACGGTAACTTAACCAGTTTTAGCAGTAGTGCCTTAGTTACAGTCACTGACATCCCAACGAGCCTTAATGAGAACGCTGTGATTGCGTTCAAATAATATTTTTATTTTTATTTCTTTCTGGGAAAAGACAGCACCTCCCTCTGGTTTCCTCCTGAATTGCACCCTGAGTACAGCTAAACGCTCACTATTAAGACATCTGAATTGGGAATGACAATTACAAGTAAGACAATAATAAGTAGTAACTCTTTAGTAATTTGCTTGTGATGCTGACGCTGTGACAGGAGGAGTTTGGACCTCGTGTGGTAGTTTTCCGGTCTGTGAGCTCTCAGACTGAGAGTCTGTGACTCAGCAGAGAGTAATGTGCTGCATTGTGTGTGTGTGTGTGTGTGTGTCCCTACCAGGGCCTTATCCACTCAGGACCAATTAAGAGGAGGCGGGGCCGTGTGAGTGTGTCTGCTTTCAGCTGGTAAACAGATCAAAATGAGATCAGCGGAGCGGACCCTCTGCTATAAAAAGATCCTGAGACACGTATCTCCTGTCCTGAACATCGATCCAAAGCTTCGCCTCTGATCCCCGATACCGAGTGGGCATTTTTGATCAATTAGGGCACCATTTTGACCCACTGATCCCAGAGTTCAAACTCCTCTATTGAAGGTTTCTGCTGTGATAGGTTGAAGGGAGAGGGCGTGTCCTCCATGTTGGCTTCACTGTAATGTTTTGATGAGTAATCAGGATTTCTTACATGGAATCTGGAGGGCTCTCAAGGGAAACACTTGATGACCACCGGCTTAATCATGAGCTGTAACTCCTTCCTCCCCAGAACCGGGGTCTTTGGCTGAGGTCTGGCCGGAGGCGGAGCGAGCCGAGGGTCTGGCCCGCGGAGCCGCCCTCAAGTGGGCGTCGGTGGTTTTCTGTCGGCCCGAGCACCTGGACCGGCTCGGCCACTACAGAAAGAGAGAGAGCCAGAGGACGGCCTCCGTACACACCAGGCTGAAGGTCAGACTTTACCGATCTCATAGCGGAAGTCTGTCAAACACTACTGTTCACTAATGATACACACAGACGAGGGCTGTCCACAGATTCATTCTGTGTCTCCTGCAGTCCATGGTGCAGTCGTACCTGGAGGGCGTGTCCTGGGGTCTGGAGCAGCTCCGGGGGGCCCGGGCCGAGCTCGCCGAGGTGTCCCAGGCTCTGAGGAGAGCCGGCCTGGAGTCCGACGGCAACGCGGACGGCCTGAAGTCTCTGGAGAGGCTGAGGGAGGTGTCAGTCAGCCACCGGCAGCTGCTCGCCGCCGTCAGCAACCTGCCCAGGCTGTACGCAGGTGAGAGGTCACCGGGGGCAACCGAGGGCTCCTCACAGGCGCTCAGCCGGTCGTCATGACGACAGGAGTCTGCACATCTCTGTCCGCCCCCACCTTCCGCAGTGCCCAGCATGGTTATGGAGACGGAGCGCCTGGTGGAGTCCCGCCGGCTGCTGGAGGCGCACGCCCGCCTCATGGATCTGGAGCGGTGGCAGGACGACATCCTGTGGCAGCTGCAGGGGTCGCCGGGGGGTCGGCTGAGTGCGGAGGAGCAGCAGCTGGTGGAGGAGTACTTCTCTGGAGTGGGGCAGCTGGTGGAGGCTCTGGGTGAGGAGGAGCTGCAGACACCACCAGGAGTCTGATGGTTCTGTTGGGACTGTCCCCAGACTGACGCCCCCCCTCCTCCTCCTCCCTCCTCCCATCCCCGCAGGTAAGGAGCTGTGGGCGGTGGTGAGCAGCGCTTTGGCTCTGGCCCGGCAGAACCCAACGCCGTTCGTGTCCGCGGTGAGGATCGTGGAGCGGGAGGAGGCGCTGGACCGGGCGCTGCTGGAGGAGCGAGGGGGGCCTCAGCGCCGGCCGCTGCCCCCCGGGAGGCCTCGCTGCTGGAGGACCAGCTTCTTCCAGGTCTTCTACCTCTCTCACCTGTGCACCATGTTTCAAGAGAGAATGCGCCATTGATACGTTTCTATTTCAGAAAAGTTTAGTTTGAAAATGATATCCAGTTTACACGGAAACACTGCAGACACAAACAACACTGAAGTCAGTGAAATGTTTCAGTTTTTCACTTGAAAACATTGTATCCTAAATGGGGCCTGACCTCTGCCCCCCCTCCTCCTCTCAGGTCCTGGAGGAGGCGGTCTCCGCTCGGTTCCGCAGTGTCTCCTACCTCCACACTCGTGGCCCGGGTCTGGCCGGGCACCTGTCGGCCCTGCAGCACGGCATCATGGCCGACCTGGCCACAGTGCGCCACCTGCTGGAGCACTGCGTCCCCCCACACTACCAGCTGACCGCAGCCTACCTGAGGGCCAGCCATAACTGTTTACATACTCACCTGACACAGGTGAGGGAGGGGGAGGGGGCCGCCGGGCTGTTACTGAGCTGATGTGTTACTGTTTCTATAAACTCCTGTTTACTGGAAGAGCCTCACACATCCTGACAGAAACATAAAATATGCCTCAGTCTAACTTATGCTAGCAGTGATTAGCACTAGCATGCTCAAACAGCAATTAGACCATTATTAACACTTTAGAAGAATCTTCTTTTTTTTTTTTTTTATCTAGTAACTAGTGAAGTAACTCCACTACATTCAAACTCCACTTGTAATAAAGCCGCTTTCGATCCTTCAGATGGACATTTGAGAGATTTTTGTGGCCTAGGTCAGCAGCTGGGACCTGGAGAGTGGCGAGATCTTCGCTGTGCTCAACTGGGTGCTGCACGTCTACAACAGGTGAAGCGACAGCAACACACTGACACACACTGCTGTTGAGCGTTGGAACGCTCCTCATGTCCGGAGATCAGCCGCGGACTCTGAGTCTGACAGTGTGCTGCCGTGTCGGTCCAGTCCAGACATGATGGGCCATCCGGAGCTGCAGGCTGAGATGGAGAGAGAGGAGCTGGGGCCGCTCATCTCCGCCGAGGGGCTGCAGCAGCTGCAGAGTAAATACGTGCAGAGCGTCCGTGTGAGTCCAGCACAGAGGAGTCCTCATGCCGAGAATGTGCCTGACCCGTGCTGTGATTCTGAGTGTGTGTGTGTGTGTGTGTTGTTTCTGCTGCAGAAGAGTGTGTCAGAATGGATGCACAAAGCTCTGCAGGTGGAGCTGCAGGACTGGCAGAGAGACCAGGAGCCGGATACAGACCACGAAGGTTTCTACCAGACCAGCCTGCCCACCATCATCACACAAGTACAACGCACACTCACAGACACTCACACTCACACACACACACACACACACACACACACACACACACGCATGCAGCAGGACAGTTTCGTGAGGTTCTGTTTCCGGGTCAGATGCTGGAGGAGAACGCCCGCGTGGCTCTGATGATCGGACCCTCCCTTCGAGATCAGACCATCCAGATGGGACTGTACGAGATGGAGAACCTCCTGAACCGGTAAGAGGACCGAGACGGTCTGCCTCTGGTGGGCTTCTTTAACGAACCGCCTGCGTCCCCGTCACGCAGGTTTCGGGAAGCTCTGGTGGATTTTGGGAAGGAGCATCGCAGAAATCCGAGTATCAACAGAAACAAGTTCTACCTCCACTACCTGCTGGCCTCCATCAGCAACTGCATCATCCTCAAGTACGCAGACAAGTTTTCACTGCTTCACTGCTTCACTGCATCACTGCACAGTCCAGTCCTGCAGGACAGGGAGCATCATGTTAGCAGCACCAATAAATATCATGTTAGCATCACAGGTAGTTAAGAAGATAAGTTAAGAAAATGTATCCTTTTTTTTTAATACAGTAAGTTTCAGAACTATAAAAATACAGTAAAATGTGTGTGTGTGGTGTGTGCAGGAAGTCCACAGAGAGTCTGCAGAGGCAGCAGTCGTCCCGCTCGGCCTCTCAGTTCTCCCGGACCCCCCCGAACCCGCTGGCGGCCCTGGACCGGGCGGTGCGGCGGGCCTGCCGCCTGGTGATGGAGCAGCTGCTGCTGGAGCTGCAGCCGCTCCTGCCGGGCCTGCTGACCCGGCCCTGGCTGCTCCGGGGAGACCCCACGCCCAAACTGTGCCGCGTCGTGGAGGCTCACCTGGAGCTGTACGGCCGAGTCCGGCCGCCCTGCGGGCAGGTGGGCGTCACGGGTCAAAGGTCACGTCCCAGATGCTCCACACAGCCCGGACATTTGGAGCTGCAGCTTCCTTTCTGTGAGAGGAGAGCATGGACCTCTGAGTGTGTGTCTGTGTGTCTGTGTGTGTGTCCAGCGTCTCCAGGAGGAGTGTCAGTGGGTGCTGGTGGTGGAGTTTGTCCGAGCGCTGATGCAGAGGAGGCTTGTGTGTCGCAGCGCCGAGGAGAGGAAGCAGCTGGCTCAGCAGATGATCCAGGACGAGCAGCTCTTCAGAGAGCTCTTCCACGGTGTGGTCAGTCTGCCTCCTCATCCTCCTCTCTATCAGTCGTCTTCTTCATCATCTTAACCTTGTGTGTGTGTGTGTGTGTGTGTGTGTGTGTGTGTGTGTGTGTGTGTGTGTGTGTGTGTGTGTGTGTGTGTGTGTGTGTGTGTGTGTGTGTGTAGGACTCTGAGGGTCCTCTTTCTGAGGTCAACCCTCTGGCTTTACTTCCTGTCCTGGCGGACTTCATCCGGCTCAGAGACCCCGGCATGTTGCCCCTGGAGGTGTCTGGACTGGCAGCCAAATACCCCGACATCAGGTAACTGCCCTCCTGGGGGCAATAACACCCTTTCACAGTCAGATGGTTCAATCCAGAATCAAAAATCCTGACATCAGAACTTTGACTAGATGTGATTCTTCAGACGTCTTCCAGGTGACATAGGTTGTTTTGTTTGCGGTTTGTCAGTGAGGAGCACGTCTCGGTGCTGCTGGACGTCCGGGGGGACGTCTGCAGGGACGTCCGAGGGGCCGTGCTGGACCTGCTGGAGCAGAGCGCCGCCCCCCCTCCCTGCCGGGTACCGACCCATCTTCACCGACATCTTGGTTCCTCCGGCCACCATGGCCTTCTGCCTGCCCACCGCCAAGTGTGCGTGAGGGGCCGCCACGGTCTGGGTGGACCGGACCCCCAAAGGCTGACTGGACCCCCACGGTCCATCTGACCCCCTACAGTCTAACTGGATTTCATCTCGCACTGTGGATACCACTGAGTTCAGCCAGTTTACATGAACTGATCGATTTGATTGACTCTGAACTCTTTGAATATCTTCATTCTTCTGGGTTTATGACACTTTTACCTCCAGCTGGATCTCAAGAGGCTACGATGTTCCACAAGATGGGAGATTGAAGAGTCCACTTCAATCCACTACAATCATATTTAGCATGAGCACAAAGTATCTTAAAGTGGAAAAAAAAATAGCAGTAACGATTTTTTGGGCTGTAAAAGTTGACAGCATTTCTTTACAGAAAACAGTTTAAGCGGAAAAGTTACTTTGTTACTTCACTTCTTCAGAGGCTACAATGTTCCTCTGAGCTGAAATTGAACTTCCAGTCAGAAGGAAACAAGTCCAAGTTTGAGGAGGAGAAAAAAACAGTGATAAAGTGAGTATTTTAGAACTGACGAGGACACTTGTTTCTCTCTGACAAAAAAAAAAAAGCTTTTCTCTACTATCTCTACTATCTGCAGTGATAACGCTTCCTTCTTCTAAGCATACAGGTGTTATTCAATAAATCTTAATGCAACATAATGAATAAGAAGTTAAATATGTCCAAACATGTTACAGAACTGCTTATTGCCGGAAATGATCATATTGTTTTCATCAGATTTCTGAAGTTGACAACTCGGTTAGAAAAATAACTGTTAAAGCTGGATTTCTTCTTTCTACAGCGGGACCATCTTCAGTTAAAGTCAGAACTGTTTGCAGTTTTCTTTTTTCTTCATTTTTCAAACTGAAGCAGGTTTTTTTTCAGTTGTTTAAAAGACTTCCTCTTTATCTCAACCTGGATTTGTTATATCAGCTGTTTTATATGTATTTATTATATTTATGTAAATACGTTCTTGTATTTTGTTTTCCAATATTTTTTTTCTGGGCCTGAAGCACACAGTGAACAATAAAATCTTATTGACGGAAGGTTGACTATTGTGTCAAATTTGATCAGTTATTAATCTTTAGAAAAATAATTTTATTGATTATTGATTTAGTGCTGTTTTTATTCATTTTCACATCATCGTATTTATTTATGAAACATTTTGAGTGACAATTAACTTTTTTTCCAGATTTTAGAAATTACATTTTCTTTAACTGAAAGAGTAATATTTTATGAAAATATATTTCTGTATTTTCATCTTATTTTATGAAAAGGAATTCTAAACTTTTATTTTTTTTATATTAAAAGTTATCATTGTTTTCTGTCTTGGCTTCAATCAAATCTTATTTTTGTCACACAAATACATAGAAATTCAAATATGATATGACTCTCCACGTGTCGCGTCACATGACCTGCAAATCAGTGACGTCACCTACAAAGATGGCGGCCTCCATTGAGGCAGCGTTGTTTGGATGAAACGGATTCATTTTTAATTTCTGTAATTTTTTTTTCTTAATTTCTTTGGGGAAATTTTTTTTGTTTGCTTTTGTCTTTCCTAATTGAGCTGCGGACATGAAGACCTTCTGCGGCAGAGCGAACCCGACCACCGGAGCTCTGGACTGGGTGGAGGCAAGCGAGGAGTACGACTACCACCAGGAGATAGCCAGGTCCGAGAGTTTAATCCCAGGAGATAACGGGTCCGAGAGATTAATCCAGGACGTAGCGGCTCCGAGAGTTTAATCCCAAAAGGTGGTTGGGCCCGACAGTTTATTCCCACGAGATAGCCAGGTCCGAGAATTTAGTCCCAAGAAATAGCCAGACCCAAGGACTTGGATGAACTGTGTTCAGCATTAAAGGGAAAAATTCAACATAAAAGAAAACAGATTTCTTTGAAGTAGGACAAAACACAAAACTGAGGCCGGAGCTGTTATACCGGTAATGCTGTCATAAAAGCCATTTAACTGGCATTAGCCTCAAAGTCATGCTGCCAGAATGAGTTTCTTAAAACACCCATAATTTACCAGGGTTTTTTTTTCCCACACATTTCATGGATCAGTTTGGATCATACAAACTGACTTCAGGTTGACATTGTAATTTTGCAATTGTTCTGGTTTTTGCGAAAATATATTTGTGCCATTTTCAGCCTGTATTTTCTGCACTATAGTGACAAAAAAATCTTTCAAGTTTAAATTTAAGGGCTATTATAACTTTATTTTGCCAGTCCAGCCCACCCAGAGAGAAATTTGACTGTCTGTGGATCCTGAACTAAAATGTGTTTGACAACAGAGTCACAAGAAGCCAGAAAATACTTAGCTTTTTAAAAAGTTTCTGCACAATGAGCTGATCACGTGAGTGCTTTTCACTTAAAAATTGTTGTGTAATGTGAAGTGTTTCATGCTGTTTCATTTATGAAGAAAATTATTGAAAAATAGCGTATAACAGGAAGTTTACCATGTTTCTAATCATATTTTGTTATAAAGCAAATTTGTACTTCATAAGTGGACAATTAGTGAAACTTGAAAGCTTTGTCGTTTTGAATCCTTCAGAATAGTCCAGTTTGTTTGATGAAGACTGCAAACACTAACGTGAGGTAAAACTGTTTACTAAAGCTCTGCTGAGTGACTCGCTCCTTCAGATGTTCCATTTTTTGAAGCTTCTAAACTGAGTTTTTGCTCACATCTTAATCTGCTTCTGGTTTGTATTTCAGATCCTGTTACGCAGACATGCTGCACGATCATGACAGGGTGAGAGCTTTTCAACATTTTCATCCCAATTTTTGAAGTGTCTCATCCTTTTCACTTCTGTAGACCACCGGATGACAGCAGAATGTGTTTATTACAGACATGTACAATAAATAGGACTTGGTTGAGTGTGTTTAAAAATCAATTCAGTCACTGGAGTTTTGTGTGTTTAATTCATAATAGCTTATATGTTCAAGTGAGCAACTTTTAATGTGTGTTTCCTGGATAAAAGTTACAGCTTTTTCCTGAAAACTGAATTTATTTACAGTTTTTTAGCTGAAGTTGTGCAAAAACTGCAAAGTGAAACTGAATTTTTCTAAGCATTTAATATTTTGGACTGTAATGCTTTCAGCTTGACACTCTTGGCATTATGTAGTTAATATGTATGGTAAATATATGTGACATTTACCTGATTCTGACTGCTTCTTCCCTCTCAGAACATTAAATACTACGAGGGGATCCGAGCGGCCGTCCGCAGGGTGAAGGCTCGCGGGGAGAGGGTGGTGGTCCTGGACATCGGGACGGGGACCGGCCTCCTGTCCATGATGGCCGTCACCGCAGGAGCCGACCGCTGCTACGCCGTGGAGGTAAAGGGAGGAGGAGGAGGAAGAGGAGCAAGAAGAACTCTTTAATCTGAGATTATTGCCCCTCCTGCAGGTTTTCAAGCCGATGGCGGAAGCTGCTCAGACCATCGTGAAGAAAAACGGCTTCTCCGACAAAATCAAGATCATCAACAAACACTCGACAGACGTCACGGTGGGAGAAGGTCAGAGACTACACATTACCATGGATACACACCTCACGTTACCATGGAGATACACTGCATGTTCCCACTGATACACTGTACTACGGATCCACAATCCAATGGATAGACTGCTGCTCTCTGTTTCCATGTATTGAATAATAATGAAATAGAATGACTTCAGTTTTAATTCGCCTTTGATTCCAGATAAAATGACCTTGTAAACACCTAATTTCAAATGACCAAATTTCAATTTCAATTCTGAATGAAGCGGCAGGTTTATTCTGACTTTAAAATGGAATTAAATCATTTCTGAATTATGTATATCTTTATTCTACTTTAACTTAATTCCTGTTGTTCTGCTCATGCTCATTCCGTTGTGTTGCTGCAAAGATGCACATATTCCAAGATGGCTGCCCGGAGCAAGCGCTGCACTCAAACGGAGACGATATATTTAATGGCCTCAGAAGGAATGGATATAATGAAGAGTGAACAGACAGATGTATAAAAATTCAGACTCTTTTTAAGCTGTAGCATCAAAGTTAATCAAGAAAGAAAGAAAACAGACACTGGAGTCTGTTTATGTGTGGTAGATGTACTTACGTCACTTCCACCTGCTGTCCAGTCAAAAGGTGAATGAAGGTGTTTCACAACTAAACCTTAATTTGGAATTACTGATCCCCTATAAACGTGAGGGAGAATACTTTAATTAAACATTATTTAACTCAGAATAATTAATTTCATTTTAAAAATAACCTAATATCACTGTGGCCATTAATCCCAGATGATATTGTAATAGTATTGTATTGACACTAGATTACAGTCCTGAGATGATATTCCTATCCGCAGATGGAGACATGCAGGAGAAAGCCAACGTCCTGATCACCGAGCTGTTTGACACCGAGCTGATCGGAGAAGGAGCGCTGCCCAGCTACGAGCACGCTCACCTCCACCTGGTGCAGGTGTGTTAATGCCCCCTCCCCTCCCCCTCCCAACTGCCCCCCCACTCTGATCACTGCCCCCCCTCCTCCCTCAGGCGGGCTGCGAGGCCGTCCCTCACCGGGCCACCGTCTACGCCCAGCTGGTGGAGTCAGAGCTGCTGTGGAGCTGGACTCAGCTGCAGCCCCTGCAGGTGGGGGAGGGGGAGGGGGAGGGGCAGAGAGGGGCCCGCCTCCTGCCCCCGCCTGCCCTCACCCGCTGCGCTGGGGCCCACTCGGTCTGCGACATCCAGCTCAGCCAGGTGCATCCTGGGAGCTTCACGGCACTGAGCCCCGTGTGCACCATGTTCAGGTGTGTGTGTGTGTGTGTGTGTGTGTGTGTGTGTGTGTGTGTGTGTGTGTGTGTGTGTGTGTGTGTGTGTGTGTGTGTGTGTGTGTGTGTGTGTGTGTGTGTGTCTAAAATATAAAGGATGCAAACACTACTGACCTCTGCCCCCCCCCCCCCGCAGGGTGGACTTCAGTAAACCGGTCAGCACCTCCCCCCAGTCTCACTCCTCCCACTTCCTGGTTGAGTCCAGCGGGCGGGCTCAGGTGGTCCTGTCCTGGTGGGACCTCCACATGGACCCTGAGGGACACATCGTGTGCTCCATGGCCCCCAGCTGGACCTACCAGGACCCCAGCAGCGCCCCGGTGAGCGTTCTGCCCCAGAGAGTCATCTAACTGCCCTGCATCATGAGGAAGTACTTTATGTTGTTATAACGTTGTTATTACAACAAATATATTGAATTGTTGAACAAGTGACATTCTGGTTTGTAGAACACAAAAAGAAGTTCAGGTGTGTCTCAGGAACATCTGCGAGCGGCTGCTGCTGCCCCCTGCTGATCACTGTGCTGTGTTGCAGTGGAGGGATCACTGGATGCAGAGCGTCTACTTCCTGCCCGCCGAGCGCAGCGTGACGGCCGGCGAGGAGCTCAGCCTGACCGTCTGCCACGACGACTACAGTCTGTGGTTCAGTGTGCAGCCCCGCAGGTTCGTTTCCCTCTACAGTCAGTCTGTGGGTTCAGTGTACAGTCCTGCAGGTTCACAGGTTCGATTCCTTCCTCTTTGCAGCTTCCAGACGGAGGCTCCGCCCCCTCGGCCCTGCTGTACCTGTCAGGCGCACCTGATCTGGAACCGGCCGCGTTTTGGCGAGCTGAACGACCGGCGGCGGACGGAGAGCTTCGTCAGCGCCCTGCGCAGCGTAAGATACCGGCACCCTCCGTGTGTGGCGTGTTGAGGGCCTCGGCGGCTCTGACCGCCCCGCCTCCTGTCGCCTGCAGGTCCTGACGGAGGACAGCGTCTGTCTCAGCGTCAGCGACGGGAGTCTACTTCCTGTGTTCGCTCACGCACTCGGAGCCAAAAAGGTAACGGTCACCCACATGGTAGCATCTTCACAGACATGGCTGACTTCCTGTTTCTGACCCCGCCCCCCGGTTCCTGTTCTCCTCTCAGGTGTTCGCATTGGAAAACTCCAGAATGTCCAAACAGGTCGTCCAGCAGGTGAAGCCCGAACCTCCAAGATGAAATGCTGCTGTTTCTTCTCAAATTCAGTGTTTTTAAATTACGCTCTTACGGCTCTCCTTCCAGTTAGTGTAGTTTCAGCGGACTGTTGCAGAGCTGCTGTCTCTCTGCATTACCTCTACACTGGGCTCAACGTTAGCGTTAGCCACTGGCTGAGCGGTCCGAACCCGCTCACTTCAGATTAGCTTCAGCACGATCTGAGTATGTTCTCTATGGAAGAGCAGCTGGTCTGAATGCAGACCTTCAGATAAGCTGTGCGTGTGCGTGTGTGTGTGTGTGTGTGTGTGTGTGTGTGTGTGTGTGTGTGTGTGTGTGTGTGTGTGTGTGTGTGTGTGTGTGTGTGTGTGTGTGTGTGTGTGTGTGTGTGTGTGTGTGTGTGTGTGTGTGTGTGTGTGTGTGTGTGTGTGTGTGTGTGTGTGTGTGTGTGTGTGTGTGTGTGTGTGTGTGTGTGTGTGTGTGTGTGTGTGTGCAGCTGTAAGTGTAAGAACTTGTCTCTTCACCATATGAATGTAACTTAATGTTTCTCTTCAGTTTTTAGAGTCGAACTCGATGTCCGGAGGAGTCGACCTGTTGGAGATCAGACCTGAGCAGCTGAGCAGTAAAGAGCTCGGAGGAGAACAGGTGTGTGGTTATTTGTGTGTGTGTGTGTTTGTCATCTGATTTGTGTGTAACTTGATGTGTGTGTGTGTGTGTGTGTGTGTGTGTGCAGATCTCCGTGCTGATGGCCGAGCCGTACTTTAGCACCAGCCTCCTCCCCTGGCACTCGCTCTTCTTCTGGTATTGTCGCACGGCGCTGTCCGGCCTCCTGAAGCCCGGCGCCACTGTCCTGCCAGGCTCCGCCTCCCTGCACCTGCTGGGGGTGCAGTTCCAGGTACACAGGAAGTCCACGTTAAAACCTGTGATCATCTCTGAGCTAGCATGGGAAGCTATGAGGCATTTTGTGTGTGTGTGTGTGTGTGTGTGTGTGTGTGTGTGTGTGTGTGTGTGTGTGTGTGTGTGTGTGTGTGTGTGTGTGTGTGTGTGTGTGTGTGTGTGTGTGTGTGTGTGTGTGTGTGTGTGTGTGTGTGTGTGTGTGTGTGTGTGTGTGTGTGTGTGTGTGTGTCAGGATCTGTGGAGAATCCGAGCTCCGTGTGGAACCTGTGAGGGCTTCGACGTCTCCCCCATGGACCACATGGTTCAGGTAGGAACGAAATCAGCTTCCTTTTTATTTTATTTTCCTCTATAATGCGATTTCCGATGTTTCCTGACCTCTGACCTCTCCGTCCGCTCAGCACTCCCTGGATTTCCGTGAGTCTCGGGAGGCGGAGCCTCACCCCCTGTGGGAGTACCCCTGTCGAGCCCTCACCGACCCCTCCCCCGTCATGACCTTCGACTTCACACAGTGCCTACCTCAGCAGCCAGTCAGCAGCCAGGGCTCCCTGCCCTTCATCAGGTTCTCTGGAGCTTCTCATTTCACCACCTTCCTTCTTTCAAGCTTATTTCATTTTGGCCTTTTTGGTTGTTTTGTTGCTAATTATTCAAAGCTGCACAGGTATTCTTATCCCAATTCTTTTGTCTGTTTTTTAAAGCTCATTGTTTCATGCTGTGTTTCAGAGATGGCCGTTGCCATGGCGTCGCCTTGTGGATGGAGTACCAACTCACCAAAGACATCAGAGTCAGTGCGGGCCTGAACGGACCAATCAGTGAGCAGGTATCCGCCCTCAGAATATTTTTTTTTGCCTGTTATCATGTCTGTTAGCTGGAGCTCCCAGCAGCATTACGGTTTCTGTCCTGCAGGGCGCCTGCCAGTGGACCCGACACAGGAAGCAGGGCGTGTACTTCCTGCGGACGCCGTGGGAGAGTTCAGGCGACGGCAGCGCGTCGCTAACGTACAGCCTCACCTTCCAGCCGCAGACCGGAGACATCAGCGTGGACTTCGGCGTCTCGTCTGAGTGAGACAGGACATTCCGTCACCGCGCTGCGGTCCTCATTAGCGTCAAACTTTAAATGAAGAACTAACAGGATGCGCTTAAGGTTTATCAAGTTTTACTGGTGGTTGCAGTTTCTATGTAGATGAAGTAGTTTTTTTTTTGTTTGTTTTTTAATAAACTAAGATGGTTTGAGTCTGAGTAAAAATACTTTATGAATGTGAAGACTGAAAGTGTCCGAGTGCAGCTGGCACATTAAATGAAACAACTACTCACAGTTTAACGTTTGGCATCACTTTATTGAAATGAAAAAGAAAACTGACAACACTTCTTTGTCTTTATATACATAAATAAACTGGAGAGCATCAATGTAACTGGGAATTGTGTGTTTGAGACGTGGAGGAGACTGGTAACTAACCCACCAGGTCATCGAGCCAGTGGTACCAATTGATTCAGCAGACTGAGCCAGATGAAGCTGCTGTTGGCGTTATTGTTCAGCATGCCTGACTTCAGTAGCTACTAATGAGAAAATGTCCCAGGTTGTGAGAGGTCGATTTACCAGCATCAGCAGTTTTCAGTGCACTTTAAAAAGAACTTCGTAGATCTCTCCTCACACTGGTTTATTGCCTCAGATAAAGAAAATGATACTTCCTTCATGAAGACCAGGAGATTTGATCAGATCTCCAGCGCGAGGGAAGCAGCAGGAATGTGGACTTTTTAAAGCAGCAGGGGGTCAAACGGAAGCGTTCAGGCATCGGTCAGGGTTTTGTCGTCCAGGACGATCTTCTCTCCGGGTTTGAATGCCGGCATCCCCAGATACGGACAGCTGGCGCACCGGAAGGCGTCTCCAAGGTAACACTGCCGTCAAAACATACAGAAAGAAAGACGTTTTTTCTTTCACACTACCTAGGCTGCGAGCGGACGACAGGGGAGATTCAGGGCACTCACAGATCCACAGGCTGATTTGGGCAGGTTGTTCTTCTGTTTGCCTTTACTCTCCTCCTCCAGCTCCTCAGCCAGGCCACACGTGCTTCAAACACAGAGACACACCAGCTCACGCTAACATGTAGCCACCAGCTAATTCTCAACGTGCATGTGTGTGTTAAAGTCACCAGTTCTTGCAGGCTTTCTTCTTCTTTCCGGCTCCTTCTCCGCAGCTCGGAGCTTTGAGAGTCGACGGGTCGGGCTTCTTCAGATCCTCCTCGTCCAGCAGAGCGTCGGAGTCCAACAGGTCCTGAACGGAGCGCAAAACACACAGGAGGTCAAACTGAGCTTCATGCCTGCGACGGTGAAGCGTCACTGCGTTTAAGACGCAACGCGGCGCCCTCACCACGTCGTCGTCGTCCATGTCGTTGGCCGACAACGTCCACATCTTCACCGTGTTGGGATCCAGTGCCGGTTTCTCTGCTGACACAGAAACCGGCAGACGTCAGCTTCACATCCGCAGTGAACACACACACACACACACACACACACACACACCGCAGTCTCATCAGCGTACCTGCTTTCTTTTTACCAAACGACAGTTTGATCTGGGTTGATGATCCCAGCTCAAAGTTGGGTTTGGAGGCCGTCACGCGGACTCGAGACAGGGTGTTTCCTTGGTAACCGGTGGTCTGTCTGAGGGAGCTCAGCGCCTCGGGACTCAGGTCACTTCTGCTGGTCTGAGACGGGAAGAAGAAATGTCATGTAAACAAAACCCCAAAATGCATTGAAGGAGTTACATTTTCACTTGAAATCACTGTCGCGTGAACGATTCCTAAAACTGCTGCTGCAGGCTTTAATGGAGATAATGAACTGAAAGCTGAAAGCGACTGTTTGATCCTCTTGGCCTTTGTTTCAGCCTGACTCCTGCTTTTGGATCTTGTCGCTCACCTCCGTCACAGACGTGAAGCCGGACAGTTTCAGGGTGGACAGCAGCTTCTCCGGCGTCCTCACGGTCTGAGCTTCAGTTCCTGGAACACATGTGCTCGGTCTGGGTTTTCTGTCTCTGTGCGGTCTGACGTCCGGAGAGGACGGACGGAGTGTGTCCTACCTGTGACGGGCTCGTCCAGCAGCAGCCTCCCTGCAGGTTTCAGCACTCGCAGCATCTCGGCGAGTGTTTCTGCGGAGTGGATGGAGGAGCTGTCGGGAAGCAGGCCGGACACCACCCAGTCGAAGGAGGAGGGGGCGTGAGAGGCTGAGGGAGGGAGAGTGTTGCTTTAACGTTACCACGGTAACTGTATCTCCCTGTACATCCTGCAGGAGGCGTACTCACACATCAGTAATCTCTCCATGTTCTCCACCGCCACCCTCCCCTCAGACCCCACCACATTCCCAAGCTCCTCCGCCTGCGTCTTCAGGGCTGCCGGAGCCGACGGCTGTGACCACACCAGCAGCACGGCGGCCCCAGGTTTGATTCCCAGGTCTGCCATGACGGGTCGGGTCCACAAAACACACAGTCACACCTGTATTAAGGAAACAGCGTCAGAAATGAAAGACTGAGCCCGTAACCGTTTATAAAACTATGACAACTTCTGAGTTTCATCTGATATTATAAAGATGTACAAGCGCAAAAAAATTGACAGACATTCATGTTGTAGATTATAGACTCCACATAACAACCTCTCTCAGGAGAAAAGCCTCTAACCACCACATGCAGGCCAAAGACTTGTCCACAAGGGAAAATAGTAAGCAGGCAGTGCAACAAGACGTTGTATCTGGACGTTAGTGTGAGGAAGGTGCTCTATCATCCAAATGTTGGTGGGAGGAAGATGTTCCATAATCTTGATGTGAACAAATTTTTATGTTCTCGCCTTCCTCCTAATGCCTCTACAGTGAGAAGAGTAAAAATCACTCTGTATTTATACAACAACAAGCCATCAGTCTTATAATTATGGAGCTGGAACAGTAAAAAGTACGTTTGTTAGCTCGATCCTGGTTTAGGAGCAGAAGCATGCAACACTGGACGTCAAAGGTCAAAGTTTGGGCCTCAGTTCAGGGTCAGTCAGTCCAGTTTTAGCCAGCAGACCCACGTGAACACAGATCCAGGTCACAATGTTTTAGAATAGAAACGTTTCTTTACATTTTGGGTGTTTGTTCTCATCCTCCATCAGTTGATGATTTTAGTGATATTTTACATACAATAAACAGAAATAAGAGTTTTTTATTATCAAAATATTCAAAGGGAAGCAGAAAAAACATCAATTATGCAGCTTCATCTCATAATCCTTGCGAAACGCAGTTGTTTTACTCATGAGATGAAAAATATTCTTTCTGTATTCGACTTCCTTAAATCTATTTATATCCGAGTGTGGCTTTATTCCTTCATTTAATACCACAAATCTGAAACATGAATTAAATTTCCACTCAGTTTATGTAATTTATGATACAGTCAAACAGTTACGAAACGTTTGTCTTTCCTTACAATGGTTCTTTTTTGGCAGATCATGACTTCTAGATAAAAAAAAAATCCACGGGAACCAATCGAAATGTCATTAGTTTCAATGTATCTTCTGAGTAAAAACTTTCTGTATCGAATTGCCACTCTCTATTAATCATCTATAATGTCACTGTGGTTCTCAAAATTAGGCTAGGCCAGGGTTCTCGGTTTAATAAGCCTCGGTTATTACCAGCTAAGAAATGTGTTTAGTAAGATAAACACTGGATAATCACAAGTTAGCCTGTTAGCATGTTAGCTTCGTGTTGAACAGCATGACGCAGGAGCCGGTAAAGAGATATAACAGCCGCTTCGAACCCTCCAGAAGGGCCGGGAAAACGTCAAATCCACCAGCTACACGTACTGTTCTGTGTTACCGCACTCTGAAGCCTGTCCTATTTTGGTAGATTAAATAAAAATGAGCTTAATGAGAGAGGTCAGAAACTCACCTGATAAACAGGGTTTGAACGAGGTCAGACTGAGGAAACTTCCGGTTTGGAATTTTCAAAATAATATAGATTAGGTTGTGTCATTTGGAAGAGGAGAGTTTTATTGTCATTATGCAATGAGGAGAGCTGCTCGTGTCACAATGCAAATGAGCGAGATGTAACAGACTACTGTAAAAAATATTGTGCAAAGTCATAATAGGTTCAGGGATGGACCATCTCTGAATGACTTTGCACAATATTTTTGTTGACGTAGAACGGAGACGGTCAGTTTTCTGCTTCCTGAAGTTCCGTCCTTGATTTAGTCTAATGTGAAATCCATGCTTGAGATTTAACATAAGTATTCAGCGAAAACGACAGGATGTGTATTTGTGTAATTGGCAGTGGTATATATTCTGTTGGTTTCCGGGTGGATTGACCGGAAGTGACGCACTTTTTCCGCGGCCGCTGCTCTCGCTGCAGACATGGCGGCGCTGCTGAGAGGTCTGCGGGCCGGAGGGGCTCTGCGGGCTGTGCGGGGGCTCCGAGAGCTCCGGGGAGGTAAGAGCGACCCCAGGGTCACTTTATCCTAATAAACCGGAGTCGGTTTTCATCCGCAGTCGGTTTTAATCTGCAGCGGCGCTGCAGAGAAGCGCTGATCCAAAGTCACAGAGGAGAAAGGTGATCATGAAGGGCAGAACCGAGCCGACACATAAAGTGATACCACGGCAGAACCGGAGCCACCGGGGGGAAGACAAACACCTCGAGAGGAGCTCTGTTCTGCCCCATAAAAACCTGCAGTTCGGGGGAGACGTGCACGCGTGCACGCTGCAGCTGGAGGCGTTTTCCTCTTATGCAACATGTTTCTAATAAAGCCGCTAAATATAGCGACACAGAGTTAACACACACACACACACACACACGTCTTCTGGAAGTGTATTTGCTATTAATTTTCACTGTTTAACCTTCCTCTTCTTTTGTGATTCCTAAATCATGGTCAACACAAAGTATGAGTTGGAGTAATAATAATGCTTTTTACAAGTGCACTTTATTACTGATTCTCAAAATTGCTAAAAACAGTATTAAAAAATTCAACAAAAAAAAAGAGCAATAACAAAACAAAAACAACTAAATGTTTTTAGCCTGTTTTCAAAAGATTAAACAGTCAGATGATCTTGTTAATCCCAGTGGAGCAGAAAGCCAGACTCACCATGGAGGTGAGTTCAGTCCTCTGGATATGAAGGTCTGATGATTTATTCTGAGTCATCTTGACAGCAGTCTAATGGATGGACTGAAGTTTCTGAAGGCTTTTGTTTGTAATGCTATAGAGAAGTGAATTGCAGTAGACAAAGCCACGGATGAGCTTTTCGTCGTCGGGCAGGATGAGTGATGGACAGAGGTCCGTGTTTTGTTTGAGGCAGTGAAAAGAGGTTTTGCACAGTCGTTGTTACGCAGCAGTCCAAAGCGAGATGGGAGTCGAACCGCAAACAGTCGAGCAGAGTGGGATGTCCCGACTGGAACAGGTTGAGACTGTGTTGTGGAACTGTTTCAGACAGCTTAATGAAGGATTTCCATTCCATTATCAGATGGATTTTTAATTTTTTTTTTTTATATCGGTATCCTAATTTGTGTGTGTGTGTGTGTGTGTTGACTGAGCATACAAGTCCACAAACCTGCTGCTGTTGTTGAAATAATGGGAAATAAAAAGTTAATTATGCATTTTCAGTACCATGGACAGAGTTCTGATGCTGCTGCTCGCTATATGTCATCTTTATAAAGAGTTCATTAGTCCATCAAAACCTTTCTCTTCATCATGTTTTGTTAAAATGAATATTGAGCTTGAAAACTTTGATCAGTCTGAGAAATGACGGTTGAACCCAGATGTTTTGCTTTTCTCCAGCTGTGGCTGCCCCAGCAGCCCCGAAGCCTCCGTGTAGCAGCCTGACTCGAGGTTTCCACCGTGCTGCGCTGAGGCTGCAGGACGAGACCAAAGCAGACAACCCAGCCTCCTCCTCATCCTCTTCATCCTCCTCATCCTCCAGCAGCTACCACGAGCACTACCAGGCTCAGTCTGCAGAGCAGGACACAGACACAACAGCGTCTGACAAGACTGAGATACCCAACACCAGGTCAGACCTGCCTCATTTCAGAAACACATGATACACATTGTATTTCTTTGTAATGTTGCACACAAAAACTCTCTCTCACACACACACACACACACACACACACACACACACACACGTAATCTGTACAGAAATGAAGACACTTGCCCAGATTTTCAGAAATCATCTGACTTCATCAATTTGTTTTTCAAAATCAGAATTGACTTATTGTTAAAAAGATTGAATTTCTAACTGTCCGTGCACATGATTGAAACTCCAGAACTGCTGAAAAGGGGTGTTTTTCTGTGGTCTGCTTTATTAGTCACAGTCAATATTCATTGGAATGAAATAAAAATGGAGACAATCACAATTTGCCCAATTTTGAAATGCTTGTAAGAGACAAGAAGCTTTGTCTCTTACGCTTTGTTTTGAAAACATCCATTTCCACAGTAACTGCAGAAATGCTGAAAACGATGTAGCTGTCATGTAGGTCCAGTAATGAAACCACACACACACATGCTGCAGAGCTCAATAAGCTATAAACATTAGCAATGGGAGAACATGGACCTTCATATGGCCAGACGACCAAGTTGGATGGATATTAAAATGAAGGTTATTAAAATGCTGAATGTTGTCCATTCCTCTCTGCAGCCGGTCAGCTGCAGAAGTGTGAAATAAATCAGTGAAATAGTTACTGGACGTGATGAACGATTGGTTCATACTTGAAGTTGTTTTCTGCCATTTCCACAGAGACCGAACATTTTCATAAAGTTCCATCTTGGGAGATATTTTCAAGAAGTTGTGTTTTCAGAGGACACCCAGAACACAGAAGTTTTGCTTTTTCACTTCAAAAGGAGGTGTGAAGTGGCCTAAGAGCAGCTTTCAGGATCCTGACGGAGGACGGTGTCTGTTTGCAGTTACCAGGATCAGAGCGGGGAGCAGGGGGAGGAGTACGAGACGGAGGAACAGCTGCAGGCCCGAATCCTGACCGCCGCCCTGGAGTTCGTCCCGATGTACGGCTGGTCCATGGAGGCCATCGGAGCAGGCGCGGAGGTGAGCGGCGAGCCGGCGTCGGCCCGGAGCACAGTGACGTGTGCCTGACGTCTGCCTCCTGCTCTCATCTCATCCTCAGACTCTGGGTCTGTCCTCGGCTTCCACCGGAATGTTCTACAACGGAGGAGGAGACCTGGTCCTGCACTTCATCGCTCAGTGTAACTCCCAGCTGACACAGATCCTGGCTGAGCAGCACAACCAGGTCCAGCTGGGACAGGCAGAGTACGTACACACACACACACACACACACACACACACACACACACACACACACACACACACGCACGCACGCACATCAATTTATCAGATTTTCTGGATTTTTTTTTAATAAATAACTCTTTTTTTTTTTAATCTGTTGGATGTTTCTACTCCACTTTAACTTGGATCTTTAAATCAATGAGATAATGAAATAACTTTTCTAAGTTGTAGATTGACATCAAGAAGCCCAAATGAGCACTATTTCCACAGTTTTACTCAAATTAAGACGATAACATGTTTTAAAAAAATGGAAAATAAGCTGGGATGAGGTTTCATTCCCAGAAATGAATTTCCTGAGTTTCCGTTTCAGAGCGAAGGAGACGGCCGTCTTCCTCCGAGACGCCGTGGAGACCCGGCTGAGGATGTACATCCCCTACATCGAGACATGGCCGCAGGTGGGTAAAGGCAGCGCACCGTGTCCCCGAGTCATCACCGGACCCTGATCTGACCCCTCCTCCCTCCTCCTCACAGGCCATGAGCCTCCTGCTGCTGCCCCACAACATCCCCGACAGCCTGAAGCACCTCTCCGCCCTGGTGGACGACATCTGGTATTACGCCGGGGACCGCTCCACAGACGTGAGTGGGTCCTATCACCCCCGATCCCCCTCCTCCTCCTCCTACACCCACACCTTCCTGTCCCCCTTCCATCACCACCCCGCCCACATCCGGCCCGCCACCGCCAAGGTTACTGCTCCGCCTCCCCGATTGGCTGACGGCGTCTGCGGTGGATGAATGTTTCTGGACGTTTCTCTGCTCTGACGCGGCAGCCTGTGTCCTCCTCCTCCTGCAGATGAACTGGTACACCAAAAGAGCAGCACTGACCGGGATCTTCAACACCACCGAGCTCGTCATGCTGCAGGACACGTCTCCGGACTTCCAGGACACCTGGAACTTCTTGGACAACCGCATCCAGGATGTGGTTAACATGGCGTCCACAGCCAAACAGGTAGGAAACACCAGCATTGACGGGCAGAAAACAACAGCTGAAACTGTGTGTGTGTATGTGTGTGTAGGTGCAGTCGACCGGTGAGGCCGTGGCTCAGGGGCTGATGGGAGCTGCTGTTACTGTGAGTATTTATGCAGTTGTTCATCTTTTTCTCTTCAAGCAACAGTATTTTCTAACAACCTGACAGCATATTAAAGATGGCGGAGCTGTTTGAACTAACTGTTGGTTCCTGGATCTGCTTCTTTGTGTTTCAGCTGAAGAATCTGACAGGACTCAACCAGAAACGATGATGTGGATCGTCTCCTTCTCCAGCTGAACACTTGATCGCTGATAAACTGTTAAAAAAAATAAAAATAAAGAGTCTCTCTGAGAAGACTGAATCACGAGCTTTACCAAGCAGGGAACCTTCTTTTTTCTGTGTTTGTGTTCATTTCCAGGACGACTGGCTCTGATTTGTTTTGTTTCCCTGTCCCACACTTCATGCAGAAAACTCACACCTGTCATTCAATTCGTAAATCAAAATTCTTCAATAAAGTAGATGTTATATATATTTATTAATTTTGTCTCCAGTTCTTGAGTCTGGCTGGTTGAAATTCATCTGGATAGTTTGATTTTTGTCTTACAAAAAACTGACTTAAACTCCTCTAGTCACCCGCAAACCACCCCGAAAGAGAGATCATGAGTTTTTAGGAGTTTGTAAAGCTACAATGGAACATTTGTGCACACTACATTTTTCTTCTGTGAAATACACATTTAAAGACAGGATGAAAAAGTTTTTTAATGCTATGATTAAAAATGGAGCAATACATTCAATTGGTTGTTTGTGTTCATTCAGTTGGTATAAAATAAAGACTTGAACCTGGTTCATTTCACTGTTTCTTTAATTTAGACAAATATTTATCATAAAAAAAAATGTGACTTTACGATTTTTATACATTGCTGGGTACTTTTATTCAGAAAAGTATGACCCGGATGTATTCACTTAAGGCCCGCCCTCTTATCTCATATAAGCCAATCAACCGGTCGCTCTCACCGCTCCTGTCCAATCAGCGCTCGGTAATCCCTCCGTGTCGTCTTTGAGCCGCAGCGGTTTCGGCTCGGTGAAGTCAACTCGTGTTTTTCTTCAACCTTTTTGAGTTTTTTCGCTTCTAAAATGCCGTATGCTAACCAGCCCACGGTGAAAATCACAGAGCTCACAGACGAAAATGTCAAATTCGTCATTGAAAACACGGACCTGGCGTAAGTACTTGATATTTTACCCCTCAATGAGAGAGTGTGAGCAACATAGCAGCCATTATTCTGCTCAGCATCAAAACAAATATTTTGTGCAGAATTCAATCCTTAAAACACTGCTTTAAAAAAAAACATGCTGCTTAAATAGTCTTAATTACAAGAAATCATTTATTTTTCCACAAGTCGAGTGAATGAAAGATAAAGCCAGTGAAGACAGAAGTACGGGTTATATTTGTGTTTTTGCACTCATAATAGTAGTGTTTCAGTATTTTTTTTATTTTCTACACTGATCCTTCGATCACTTTTGAGGATTTGCTGCAGCTTTTGTTCCTAAAATAGAACTAGAATCAAGCTGATTTGTGTTTTAATGGGATTTTCCCAATTTTGTTAGTTAAATTGTTTAGAAATCTTCCCGGGTTCTCAAAATGAGTTGATCTGGTAATTTAAAACTTAATATCAAATTACCAATAAAAATCTGAAAGATATTTTAAGAGGGTTGTTTGATAATAATTGCTCAATGGCTCCAGAAGAACCCCAAACCAGAGTTGAAACATGAATGTATCTTGCTTGAAGTCTTTTCTTCTGAGTTTTCTATGACAATCGAGTTATCTAGTTGAATCTACTAAATAAAGCATTTAAAGATCAGTTTTTTTGACTGAATGAACTCTTGATAAATTGATGAAATAGATAATATGTAGTTGCAACCTGAACCATCATGCAGTCTGAGTTTTGGAGCTACATCAGGTAATCAAGCAGTTTAAAGACTAAATTGAGGCATGATTTTTGTGAAATGAGACTTTAAGTGTTTCATTATTTACCTCTAATGTTCCTGTTTTCACTCTTTCAGGGTGGCAAACTCTATCCGGCGAGTCTTCATGTCAGAAGTTCCCACAATAGGTACGATGACATGGGAGGGGTCCAAAGTTCTGCCTGCTTGAAATTAGATCTATAGAGATGTTAAAGAAAACTTGACACGGTGTGGGATCCACAGCAGACCTGGGAAATTGACCAGTATTGGTGACAGTGATACAGTCTGAACTGGAACCTCCTTTTTTCAGCCATCGACTGGATCCAGATTGATGCCAATTCCTCGGTGCTGCACGATGAGTTCATCGCACACAGAGTCGGTGTGTATTCTAACATCTCCAACAGCTGTGCTGTATGTAACAAGAGGAGTGTGCAGCATCCACATATATGTGTGTGTGTGGTGTGTTTTCAGGCCTCATACCGCTCACCAGCGACGACATCGTGGACAAAATGCAGTATTCTCGGGTGAGTCATTAAACTTTCAGTGTTTCACTGAGACAGTAAGTTTGATCCGGAGACAGAGTGATGATAATCAAACGTGTGCTGGCGCTGCAGGACTGTACCTGCGATGACTTCTGTCCAGAGTGCTCTGTGGAGCTCACGCTCGACGTTCGGTGCACCGAGGACCAGACGCGTCACGTCACTTCGCGCGATCTGCTGTCCAGCAACCCGCGAGTCATTCCGGTGAGTCCGTCCTGTGGCTGAAGGCGGTAAAGCCGAATCTCCACCCAGCTGTCTCCAATACAGCTCCTGCACTCAGAACCACATTAAGATATTCTTTGTCTATGTCTTATACAAAGGAGTTCCTCTGTAGAACAGCCAAAAAAAAAAAAAAAGTCTGATGTTGAAATCTAAAAATTGCTTGCAGTAGCTTCAGCAAAGGTACACTTAAGAAAGCTTTATTTGGTTTAATGAGCTGCACAAAACACTACTGAGGTCCAGTCTCATCCACAAATACACAACGTCTCAATGTTGACATGGGGACACTGGGGATTTTTGTCATCATGCTCAGTAGTCATGGAAACATGTTGTCATGCTCAGTAACCATGGAAACATGTCATGCTCTGTCCTCATGGGAACATGCTGCTTAGTGCTAGTAAATTTGAATCTGTGCCAGTTTGTGGAGCAGGATTAGTATTGCAACAACACATCATCAGTAGGGTAAAACTAACCCGTCTCAAGACGGTCTAATCCCAGCTCACGTTTCCCATTAGTGGGTGAACAATCCAACGCTTGGTGAATTCTGATTCACTATAATAGGAAGAGCCGACATCGAAGGATCAAAAAGCATCCAGACAAGTATTTGCGAGCGTGAGCTGAGCTCTCTACAGTGTATCAGTGTTATGTTAACAGCTATAAAAACAACTTATAAATTCGTAAAACTCACATAAACAATCTGATTGTGCTGTGACCTGTCCAGGTGACCTCCAGGAGCCGAGACAACGACCCCAACGACTACGTAGAGCAGGATGGTGAGTAGCCACGCCTGTTCCTCGGTGGACTATATCTTCTTGTCCTGATCTTAATCTCAAAACAACTAAATTTATGGTAATGGGTAACAAGAAAATATGGAACCTAAATTACTAATAAATAATGAAATAATTGAATGTGTGAACGAATATAATTTTCTTGCAGTTATTATTGATCCGAAATTATGCTGGAAGCCACAAATTACAGCTGTGGATAATAAAATGGCGAAATCTATCGCAATTATGAGAAAATCAAAACATCTTTTGGATTCAAAAGCGCTTTTCACAATTTATTGTACACTTATATTACCATATAGCTACTGCGTTGAGGTATGGGGAAATACATATAAAACCAATGTTAATGACATTTCTGTCATGCAAAAAAAGGCTATTAGGATTATACACAATGCTGGTTATAGGGATCATACGAACCCTCTTTTTCTGCATTCTAAGATTATGAAATTTGAAGATCTAGTGAAATTTAAAACACTACAAATCATGTACAAGGCCCAGAACAACTGCTTCCGATCAATATTCAGAGCATGTTCCTTGATAGAGATCCTAAATATAATCTAAGAGGACAAACGAATTTTAAAAAACAGCGGGTTCGTACCAATTTAAAAAGTACGTTTATCACCCGAAGAGGAGTTGACTTATGGAATGAATCGAATGACTCTTTAAAATTCACTACCTTATTGGCAAGCTTTAAAAAAACTGTACAAATTAAATGTATTCATGAGATATGCTGTTGATGAAAGTCTGCTGTAAAATATGTGTCTTTATATAATGTATGTATTAAGCTCTATTATAGAATTACCATCATTTGGACGATATAAATGAAATATGTAGCAATTAATCCAACAGTATTTGTTACGGTTTGCGGATTGTTTATGGTTATCTTTAAAAACTGTACACTCTTTGGCTTTACTTGACTTAAGATTCACTGCTGTATAACACTTACCTTCGTATGCAAACGTGAGCATGTGGAGGAATTACACAACATTGCACTTACACAAGTTATGCACATGCACATCCACGTAGGTATGCAGGTGCATGCATATAGTATATTACACCTAAGCACTGATGCGCATGCCCAGACACACCGTGTGTGTGGGCATGTCCATGTGCTCTGATATCATTATTGTATCTTTATGGTTGTCTTCTCACGTATTTGCTTATTTATTTTCCTCCTTGTCACAAAAGTTGACATGTAAATAGCCGACAATGCAGCTATGAATGTGAAAGTGGAAATAGGGGTAAGCCCTAATAAGTATCTACTTCTGCTTCCTCCTTTTGAGCCTTGTATGACTATGTCATGTCTTTTTACTTTTTATTTTGTGAATTTGTTGCTTGATTGTTCAACATATGCTCAAATAAACTGAGCTGAACTGATCGATCAGCCTGTTCTCTGCAGACATCCTGCTGGTGAAGCTCCGGAAAGGTCAGGAGCTCCGCCTCCGAGCGTACGCCAAGAAAGGCTTCGGTAAGGAGCACGCCAAGTGGAACCCGACGGCGGGCGTGTCCTTCGAGTACGACCCCGACAACGCTCTACGGCACACCGTGTACCCGCGACCAGAGGAGTGGTACGTCTCGACGTGTTTTCACCCTTCACTGCTTCTGCTCTCGAGTCGATGACGAGCCGTTGCTGTGACTTTCAGGCCGAAGAGCGAATACTCCGAAATCGAAGAGGATGAAGTCCAGGCTGCCTACGACCCCAACGGGAAGCCCGAAAGGTGAGAGGAGACTTTTAGGGGTAAAAATTTTTTTATTATAGTGATAAAAATGTGATTAGAAAACTTTCTTTTTATAGCCGATGACATATAGTATGCGTTAATGTAATGCGTTATTAAAAATAGGTACCGTACTCATCTGTGTGCAGGTTTTACTACAACGTGGAGTCGTGCGGCTCGCTGCGACCGGAGACCATCGTCATGTCGGCGCTCGCCGTCCTGAAGAAGAAGCTGAGCGACCTGCAGACGCAGCTGAGCCACGAGATCCAGAGCGACGTGCTCACCATCAACTGAGCACCTCCGTCCCGTCTGGAGCGTCTCGCTCAGCCGATGGGTTCAGCGTGTCTGGAACTGGAGCTGCGTGATTAAAATCAATGAGTTAGATATCTTTGCGTCTGTAATGTTTGAAACTTTTTTGTGTTCTGTTCCTTTTTAAATAAATCTGATTTGTGAATCCAGCGAGTTCTTTCCTCCGAAGCCTTTTTATAGTTTTTTCATTCAGTCACCATGTGGATTAATTTAAAACCAGATGCTACGGAATACCATATAAAACTGAACTGTATCAGAGGAAAAAAAGCTCAGGTTTAGCTGAAAAAATAAAATAAAATGCTACAACATAAAACTATACCAATCCTTTAATATTTTTTCTCATTTCCATATTCAGTAAAAGTGATATTGATTAATTTAGTCATGAAAACTCAGTTAAAATGTAACATTTATTCCAGGGTGTCAAAGTCATTTGAGATCAGGATCCACATTCAATCTAATTTCGTCTCCAATTGCCCAGACCAGTAAAATTTGAATTTAAACTTTATGGTTTTTCTTTGTTGTGCAGATTATACATGATGAAAATGTGTATATTTTCATAAAAAACATAATTACAATGGAAAATTATTACAGCCGATTTTATTGAAATCTTCTGGTGGAAAATACAGTGAAATAAAACTTCTATAAATGTTGTATTCTGTATGTTTTTACAAGTTCACTCTGACAGCATGGCTTTGAGTATAGTATATATTGAGAATATATTTTAAAGGTAAAAAAGTAAATTGAGTCTCTCTAATATAAAAGAGAATAAGGGCAAAGTCTCAGTGAAGTGTTCAGGCCTTTTATGCAATGTTATCAAGTGAAAATGCAACACTTTTTTGGATTTCGGGGTCCATTTTCAAAACGTTGCAGTGTAAAAACAAAACTTTTCTGAAATGAAACCACAAAAACTACACTTTACCACTTAAGACATTATGTAAACAGGTCATCGCTGACTTGCAAAATTAAAGTACTATTATCCTTTCAATTTTAAATATTTTTGTAGTCAGTTTATATCAATTCAATGTTATACATTTCATTTTTTATTTTTTCTTGCATTTTAGCAGAAACTATGATTTGCCATAATTAACTGTTTAATTAAACATGTTACTTTATGTGAATGTAACTGTCATATGCAACTAATTTTAAAAAAATACATAAAGAAACAAAAATGAAAATAATATATAGTAAAAAAAAAAAAAAAACTATTTTTAATTCAGACTCTTTCCTTCGTGGAGGCTTTCATTGTGAATGTTTTGTGAATGTAATAATTTTTAAATATATAGTTTTTATGTCCATTCACCGACCAGCTGCGGAGGATGCGCGTGTTGTGTTCAATGAGGCAGCCAGGTAAGCCCCTCTCTGGAGGTCACACGGAACTCCATTCAGATTCCTGCAGATTTTAGATTTCACTAATTAGCACCACGTATAAAACGTGACTCCAGCATGTTATGTGGCGTGCACGGACATATCTGTGCACAGCTCTTTATTTCGGCTCATATTCCATCTGCTTAACAGCAACAGAAGCTCTCTATTTTACACGTTTCGTGCTAATGCTAATGTTTACGCAGTTGAAGACATAATTAGCTCTCAAATAATCATTTTTAAGTCAACCGGAGTGATGTTATGAACTAGAATTCCTGCCGTATTGACCGACAGTTGCTTTGACACTGATTTATGTCGGAGGTTTTTTGTGTTTTTCTTGGATAAACGTAGAAATTGGCGGAGAAGCTTAAATGTGTGGTTTTCCAGCAGAGGTTTGGTGAGGACGAAGTCCAGGAACGGAGCAGGTTTGTTTATTAATGTTCGGAGGTCATAAAGATGAAAAACTAAAAGAGCTCCACACCTGATTGAAAGTCCAGATGTACCAACAAAATATGTTTGTAAAACGGGTTCCATGATATTTATATTTGTTCTAATTATTTTTAAATATTTGTTGTTATTTATATTTCTATTTTTATTTGTTGTAATTTTAATTCATTTTATATGATTTTGTTGAATGTTGAGTTTTATTGATAGTTTAATTTGTCTGTTCTTTTTCTACTGCTGTTTTTCAATTTTTTTTTAAAGTGTTTTATTTCAAAGAGAATATTTGATCTTGATTTACCTTATTTCAAGGATATTCAGACTGAAGTTATTGCTGAATTTGGAAATCATTAAAACTGTAATAATGTGACATTTCAGAGTGCGATCTTCAGACTGAGGAGGGATGGCTGCATTGAGGAAGAGGCTCTGCTCCTCCTCCTCGGCTGGAGAAGATGTCCTCTGTGACTCTGCAGCCGTCGAAAGCCTCGATGATCTCCAGCATCCCTCTGCTCCACTGCTATGGTGACTTTCTTCCGACTCCAGCAGATTGAGATAAGCAAAGAAACAGCTGTAAAATGTCTTCAAATTGCATTTAATTGTGCTGGGTTTACGCAGCTGGACACTTTTTGCAGCTGCCATGTTCTCAGGGAAGATTAGTAAAATTTTTCAAAACAACAGTTTAAAGCTACTTCAGAACCGCCATTCCACACCTATCAAAATTGGAATCAGTCAAAAGGTTGCTTGAAACTAGCCAATCATTTAAGACTAGCCTGAAACAAGTCCTAAACTAGTTAAACTACTCAGAAATCAGCGTTGAGCTGTCCAAAACTAGCCGTCCGTTTGGACCAGGGTACCTCCAGGAGCAATCAGCTGACCTGAGGCATCGAACAGGAGTGTCAGGGAGAAGCAGCTCAAAGAGGTAAGGTAGGGCGAGCCCATTAAAACATTTAAAAACAAATTAAACCAGTTCCAAACAAGTTAAAACTATCCTGCAAGTATGTCAAACCCGGCATGGCAACGGTCCGCTCCAGAATTCACCAATATTCATTCCAGGCTAACCTAAAACCAGTCAAATTTCATCTCTAAAACTAGTCTGAAGTGCATCCAAAACTCATTTAACAATCAAAAGCCAGATCAAGACTCGTCTGAAAATAGTATAAAGCTAACTGAAATTAAGTAAAAAATTGTCACCATCAACCAAAAAGTCCAAGTCCAATGTTTGAAATAATCCCCCAAAACAGTTAGCAGATGACAATGAGATGTGACAAACCCCAAAATATCAAAGCTTGTTGTTGTTGAATAAGACTTGAGACATGTTTTGTGTGCAGCTGCCACAGCGTCCAGGACTCTCTGCTGAGTTCCAACAGCAGCTTCACTGGCTACAGAGGCGTCCTCAACTGGATCATCATCCTCCTGGTCAGTTTCTGCCCTGCTGCCTGTGGAAATATTCACTGAGATCAATTGAATTGTGTTCATGCCGACTCATCAACCCAAAATTAGTGTGAACATATTTAATAGGCAGGGCCAAGATTCATCCCCTCTTCACTCCAAAAGCTTCTCTCTGACAACTTCCTGTCATCGTGTTTGCCGTCCTTTGTGTTCTGCTCGTGTTGTGTTGCATTCCTTCTGCTCTCAGTCAAGTTTATTTTGAGTTTTGGGTTGAAAATGGTTCAATTCTCTGGTTTTCAGGTGCTGACTCACGCTCACCTGTTTCTGGAGAATTTCATTCAGTAAGTCAGTCCAAGGAAACAATGTCTGCAGGCAAAAAACTCTTCAACTAGTTTCCGTAGAATTGATCAGATCGATGCTGGCAGGTACATTTGAGACAGAATAATTGAAAAAAGAATGAATGTGTGGATAATTCTTCACAGATACGGGTTCTTGATAGATGTCAAAAAGGTTCTGGGGCATATGATCGAGGACAACTGCAACTGGCCATCGGTCAACCTCCTACTGGGTAAGACGCTCTGGGATGATAAAAACATACCAGGTCAACATTCTGTCACTCAGCTGAGAGGTAAAAGTCTTTCTGTTCCTACCAGCTTCCAGCATGTTCATTCTCTTGTCGTTTCTCCTGGAGAGACTCCAGGAAAAGGTGAGGATTTGTTTTATAGTCCAAGTGAACATTAAGATCAAAGTTTACTCAAAGATATGCAAAGAACCAGAAGATTAGTTTACACTGTGAGTCTTTGTGTCACAATCAATTAAAAAAAAAAAAAAACCCTTTCTGTCCTCCCATCAGGGACTGATTCCCCCCACCGTAACTCACCGTCTGCATCTCACAAACCTTGGCCTCCTAGTGGTGTTCCCTGCAGCGGTTGTTCTCCATGTGCCAACAATATCCACAGGTAACCACTTCTTTTTCTAATTCAAAAAAAGTTAAGCCCCTTAAGCAAGTCCTAGACTAGTTAAAACTAGCCTGAAGTAGCTATGTCATGGTTTGCAAACTCGCTTTAGCATCTGAAAATTGTGGTGTTTAACAGCCTGGAGTTACAGTTGGTTTGGTGTCGTCGTCCACCAGGTGGAGCCTTCTTCTCCCTCTGGTTTTACACCACTCTTGGGTTGAAGCTTTACTCGTACCAGGAAGCTAAGCGCTGGTACCGCGGGGCTCGTCCAGGTAAAAACCTCGGAGCAACTCGAACCCATCAAGACGACCTCTCAAACTGAGGCTCAGCTTTGTGTTTCAGAGGGGATGCAGGGCGGCCATGAGGAGCAACACACCTTCATGGGTGAAACTGCAGCACGATCAGATGATTCCCGCCGTGCGTCCGTGTCTCCTGGTGAAGACATGTCCTCTGTCCTCTCTGCAGGTCTCTGTTACTTCCTGCTGGCTCCCACTCTGTGCTACCAGAGGAGCTTCCCCTGTAACCCCCGAGTTCGAGTCAACAAGCTGCTGCACAGGCTGCTCGAGGGGGTGAGCGCATACAGACCTTTCCGTTTTGACTGCTCAACCCATGTTTATCTTTTTTCTTGTAATTTGTACTGAATGCCATCAGAGCCAGTTTTCTTCATCTTGATCATTCAGGTGGTTCTGATCCAGATCATGGTGGGCATCGTGCAGCAGGTACAGCAGCTGCTTCGAGTCCTTTTCACAGTAACTCCAGTCTGAAGTTAGAACCTGGATTCTTTTCACTTCATGTCTTTGCAGTGGATTGAGCCGATATTTCAGAGATCGGAGACCTCGTTCTGCGTGAGTGGAACCGAGTCCTTCTGAACAGAGAGCATCAGAGGTGAAAGATGGCTGGGAGACAGGCGTCTGACATTTGATCTTCTTCCACGCAGAGTATGGACACCACGATGAGAGTGGAGCTCCTGGTGGGACTGGCTGTGAGTGGTCTCTGTTCACTTTGGATCAAACATGTTCCATAGTGTCAAAACTACACGAAGATAATCACTTCCATCCTGAATCCACGGTGATGTTAGTTGATCTTGTCTTTTATTCGGTATTTTCTCGCAGAGTAACCCACAAGACACTGCTCACCTGACTTATCCAGAGTGAGGCTGCGTTTATTCAGTGTTTCAAGTGAAAACAAGTTGTTTCAGAGAACTTTCAAGTTTACATGGCAATGTTTAAAAGTGGTGTCCGTTTACACGGAAATGGCAAAAACAGTGAAAGTGATGTAGCTTTCGTATGGGGCCACTAGTGGGTGCTGCGTTTCTATAATAAAACCATGTGCGCATGCATGCAGAGAAAAATCGAAGCTCCTTTACATTATAATTGAATCCTTCTCGCGTGTGGACAGAAACACTTTAGTTTGCACTTTCTACGGCTGCTTCAGCTTTTGTTGTTTACGCCAACACAAGGCTTTTTCCATAAAGTTCCACTGTATTCAAAAAGTTTTCAAAAAGTTGAATTTTCAGCGGCTCCAAACACCTTTGTCATGAAACAGGTCTAAGAAGCAGATCTCCGTCCCTCTGTGAGCTCCAAAGCAGTGATTTGATACATCCCTTTGTGGTTTCAAGGCCTTTTATTCAGTTCTTGGGTTGCCAAAACACAAAAAACCGCCACCTGGAGAGCCTTTTCAGATTTACCACCAGGTGACACCAAACACCACAGCTGAAGGCCCTCTTTCAGGCGGCCTCCTGCATGAAAACCCTGCAGCTTCCCCAACGTCTGCTGTCCGCTGCTCGACGTCGCTGCAGTCCATCAACTGTCCTCCCTGTCTGCTAGAGCAGCTGCCCTAAATCCTCTACTGGCCCAGGGACGGGGGTTGGGGGGGGGGGGGGGCAATTATCATGCACACCTCTCTGCAGCCACTACAGCTGTCTTTCTCTGCCCTGCGTCCGAGCCAAACCATGCCCATGGAAAACCAAACCATGGAAATTCAAACGGGTTTGATTTTTTTGGAAGCATTTTCCAGTCTCCAGCAGGCCTTGGGGACCTCACAGAGACGTCTCCTCAGTTGTGGCGATGTTGTAGAGACTGATTTGTTCCATGACATAGGACACTGGGAAGACGTCTCCACGACATTTCCGCAATGTATCCGAGACTTGCTAGACAAAGGAGACTGAGGAGACGATGCGGCGGCTTCTCTGACGCTGCTTGGCCCACTTGATGCCTCTGCGAGAGTGCAAACCACTTTTTGGTCTTCCGAGTTTCCCGAGTCAGAGTAGACGTGAAATATGTAAAATAGTGAAATAAACCTTTTACACTGGCAAAGATTTCAGTGAAAATGAAACTTTTTCAAACCGCTCCCAAAGTGGAATCTTTTGAAAATATGTCTCAGTGAAAATGGGTAAGAATAACACTTTATGGATACGTTCAGGCTCTTTCTCCAGTAACCATGGCCATAGTGAATACTTCTTCTGCACATGCTCAGTAGATGGACGATAACAGTGATTTACAGAACATTACCATGAAGAACTTTTCTGAAATGAAAACATAAAGCGTGTTTGAGTTGGGATTAATGAGAGCATTTGCATGATAAAACAGCAGCGTTTCCTGTGTGGTTTCTCGTCAGGCACCGACACACTTCCTCTGGCTTCTCTTCTTCTTTCTGACTCACTCCTACCTGAACTTCTGCGCCGAGCTGCTGCGGTTCGGAGATCGGCATTTTTATGGCGACTGGTGGTCAGTGGCAATTAGAGGTTGTTTGAGGTCCGTTTGTTGCAGCGTCACTACATGGCCACACTTCTCTCTGTATCATTTACAGGAACGCAACAACGCTGATAGATTTCTGGAAGAACTGGAACGTCCCCTTTCAGAAATGGTGCGACAGGTATATAATGTTTGGACCGTTATCATCCATCTTCATCAGAATCCCCATATATATTGCAGTTGTGAGTTCGTTCCACTCTTGCATTTGGTTCAGCTATGAGCTTCCATTTTTTAAAGTGTCCTTGAGTGAGATACCGAACATCAAACTGCCCCCAGGAGACGGCGATTGCCTTAACATGGCAGCAATTGGTGTGTGTGAGACTGCTGAAGCAGTTAAAAAAAGCACCATACCTTTTTGAAATCCATCAATCATTAACACGCTGTAGTGTAAGGCACTTGCATACCATTGGGAACAAGTTGAAGTTCACGGTCTTGCCAAGGAATATTTCAAAAGAAAGGAAGTGTTAGTAAATTCACACTTGGAGCTGCCGTTAGGAGGAAATGAAGGCTGCAGCGCCTCACGTCGAATCCTGTGTTTTTCTTCCCTCCTGCTGAGTTAGGAATGGGTCCAGATAAATGGCAGAAATGTCAAACTCAACCCCAGTTTCCTCGTAGTCTGTTTACTTTTGCACATAACTGACGAAGAACACAAAAATAAATCTCCCTCTGGTTGTGCTGGTTTGTTTTCCCACTTCTATAAAGACACGTTTACAGTCAGCTGGTGGAAAGAAATGTTCCCCCGTCTCAGGCTGAGCTGCTGGTCTTCCTGATGTCTGCAGCTCTGTGTGAGGTACAGTCTGATTTTGCTCTTTGGAGGGCTTACACACCGAAATTACCCAGATCTTCTCCTCTGGTTTCAGGCTCACTGACACTCATTAGCAGCCTTGAATCTCTTTACTGTTTCTTCTGATCTTGTTCTCCGCAGTATTTGATCGCTCTGCCGCTGCACTGCTGTCGTCTGTGGATCTTCATAATGATGGTGATTGAGGTGAGACGATCTCCATTCCAGACTTGTCTGTCTTGGGTGAGCCTACCAGGAGTATATTGCTCCTGATTTCATAGCTCCTCCCCCTTGTACAGTCTGCAAGGAGACTGAGCAAAACTGTCGTCATGGAAACGGGGCCCCACTACCTCAAATTGTCCTGTTTGATGTGATTATGATTGATGTGTGGGTTGAATATCTAACCCTGTGTATTTTTCTCTCAGCTCCTGGTTGCCTTATTGCTGGGAAAATATTTCCATGGAAACTACGGCAACGGTTTGGTGTGGCTGTGCCTGCTTCTGGGGCCTCCTCTGGCCGTGACCACCTACTTTCACGACCACTACGTCTTTGACCCCCATCGCTCCCGTCAGCCTTCAACACAGCTGCCAGTCGACCATGGAGGCCTCCTGCAGACTTGATGAAAAACTTTGCATTCAGGAGATGACTTTCAAAAAGAACTCGGTTCTGGACAAAGATCCAGTCTGATAATCTCTCCGACCTCAATTCAATTCAGCAATACATCCAGGAGACACCGGGCATCCACATCTCTGCCCTCTATAAACTGAAATATGATACAAACTAATTAAATGTATCAGATATTAAATGTTGGAACTTTGGAGCTGCAGTGACAACAAAAAAGGCTTTTTGGCTACTTTTAACCAGTGTTTGTCTAAACCAGTATTGACAGGAACAAACATTTTACCAGAAAAACATAGCAATTACTTGTCTCATGTATACAGTAGTACACAATGAGATTGTTTGTATTGCTTTAAGCCCGTTTGAGAGCAGCAGAGGGCAGCTACTGTTCAACACCTGTGGAGTGTTCAGGGTTTAGATGCCATTTAGATGACATTTGATGTCAAAGTGCATCATTTATGTTTTTTGGCTTCGGAAAAGTTTTGTTCTTGCAGCAACATTTTGAAAAGGATTTATTTTTCCAAGTGGGTGCTGTTGGTTGTTTTTGTAATGAACCCATACATACATGCACACAGAGAACAGAGCTGCAGGTTGGACATCGCTGCTCCAGATGTTCAGATTCCAGCGTATGAAACACTGTAATCCAGTGTATGGAAAACGTCTGAACACATTTCAATGCTTACTGACTACTTCCAGATGATACTGCTTGTGTTGTTAAGTGAATGAGATGGATAGAAAAATGTCTCTGCCATGTTTTTAATGTAAATATTTCACAACAGGTAATGAATTATGCTTACAGAAGTTTTCTGCCTCAAGGAAAACAGTCTACTTTGTACTGTGAGTGTACCATCACTAGTTACTTCTTTCAAAAGTACTGTATTAGTTGTGTTGAATTGTTTAATTAAAGTAGCTGGCTACTTGGCAAACTAACTTGTGTCCCTTTTTAATGGTTTCCCTCAGTGTATCTTGTCTTCATTGCATGTAGACTTGAGCAATGTTTTAATGAAGCATTACACTTTAGGGAGTGGGGATAAGATGTTCTAAAAGTGAACTCACCTTTGTTCAGTATTCTGAATCAGAGTGATAGATTCAGGCTCATCTTATTTTTACAAGGGGAATGTCTTTCATTTTGTTGGAGGATGCAGCTACTTTTGTATTAAACAGGATATTAGCAGCCTAAAGCTAAGTGTCGGTTCGGTGATCATCAAATGATGACTTTAAGCGATTCACCAAACTGTTCCACAAAAAATGTTTTACCATTCAGAGTGGATGGGATTGTGATGATGAGGCCTGAGTCTTTACTGTACTTTAAGCTCAATACTTAGTTTAAATTTTAACACAATTCTATATGTGTCCACTATTTGGGTGTGAGAGCTTTGTCCTCTCTTTTACCAGTTTTAAACCATGAGCTTTTAACTTTTCTGACTTTTTCAGCTGTTTTTTGGACTTTAAAATGGGTGTGTATTGCAGTGATGGAATTAATGGCATTTCGAACAAGATTATTATTTGTAGTAAGAGCATTCTGAGTAATTACTTTTCCCAGCATAACAACATGGTTACCGTTACTGACAATAATATGAGGCGGGGTTTTGTTACTATAATTCACTGCTTTCAGCTTGGTTTTCCGCCACCGGAGTGTCCAGCTGACATAGTGGAGCATCATTTTTGTGTACAGAAAAAAAATCAGTACTGTGCAAAAGTACATTCCCCACCCCCCACCCCCTCGGTTTAAAGTGTGAAAATTAAAAAAAAAAAAAAAAAAAAAAAAAAAGATATAAACGAGTGGTACTATATAAATCAATCTGAATCGAATTGAATGGTGAGTTGTGCTATACATATTACAATGTCATAATTTAAATGAATTTTTTTTACGTTTGAAATAAAGTTTTCAAATCAAATCAAAATCAAATGAAAGTGCATAATGTGAAATGATATTTACACGAAATGCTTCGCTGAATTAAATATGATGCATTTTATTGTGTTTAGTAAGAAAGACAAGAAAAAAAATGTTGCTTTAAAACTGATACATTGTTGCCAATTCCTCAGCCAGGAACGTTCTAAATGACGTGTAATTTAAATAACTGCTCATTTGCATATCTCATTTAAAATTAGATAATGACATCATTTAAAACCGATACATTGTTGCTAACTCTTCCTCGGGAAAGTTCTAAATGATGACATCATAGAGAAAGAAGACATGACAGAGATACAGCCCTGGTCGTTCAATTGCAGCTTTGAAATGGAAGTACACACATCTATTGGCATATATTTATTGCATTTTATTATTCCTTTACAAATCTTGAAATGTTATCCAGTTACAAATCAAATTTGATTGTTCTTATATTATCACAGCAACATTTGAATAATTTATTGTAGCATTTCCTGTTTGTAATTTTTTTGTCAAGTGTCCATTCATTTCATTAATCATATACTCAGTTTTGTGATAAATAATGGAACACGTGTCTTAAAAATCCATTAAGAGAGAATCCAAATTCTTTGACATATTTAAACACGTTTTTTAGTAATGTAATAATTACTTTACCTGGTAATTTGGTACTTTTTGATTAAAACTACTACTTTTTTAAAGAAGTATGATTACTTTTTAAAAGTAACTTTCCCAAGGAGAGTGTCAGCTCACAAAAAAAAAAATATTTTCTTTAGCTTCTTTATCTTATTCAAAATTGGGTATTAGGTGTAGGTTTTTCATCTCCAGCATTGTCACTTCAATTTTCTTCAGTAAATGCAAACTTTTTTGTAATTTTCTCAATCACTTTTTGTTGTTTGAGTTTCTTTTGTTTACGTCCCACACTCCATTGCGCGCGGAGGAAGACGAGCGTGGGATCACGTGTGCCGTCACTGGGTCACGTGGTGCCGTCACTGGGGCGGAAATGAGAGTTGAGTAGCGGCAGCGGCGGAGCGCAGATGAAAAAAGGTACGAAAAACACCGACGAACTGCTCATTTCAGCCGCAGCTGGCTGCGTGGCAGTGCGGCCGCGGGCTTCCGGCGCGGACTGAGCGGCTTCTGGGCCGGCTCAGCTCGATGTCGGGCGGTCAGAGCGGGTTTTATCGGCGTGTCCTTTTATAAAATCCTGCGGAGCTCGGAGGCTAACAGCTAGCATCGGTGCGGCAAGAGAACCACTGTTAGCTACGTCACACCCACTCCCCTTCAAAATAAGACAGAGCAAATATGTTTACATGTTTTTTTTTCTCCCTGAAAAATTACGTTGTTGGTTGGATTGCTGCTACTAGTGTAGTTCACAAGAATCAGATACAGTATAAGCTGAAGCTATAATTATGTACAAAGTCAGTGAATTGTGTATAACATAAGAATCTTTAATGACATTCACAATGTCACCAAAGTGTAGTAAGAGTAATCAGTAAAAGGAGTGTGAATTAAATTATAGTGCCAGCAGGATGTAAGTTTTAATGTTCCAACAGCACAAACGATTCATGGAGGTGGTAGCGGTTTGTGAAGCCCTTTTGATTCTAAATAGTATTTTAAAGGGCACTTCTTCTGTGTCTCAAATATAGGTGGGTAAGCATTGTGTTCATTTGTCTCAAAACTATTCAGTTTAAGCATTTACATTAAAGGTGTATAGAAACTATTTGAAGAAAAAAAAACATATACTAAAGTGTCAATAAACACCAAGGTAAGCTCGCTACAGTGAAAGATTAATCCTTAGATTGTACCTGTCAGTGTACTAACAGAGTTGCATTGAATTTGGCTTCATTGAAGCAATGGACATCATCAGAGCTGAATGTATCTTTTGTGGTGGAAAAAGTGGTGAATGAAAATTTGAAACTGTAAACTGAGTATAGTGGGGAGTTGCCTAGGTTTACAACGGTAGAAACTTAAGTCCCTCAAAATGGTTGGGAGTCACTAACCCTAACCCTAACCCTGAGTTCTAGAGATTTCATGTAATAATTTGTTCTGATCAAATTCTGTCTTGAATGCACTTTCCATCCAAGAACCACATGTTCTCTTGGACCTTGAAGTCAGATGTTCATCAGCTTTCGCTGTATGTTATGGTAAATTTGGTGCCAATCAAACACTTTTATACTGTAAACCTTATATTGTAATATCAAGGGCATTTTACAGTATGGGAAACAATTATGATACTTAAAATACCTAGATGCAGAAAAAAATTACTTAAAGACTGTGATTTCATAAAGTATATTTACATGTGAAAGAGCTTTTGGGCTTGGTATTCGGTATCAGCAAGTAGTTAAAGGTTAGTAGTTGTACTCATCCTTCACGAAAGAAGTATTGGTGCCTCTATTGTCATGACCTATCGTTTGATATTTGATACTCAATGAAGTTTGCTTTTGGATGAATTCATTTTAAACACGTTAAAATGACAACCTGAAGAAATCACCATGTATATGGACAGATGTACATTGTAATGTTGTTCTGGTGACTTTTGGGATTCATTTTTACAGTCCTCACTTCGAATAGAACAGTGCCATTGTTTGCTCTTATTCTGAAACTGTCAGGAGGAAGTTCCCTGTGGACTTTGTCTACTTTGACGCAGCTGAGCTGAAATACCCCCTTCATCATCTTCCGTGTTTGTGTTTGTGTCCGCAACCAGCCGGGGGTATTTTTCAAGCCAGGGGGTATTTGGATCAACTCAAGGGGGAGGGGCGATGCGGGGGTGGGGCGGGGAGATAGTTAAAGGGTTATTAATGTGGTGTTCAGTGTGTGGCTCGCACTCTGCAGCAGGTCGAGTGGATACTCTGTGGTCAGTCCAAGTACAAGAGTGACACAGGAGGATGAAGGAGGTGGTGGTTGTTGGTGCATATCTTCATCTGAGATCAGGTGGCAGCTGTGCTTGATAACACGCCTCATTAATGTCTGAGGTGGAGCCCTGGTCACATGTGACCTCCCTCCCCATCGCAGGGACGAGGAGCCGGCAGCAGTCACCTTGATGCTGCAGCTCCTACACACACACACACACCACCTCCAGCCTCAGGGCTGACTGTGTGTGTGTGTGTGTGTGTGTGTGTGTGTGTGTGTGTGTGTGTGTGTGTGTGTGTGTACTGAGGTCACCTCAGTTTCCCAGCATCCACCTGTGCAGGCTGCACCTCTGACTGTGCTCAACGTGATAGTGATGAAGAAGGCTCACTATGTGCTTTTGATGGACAGAACAAATCAAACGGCGAAGCACAAAGTCATCTCAAACAACTGAAGTCTGTTTTAAAAAAACTCAGCAGTAACATAAAACCTGAAGAGAAATAAAACAGACATTTGGTTACATATGGACCACAAAGCCAGGAAGAACGACCAAAGTGCCAAAGACAAATAAAAATGGTCATATTTGACAAGATTTAGATGTTTGTTGTTCCCAATCATTTGGGAAATGATCAATATGACACACGACGTGATCAAAGCACTTTAATTGAACAGCCACATACAGAGCAGACAGTACCATTATTAACCACTTTAGGGCAAATCCTGGATGCAGAATATTCATAAAATAGTCAGAACAAGACCCTAAATTTACTAAATGTGACACAATATCACCAAGAACAGACTTGAGGTGACGTGCAAAAGGTTCCAAGACAGAAGGAAGTTCAGAGATTAAGAAATACCAAATCATCACAATAAATATAACATAAATTAGGAAGGAAAGAAAACAGGTGATGGTTACAAAATAATCACAGTCACTTAAAATGATTAAATTAAAACATCCAAATGTGACAGAAAAATAGTACCAATCACATGGCAACCCCCTCCATCATTACTATGCACATAATGAAAACTAGCGGTAGACAAGGAAGCTCATGCTGGGGAAAAAAAAGAGTTAACAGACCACTTGTGTTCATGTTCCCCTTTATTTAAGAAAGTTGCATTCAGTTAATTTTTGTCTCTGTTCCCTTTTTTTTCATCTTTTAAATCAAGCTGAAGCCTTTTACTAAACTAAAATGTTGATTCTGATGTGACAACAGACATTTTCAAAATGTCGCATGAAGCTTTTCTGGAACAAAAACATAAAATCGATTTCACTCAAAACTTCATGTAACCAGGAACCAAGTACAAGGTCGTGTAAAATAAGGACATTCCACTACATTTAAAAGAGATAATAAACTTGACATGAAACAGAGAAAATGATCAGTCCAACACTTTGCAGCTCAAGTTATTCATGAGTAAAGCGGAGTCCGCCTCTCTGCCCTGCTGCCTCCCAGACATGAAACTTCCTCCCCGACCAACTCGGCTAAGCTCTAAAAATCATCGAAACGTTCCTTTTTTTAAAAGAGTTTCGTATTTGACAACCTTTATCATTCTTTGGTTAACTTTTAAATGATATATTTTTCATGCTATCACAGATTTTTTTTACCTGTTTTTTTTTGCTGTTATACTGTTTCTACATGTTTATGCGTTGGGATTCAAAAAGTTAAAGCCATCATGAATAAAATTCATTACTATTATTTTTATTATTTCCTCACACCACCACAATTTTTGTACATTCATCTAAACCTTTTTTGTTGTGATCATTTTGGTTGCTTCTGGTATATATATGTATATATATATTTTTTTTGATTATTCAGTGTCTTCTGCTCTTTCATTTCATTTATACTCTCTCAATACATTTTTTAGATTTTGCCTTGCTCTTGCTCAAACAAAAAAAAAATCTTAACTTTGGGGAGTTTGGTCAGCTCAGAAATCTTTTAATTTGTTTGATCTTAAAGAGTTTTTTCGTGTCATTTTGTGTTTTGTTCAGAGCGAGTTGCACTCGAGCGTTGGGTGTGTTTTGTTAAACGTCTTATCAGCTGTAATCAAACTCCTATATTGAAGTCAAAAGTTCAGTCATTTGTATTGCTGTTATTCAACCTGCTGAAAGGAGTAGATCTGCCCGTGGGCTGTTTCAGTGTTGTGACTTTTTCGCCTTGGGAAGTAACTAGTGAATCATTACAGAGTCATCATAAATCAACATTGGTTTTTATTTCACTTCTTGATTTGTGTGTGTTTGTGTTACAGAGCTGTGATGTGATGGCAGCTGCCAGTGTGAGCAGACCTGGCAGTGTCCAGACGTCCGAGAAGTCTCAGCTCATCCTGAAAGGTAACAAACACTTTATTGTAATGTGCACACAAAAAGTAACTAGTTTCTTGGTAAAGTTCTTTCTGTTTGAGTTGGTCTCACAGCTTCATTATTGCAGCAAGACGTAACATAAGATTACAGAGCATCAGATCATCAATTGAAAATGCTTTCTCTTCATTTCACGTCATTGTATTTTGATCAAATGGAGAAATCAACAGTCGAGTCTCTTCAGATAATATTTTGAAAAGTGAAGTGACTTGTAAAGATTCTTGATCAACTTTCTTTTTTGAGGAGATTTAACATGATGTTGAGCAGGACATAGTTTTTGATGTGGCACCTGATCTGGTTCAGAAACCTGTGTGTCAATACTGTGCTCCACTAGATGGTGCTGTTTACTCACGCTGTCATTGACGCATCAACCCTTGAACACAGTGAATCAGAGAATCCGATCATTTCACCTTGTTAAGTGAACCTCAAAGTGAGGAAAACATTCATATTTTCGAAAGAGAAGCTCACATGTTGAGATTGTTCTGGTATTCTGACTTGAAATAATACAAATCTGGCTGAGTGGAGTGTGTTGAAAAAAGATGATTTTTCTCAAATTTTTGCTAAATTTTATGTGTGTGTGTGTGTGTGTGTGTGTGTGTGTGTGTGTGTGTGTGTGTGTGTGTGTGTGTGTGTGTGTGTGTGTGTGTGTGTGTGCGTGTGCGTGTGTGCGTGCCTGTGCCTGCAGTGGTGTCAGCAAAGCCACAATCCCCGAAGCTGCCGAACCGCCACTCCCGGCTCAGTTCCTTCGTGGAGGTGACGGCTGACGGTCTGACCAGCGAGACCAAAAAAACAGGAAAACGCAGTGGACACCTCGAACTGCAGTGGAATGAGGATCTAACCCTGTGAGAGACACGCACGCACACACACACACACACACACACACAGTTTATACTCAGTTTAAACATGCATATATATGTGTGTGTTTCAGTAGTTGTCATCATTTCCCCTTCTGGTCTGTGATTGGTCCAGATATCGAATGAAGCCAATCCCACCACAAACATTTTCCCAGGAAGAATCACTACTCTCTTTATGTTTTGTTTTACTTGTCCAAATGTGATATTTAACTTTAATGGGCTCAGAGAAAACAAACTTTCGCAATGTTCAGGATCTGTGGTGCCCCCCTCCTCCCCATGGGAACATCAATCAGGTTGAAACTGGTGGTTCTGGATCTCATTGCTTAGACATCCAGTCTAAAATCTGAAGTTATGGCTCCCATATTCAGTATAATGATTTGTCCGTCATGCTCCTCAAGATTGTACCAGTTCCTTTCTCTTCTCCCCAGAGATAGAGAGCTGTAGTGACTCTCACTCTGCCCTCACAGTGTCGATTATTTTAATTTCTCTTCTGTCGTATGACAGATAAAAAGTCCAGTTTTAAATCAAAATGGTGATGAGTTTGTATATTGTTTGAATAAGATTCTAATGGTGGCAGGAGTCATTGTAATTTTGTGTGTGTGTGTTTCAGTAATGTGACACCTCAGAGTCGTCTGGATCTGAAGCTGTGGAGCTGCCACACCCTGAGAAAAGAGCTGCTGGGCAGTGCCACCATCGACCTGCTGGACACGCTGCGCACACACGATGGCAAAAGTAAGGAACTGAACGCCAACCACGTTTTAGAACGTTTTCAAGCAAAAACGCAACGCATCCGTCGGGTTTTCAGGTCCCTTTATATAACAACTGTGCTGGGAGCCAATTAAAACACAAGCAATTTGAAACAGTTGAAACGTTGTTATGTGAACGGGGTCTCAAGCGCAAAAATCATATTCAGAATCTGAATCTTTAGACTCTAAAACATCCCAAGAAACAACTATTGTCTCAGTTCAAGTCTGCCCTCAATCCTATTTTCTCTGTTTGATAATTCACACACTTTACCTAAAAACCTCCCGTGTAGAAAATCTGACTAAAAAATTAATTCAAAGAAATTTAATCATTGAAAATTCTACAAAGCCATCTTTTGATTAAATTGATGTCTCAGTTTTTTTCTCTCTGTTGTCTGATTTACACATCCACCCTAAACAGCTCATACGTAGGAAAAAATATCTGTGTCGTGTTGTGACCTCAAAAACTTTGAAGGACTGGTTTGTACATGAAGTTAAAGACTTCAAAAAATATAAATATTTATTGAAGAATTTATTTGTATTTATTCAAATCAAAACCATAGACATTTCTAAAAATGTTTTTGTTTTAATTAGAGCAAAAAATCTTTGTAGAAAACAGATTTTAGATTTCAGAAAGTCTTGAATGGACGCCTCACCCTCGCTGTGTGCTTGTTGTGCCCTCTAGTGGAGAACGTGCAGCTGAGTCTGGTGCTGCAGACGGAGAACAAAGGCTCGGTTGTAGCAGGAGGAGAACTCAACGTCTGTCTGGACGGGATGGTTGTTGATCTGGGATCCCTGCCCAACGGCAGCACGGCAGCAGACAGTGAGTCCCACCTTCCACACACACACACACACACACACACACACACACACACACACACACACACACACACACAGTGTGTGTGTCAGTGTCTGTGTGTATTTTTCACACACAGAGACATTGACTTGCACACGTACAGACTCAAGCTTGCACTGATACACACAGTCAACTACACACACTAAAGCACAAACTCACAGTGACACACAAAACAGAAACATAACAAACACACAAAAGAATGAACCACACACACTTCAACACACACACACAGACATGTTAGCACACAGATACACCCTAATATACACAAAAAGTCAAATACACTCCGACACAAAAACCTGAAGCACACATGTACACACTCAAACACATTAATAAACTTACACAAGTGTACGAAAACCAAGTACAGACATAGACACACAAACATCCACACAGCTCACACATTCCTGACAGAAGGTTTGAATGTGAGTCAGTGGCAGTTTTGTTTCAAAGCAGCACGTTTCTGAATTGTGTGTGAAAATCAGAAAGATGAAGTTTTCCCACAGAGATCCAGACGGCTCATTCCAGCAGAACTCCAAAAGATGAAACCTCATATCTGCTCTTCTCCCCTCTCTCTCTTCAATATCTCCTCACACTCCTGCTTCTGAAGTCCTTATGGTCGGGCTCTCTTTGGTCCTTCATTAAAAAATATAAAACTTTCTGTGTCCCAAATATATGTCTGTATTGGTTTGAATAACACGTTACTACTATAACACTGGTTAGCTTTAGCATTAGCATCAGGTGATGCCAGTGTCTTAACTGGTCTTAACCTTATTGATCTTGAACTGACTCCATCCTCCATCAAGGATAATCCACTGTAGTTAATATTAGCTTTAACCTGTGTGCACAGTGGCTCAAATTAGCATCGGCAGCGTAAGTGAAGGTTAGCTCTCTGCGTACGAGCTGTCCACTGTTAACTCCAAGACTCCACACTACTGTAAATTTGGCAAAGAGAAAATCACAACTACAGTTAGTCGCACACATTTTTCCACTGCATTTATTGTCTGACAGAAGGAGTAGGAAGTGGTTTTTGTCAGTTTTCACCTTTTAAACCGCAGCTTGACTGAGCAGTTTAGCCCCTTTTTTCCAGAAGTCACGCATTTAACTTCCAGACTCTGCAGAATATTTCAGCTTCGTTCAGAGGGACACACCCCAGATTAAGGAACATGTTTTACAACACTGACTAATATTGTGCCTAAACATTAATCATGCTAAATATTTTATATCTCTCAGAGCACACTTCAGTCTGTGCTTATCCAGGACTGCTCTCACTCTGAATCAGACACACAGCGCAAGAGCCTCTTTATTACAGCTGAAATCAGCTTAGTGGAACATTGTAGCTATTTTCTACACTATTAATCAGGAAGTAAAACAACTAAGTAACATCTTTTTATTAACCTAAAATGTAATTGCTTAGTGGAAAATCAAAAATTTAAGGAGAACCTTTTGGGTTTTTATATGAATGATTTTCTAGTACCTACAGCTGAAACAACTCACAAACAATACAGCATTTTACTGGAACTTTCTATCTCCTGCAACAGCTTTTTAACTCCTGCAACCCTGAATACTCTTTGTAGTTCTCAACTTGAAAAGTGACTGTTTTTTTTCAGCATCTCATCTGTCAAAGAATGCGTCATAAAGAGGAAACAGAACTAACTTTTATGGTTTCATGTCTAGTTCTAAATGTCGATAATCCGGGTATAGCAGCGGTGATTCCAGAGCCTTCTTGAATTGGTTCCTCAGCTTTTAGCCCATGGTTAAGCATCTGGAGTTTTACTGTAGCAACGTTCTGTTGTCATCTTTTTTTTTTCATTTTCAATTCAGCTTTATTTATGAAGTGCTAATTACAACATAGTCATTTCTAGACACTTTTTCCCACTTTTTTTTTAATATATTATTTTGCGTTTTGTTGTCATCCAGTGACATTTAATGACACCATCACTACTTTTATATTTTGAAATATGCCACTACTCATTGGGGGTTGGAGATTTGGCAAAAATATCATGTTAAGATTTTTTTTTAGTATAATCACAATCACAATTTTATCAGAATTCTTTTATACATTGCTTTTTGAGATTAATTTGCAAGTTTCTGAATAGTGCAACCAAACCATTTCCCTATGTAAACACACACACACACACATACACATGTTCGTGTGCGTATATTGTGTTTTGCAAAATAAATTAACCTATATCAATTCAATTCAGCTTTATTTATGAAGTGCCAATTACAACATTGTCGTTTCTAGACACTTTTACAGAGCAAACCCAACAGATCCGCATGAGCAAGAGGTTTTACCTGCGAGAGAGTGCAGCTACAGGAGGACTGAGTGTACGTGAATAAAAGACGCCCTGTTTTCTGTTGCATGTTTGCTCACACCTGACAGCAGTTCGGACTCATCTACATGTATATTTATTCACTTTCACTGACTTTCTGAGCTTGTTTTTGAATCAAAAGTTTTGCCGTGCTGCCAACAATCACATGTCGGCAACATCGCAACACTCAGAAACTTAATCCCAGCAGCTTTCACTGACTGTACAGCCGCAGTATTTCTATCAGGAAGGACACTTAATCTCCACCCTCATGTGTTTGCTGCTCACACCTCTCAGCTCTCAGCAGGAAGGATTTCCACGCTGGCTATACACTCCCTGACTCTGTACACAGCTGCTTCTTCTTCTTTCTTTTTTTTTTCTGTTTTTTCGGCACTGCGCTAACATTTTACTTTCCTTTATGGTTTTGGAAGCAGCTCTGAGACGGCTGTTTAAAAAAATACACTGTTCTTAAGCTGCTCTTAAACCTGAGGCTGGGTCCAAGCATCCTTCTTTGCACACACACACACACACTCAGGCTTTTCATGGAGCGCTGCACAGAGCCGCAGTGTATCCTGCTGAATGAACACAGAGCCAGCAGGGAGGGACGAGGCCCGCCGCAGCATGGGCCGGATAAATGTGATTCTTTGTGACTGTGAGATGTGAAGAGGTTAAGAGGAGGTGTGTGTGTGTGTGCAACAAGGATAGAAAGATGGAAAATAAACACTTTAAATGTAAAAGTCTTGCTGCTGCTCACTCAGTAAGAGGTTGAAGTTTGTTTCTGAGCAAGTCAATCTCCAGAACAGCATCCAACACTAAATGTGTTTTGAAGAACAGCCACTGAATTCATACCTTGACTTTCGGCAGTAATGAGTGTCTGTTAACTTCAGTAGATAGATACCAGTACAACTGAACAATCCGGCACTGAATCAGGGATAGGAAATGATGCAACTTCAATGACATCCAGATCATAGAGCATCTTCCTCCAACTGACTGATGTAACTTCAGTTTACCTAAAATAAGTTTTTCCAGCCCTGTTGTGCTTCAGCTGTAGTTGAAGTCTCAGAGGAAAAAGTTCAGAGTTGTCTTTACATCAGTGTGACGCTGCACAGCTCTCCTTCAGTCTCTATCTACTCTGTGGTGCAAAGATGGAAGACATGAAAAAGCGACTGCATGAGACCTGGAGGCTCTCATAACTGTTGTTTTAAATTCAGCATGTGTGCAGGTCACAGGTTAACACACAATGACCAGAGCCCTCCTCCCGCCACTTTTCTTTGTTTGGAGATGCCGCGCTCTCGTAATCACCAACATCAGGAGTGCTTTTGTCTAATTTGTTTCTCAGAATTGCGTAATTGAGTCTCATTGCTTGCAGCTCGGCAGCACAATCGCCTCCTGTGATCCCGGAGCTGTGTGCACGCCAGGAGAGGGGCGGGGGGGGGGGGTTCCTTTCCTGACTCCAGGGGTGGGAGGGGGGGTTGATTCTGTGTGTGTGTGTGTGTGTTTTGTGGGCAGGAGGAGAGGTTGCTGAACATAAAGCTGAAGTGTGCCCTCCCAAAAACAACAAAACAAAGTTTCAAATGGAGTCAGTTGTCTATACTGTCCTGTGTGCACACGTTTCATATTGCTGTGTGTGTCTGTGTGCGCGTGTGTGTGTGTGTGTGTGTGTGTGTGTGTGTGTGTGTGTGTGTGTGTGTGTGTGTGTGTGTGTGTGTGTGTGTGTGTGTGTGTGTGTGTGTGTCGCTGAATATATGAAGCTTATAAAGGTGGGTGTGTGTTGCCTTGTGCTGGTGTTAAGGAGCTCTGTTCTCATAGTGAACGCAGCTCTGTTAGCTCCGAGGTTTTACTCATTTCCTCTGGCAGGTTTTCTGAGACACACTCAGACACACAGGCACACACACACACACACACACACACACACACACACAGACACACACACACACACACACACACACACACACACACACACACACACACACACACACACAAGCCTTCGTATGGAAAGATGGCGGGAAACAGAAGCCAGAGCAGAAAACTGTTTGCTTTCTGGGAATAATTGGCACACTTTGTAAATGTCAGACTCTCAAATACGCTCTGTGCATATTCACGACTTCCTGTCCCTGCGAAGCAGGAGCCACATGTTGATCACCATCCAGTGTTGTCTGACCTGGACATATCACACTTTGTTCTGTACGGACAAAAACAAATGTTGGAAGAGGAGGGTTTGGCTCTGGTGAAGCCATGAGGAGAGATGTTATCACAGTGAGGGTATTTACCAGCAGAGCGCGTGTGACGTGATTCATGTTGTAAATTTAGGACAAATGTTGAAGGAAAGTTTGGATTTAATAAGCGCTTGGACAGTTAAAGATCTTGGATGGTGAATTCAACATCATCTTGACGTGAAAAAGAACTTAAAAAAGCTACATGGGGGAAAGATTTCATTCTCTCATTGGACCAGCTTGAGGTTTGGACTTGGTTCAGTCATCAGGACAGGCTCAGATTAGTTTTCAGTCCTGGTTACATGACAGCATTTCATGTGAAAAGGTGTTGTTTCTGCATTTTCGTTTCAGAAAACTTTCATGTTTACAAGGTAACATTTTGAAAGGGATGTTTATTTACATGGAAATGTGAGAAACACTGAAAAAGATGTAGTTGCCGTGTTGGGCCACAAGTTGTTGCGCTTGTTTTTGGGTAACACTTTACTCGAAGCACCCGGTATAACACATCATAAGTAGTCATAAATAATCACAATGCTTTATAACCCACTATACAGGTTAGGGTTATTAGGGTTAGGTCCTGGCATTCTGATCATTTCTGAGTGTTTGTAACTATAACTACATGTTCTATAATGACATTATAATGCTTTATAAATGTACTTATAATGTGTTATACCAGGTGCTTCAAGTCAAGTGTTACCTGTTTTTGTAATGAAACCACAGACTCATGCACACAGAGAACAGTACACTGTGAGCATTTATTGTTTCAGATAACTTTTTAAAAATTTTGTCATCTGTTTACACTCATCTAAAACACCTGAAAACTGCAGTTGACCGTGGAATGAAGAAATGAAAGAGAGAGTCGTCTCAGCTGGTGTAAACTGGAGACAAGAGAAAGAGCACTGTTATTTGGAAGAACAACTTCAATCATTGACTGAGGTGTTTGTGATTGCCGCATGTTCCCTCAGGCCACATGTTTGTTAGCTCTCAGTGAAGGTACCCAAAGACTCAAACTCAGCATACACTGGCCGTTTTTACATCCATCGTGTGTTTTCACGTCATTATTCCCGCTTCATTATCTGTGAGGGATTCGGTGAGTGAAACGGGTCCTCTGTGGTCTCCGAGCACCGGGAGGGTCTGCTCCACCCTGTGAAAGGTTCACCGTTGTTTTCACTGTAGTTACCTTGTCGACATGTTTCTGTAGGTACACTCACACAGTGTCATACACACATACGCAGTAATTAGACCTGTACTCATTCAGAGGGGGGCGTTGGGGGCCATGACACAATGCTTTCTTCTCAAGACCACTGTTTATTTTTCTCTACATCCACCAGGTCCACTCACAAGAAGCTCTTTCATTGCTACACAACAGCACTCCCTGTGTGTGCGTGTGTGTGTGTGCGCCTGTGTGTGAGTGTGTGTGGGTACGTACACGTACGCAGCTATCTACTGGCACAGGTAAACAGGTACACACACGGTAAACAGAGTGTGTGTTGAGGCCGAACTCCGGGTACACAGTGATCTGGTGTGTCTGAGGAGAGAGTGAGTGTTAATGGAAAGCATGTTACAGGCCTGTGGTTAGCAGTCAGAACCGTATAGTCACACACTCTCCCCCTCACTGCCAGCTCCACATACCACCACACACACACTACACAGTACAAACAAGTGTGAATGGCCCCCATTAAACCGCCAACTGTATTCCCTCTGCTCCCTCGCCACATGTGTCAGATCTGTACGGATTTGGGTTTTTTTCACAGACTGAGGAGGAGCAGTTGCCTTTATCCTGTCAGAGAGATGATGGATCCTCGCAAGGAAGCAAAGGACCGAAGCTCACCTTCAGAAAATTTGTCACGTTTACCCATTTTACACAAAAGAAAGTGCTTTAAAGCAAATGCTATTGTCATGGATCTGTTTAGCCTAACATGCTGTAATTATTCTATCATTTATTTGTAGAAAGGTATTTTCTAATTAAGCCTTTAAGCTTTGTTGCTTTAATTTACTTCCTGGATATTAGTGCAGAAAATATGAAGAGGCTACAGTGTTCCACTGAGCTGATTTTATTGTTCAATAAGAAGGAAACAAGCTGACTTTTCTGCAGAAATGGCCAATAACTTATTTGTTTTGGCCATCTGGTTTTTAACACCATATAATACCAATCATCATATATTAGTTGATTGAAGTAGCATATAAAAATCTTTTCAACATGTTGCTGAACCCATTAATGTAATAATACATAAATAGGTCTGAATTTCTGGTATTTTTATTTTTTTGTAGTTTGCAGAACTTGCTGTAGTTGAAGGCATAGGTGTCATATTTATTAAGGAGCACCTTCTCTTAGTTATGGTTGTGATTTTTTTTTTTTTTTGCTACACTGTTGGTGGCTGTGGTTCAGTGGGGAAAGCCATTGTCTCTCAGTCACGAGGTTGTTAGTTTGATTCTCCTGGACTTGGTAGTATTACAGTTGACACGATAACAACAATCCAACTTGGACATCTGTCCATACGAATTTCTGTTCTCCCATTGTTAATGTTAACAGCACCCACTATTGGCAACATGAAAACAAATTTTTTTTTTTCAGCGTTTCTGTCGTTGCAGTGGAAATGGACGTCGTTCTCAGGATGTTCCTGTGTGAATGTGAAATTTTGCTGAAACGAAAACAAAATGATGTGTTTTCACTTGTTTGTGTTACATTGTCACATAAATAGAGCCTAAAGCGAAAGAAATATGAAGAAAAGTACAGTGTTAAAGCCTGTTCTACAAATATGAGGATAAATGGTACTGAAGTAACTTGGTCTTCATGAGAAAACTCACACAAGAGGAGTCCTGTGATGTGTGTTCACAGCTATTCAAGAGTTACCTGGAGCAGAAATTAGTCTCATGGAGTAGTACACGACATTCATTCAACAATATGTTGAAATTCCCAAGAAGTGGAAATGTTACTTTGCTACTTTACTTTCTGGTTAATAATATAAAAATGATCAAGAGTTCCTCTGTCAATGTTCCTCTGATCTACTTTGAAGTCACCTTGTTCCTTTTTCTGTCACTAACTCACTGTTTGTGTTTATGTGTTGTGCTCGCAGAGATTCTTCAGTCAGAACGACCGAACCTGAGGAGGACGCAGAGTGAGGAGACTCCCAGTTCAGCCGGGTTGCACAACAGGTTCGAATGCACACACAAAGATGCACATGAATACACACCAATTTACAGGAGGGGGCAGATTAGGCAGAGTCCCCAGGAGGCTCTTGATTCTTTTTGCCATTTTTATTTGAATTTCAGTCCTCTTTACCTTTAGTGTTGAACTTATATTGAATTTTTTGAAAAAAAGAAAGGAATATATCCTAGAATAGATATATTCCATGTATTTACACCTTTGTTTTACCAATGTCACCATCGAAGTAGGTTTTACGTGTTTAGTCCATTTGAGGGTGTACGAATACAGAGCAAACGGTATTTTTATGTAACTGGCAACAGCTGACACAGTTTGGATGTAAAACTGTTTTGAAATGTGCATTTTGGAATCTAAGCATTTAAAAAAAGGGGAGACCTTTTTCATTGGCTCGAAGCACTATAGTTGCATTAACAGACACTTAAAACTCAAACAGGGCCAAAAACTTTTTCACCAACAAAATACCAAAACCACATGAATTAAATATCTTACATGAACGAGAGCTGTCACTTCCCACACACTGAGAGTTAAACTCTGTGCTGCAGTTTACAGGCTGAATGTTAGACTTTACGTACTCTCGGAACAAAAGAAATTTCTCCATGACAGCGTGCGACTGTCACAGTAGTGGTCTCGCATGTCCCGCCGCTTCAGAAAATGAACGTATTTGTGAGGATCTGTTGAAGAGGTCACAACCTTTCACAGAAAAACAGCTCAAGTTGTTTAAGCGGCTGCTCTCCAAACTCCTGCAGACGCTGCGGTATCATAATAAGAATAATAGCGCAATAATAAACTTGCGTAACCTTTTTCTAACATACTGTTTGGTGCGCGCTCGTATGAAAATCCCAAACCCACGACGGCATAATTGTAATGAAAATAAATGGAGGCGGGAGAAAGTGAAAGAGGCCCGAGCCCGAAGCCCCAATGTGTTGTTTTCCCCCTCTGAGTGCGGGTTGGGGCGGTGGGCTGCACTCCGTTCAAAGCTCTGTGGCGGGGGGTGCGTGGGGTCGGCTGGTATTTCCCCCAAAACTCTATGGGGGGGGAGATCAACCTCAGTTCAGCCAGGCGCTCAAACCGCCGCTGTCATGGAGAAACCGTCAACATCTCAATACTGGACTCCAACAGGAATCGGGATCATGTTTCCAGAGTTCTGTGCAGATATGTTTTATTACAGAACAACTGCAGAACTTTCTGCTGAGAACTACTTTAATGATATAATGAGCAATATTGAGGAGCCAAAAATGCTCTATAATCTGGATGTTAGCTGAACACGATTTGTTCTATGTCATCAAAAATGGACAAGTCTCCTTCCTCATCTTTCTTTTGTCCTGTCCTCTGCTCTCCTTCCCTTCATCTCTCCTCCTGTTTACAGGAACAACAGGCACTCAGTGGGGGGTTCGCAGGGTGAGTCCCCGGGCTGCTCCAGAGGCTCATCTCTGACCAACGGGGAGCTGACAGAAGAGCTGGCTTCTGGGCCAGGATCGTCCGGACGCCGCCGGTCCTCCAAGAGCCACGGCAGCCCTGGAAACAACGCAGGTACTACAGCTGATCCAGAGTGGCCACATTTTCATTGAAAATTTAAGAATAAAGTCGGAGCTTACCTAACTTATTATACACATGACGAAGTACTAGACTGCTCCGTAGTCATGGAAACATGTTATCTTAGAAACATGTCATAAGTTGTCATGGAAACATGGAAACATCATCCTCAGTAGTCATGGAGACATGTATGGAAGCATATCGTCATGGAAACATGTCATTATCCTCAGTCATGACCACGTGTAATTATGGAAACATGTTATTGTGGGAACATGTTGTCATGGAAACATCATCCTCAGTAGTCATGGAGACTGGAGATTGATTGTTCTCCAGGATGACCTCCTTTCATCACCCCCTCGTCTCTCAGATAAAGTGGAGCTGACATCCAATGGGCTGGAGAACAGTCGTGGAGGCGTGGCCCGACAAACCCCGCCTCCGTCCTCTCCGTCCGGACGGACCCCGGCCTCGAGCAGCAGCAGCGGTGGGGGCAGCCCCTCCCCGGGTCAGGAGGGCCTCGGCCCAACAGCACCGGCTGAACCTGGAACCAACAGCGCCTCCGGTACCGAGCCGGCCGGCAACAGCGGCACCGAGTCGGCCTCGGAGTCGCTCCCGGCAGGGTAAGAGTCGACACGCCACAGCACCTCCGACTGTCCGGGTGAGGGCCTCCCACCGCAATCCCACAAACTCCAGGGGAGCCGCCGCAAAGAGCTGTAAATTTGGCAAAAAGAAAATCGCAACTTTGGTTTCTCTCACACTTTTTTCCACTACTTTAATTGTCTGACAGAAGTAGTAGAAAGTGCTTTTTGTCAGTTTTCACCTTTAAAATCACAGCTTTTTCCAGGAGTCACACATTTAACTTCCAAACTCTGCAGAATATTCCAGCTTCATTCAGAGGGACACGCCCATGATTACAGAGCGTTTCTCACACTACTGACTGTACAACATGATTATTATTGAAAGTAAACATTCATTCATGTTGGATTTTGCTGTTACATTGGAGCCTTGATGATGCAAACTAAGAACCAGGTCATTATTTCAGGAAATTGGATCATCCACCCTTCATAAAATTCTTAATTTCCTTTTTGTTTCCCATCCAGCATATATATTGGCTGATCTTCATATGAATTACTTAACATATTACATCTTATATTGCAGTTTTCTTTACATCACTGCCAGCATATTTTATTTGTATGTACATATTAATATATATTTTTCCATTCTGGAAGTCAATCAATACTCATGAATAAATACAGAATCCTATTTGGATGGATTTCTTCCTTTTCTTACCCTTTACTCGTAGCATTGAGTCCTTGTATTTCAATCCCATTATTACTAATTAACCATGGAAACTTTATGTAACAAGATAACAAGAAGAAGCCACAGTAACCAAGTAACTGCAAGTAATCGAGGCTCTGCTTTCACCGGCATTCAGCTTGACTTCATCAGCTGAAAATACACCTGTTTGAAAGTAGCTCACAACTTGGAACTTTTTGAAAATGCTCCAAATCATTCTCTGTGTGGACAGGGGAACATTTTTTGAAAACACTTCGACTGCTGAACATGCAGCAGTTCCTCTGCACATGTGTGAATAGATAGACAGCCGGAACAGTGCTTGTCTCCAGAGTGTCATGACTCCCAGTGCCTGTTCTCCTGTGATTTGGTAGTTTTACAGTCGAGAGACTCCCCAATAACAATTCAACTTGGTGGTCTGTCCATACATTGTGCATGTTCTCCTGTTGCTATGGTTTATAGCGTATTGTTCTCTGAACATGTGCTTGATTTCATCACAAAAACTGCAACAGCAACAACTCCATGCAAACTGCATCGTTTTCAGCATTTCTGCTGGAAACGTTAGTCAAACAAAAACGTACAAAATCATGCATTTTTACATGAAAAATTGTTGTGTGAATGGTGCCTAAGTCTGTGCATGTTGCTTTTTCTTCAAGACCTCCAGAGGTGGGTCAGTTAGAGTAAAAAATAGAAAACACAGCTTTAAATCTGTACCATCTGTATCAACTAATCAGCAGCAATATGGGGGTCTAGATGTTTAACCTCATTGCAAACAAGAAGAGCAAGAGAAAAGACAACAGAAAGTACCACTTTTTGCTTTCTTTCTTACTTTTATAAACTGCTGGAAACCAGCGCTGTACAGACAAGAAAATGAGCAAATACAAGAGTTTCATAAACTCACCTTCATGCATTCAGCTGCAATACTGTATAGGAGTCAAATTAATGATCTCCTTTTTGTCATTTACATTTTGTAAATGAAACATCTCACGTCAATTAATTTTATTAATTTTATTATTATTTTGATTATTTTTTTATTACCACCTTTCATTGAACATGACCCAACTCATACATGGTGTCAGAGACAGAAAGCCCTCACACTTCCATCATGGTTCAAACACAGAGAGAAAGACGGTCAATCGCAAGCTCTTGGTTTTGGACTGCGAGGAGGTCAGGGCAATGTCACGAGTAAAACACATGAAATTTAAGATTTTATCCTTTCAGCTCTTTAGCAGACCCTGGATAGATCAGGCGTGAGCTCATACTGATGCGCAAGGATTTCTTTATTCCACTCAAGATGCGTTCCTTGCGACACCGTGAAACTGTTTATTAAAAACATGTATACAGACAAAAAAAAAGAGATAAACATTTTAAATCAACATTTCACAGTGCAATCAGATGATAATATTAAACGTTTCAGAATTATAAGTTCACCGATTTACCACGCTGCGCTCTCCAAGGAATGCAAACTCCAAGTGAAGCTGCCAGCAGCAGCGGCTGCCTGGCGGCAGTGTCAAACAAACAGATGACAGTCAAGAGGATGCATTTAAAGAACGCGCGCAGGTAACTTTCGGGTCGTCATTTACAATGCAAAGAATATAAAATATACAAAATGAATCACACATTCAACAATATTCAAATCCATATTTATCCAGCCCGTTGCCCTTTTGCCCGTTTTGTTTTTCATTTAATACAAATTTAAACACAATAAAATAACATGGCCATTTATAAGCTCAAATATATTCATCATGCTTTTTGTGCTGAATGTCCACCCTGTTACAGACATGATCTTTTCCATTTCAGGGGACAGAAGATTCCATTATTTTCTGGATTCATTTTTAATTGGTTGATCTGAATTGTGTTTGTGTAGCTGGGAGCAGAGGGTGCTGCCTCATGGGAGGGTTTACTACGTCGACCACAACACCAAAACCACCACCTGGGAGAGACCGCTGCCTCCAGGGTATGTCTGCGACTTTATTTTTTAATGTTTAAAAGTTCACTTGTCCATTTGCTGTCTGCACAAATGATCCTTGAACCAACAGGAGAATGACAAAAGTAGTGATACAATTCATTCAGCATTGAATTTTTCACTTTTAAATACGGATAGTAATAATTATCAACTCTGTACACTTCATATGGTACCCCGAGACATACACGGTAGCCAAGGTTCTTTAGCAACCTTTTTTTTTTTTCGCTCCACTTATCTGTAGAAAAGCTGTGAATGGTGGAATTATTTGAACACTGAGTTACGATTCAACCAACAGCTCAGCTGAAGAATAACTTTCTAGGTCGCTGCTGCCACCTGGAAATTAAAAATATATTCGCTGAGCTATTGCCCGATTTCAGCTCATTCTGTTTTCAGTGTTTTTACGTCTTCACACAGTCAGAACTCTGCTCATGCAGCCACGTGCACTCTCATGAAGAGAAGTTATGCACTATTATTTCTGACAGGATCCATGCTCTTTTCTGTTCTTCAAATCAAGAAAAGCTTTCAACATTTCAAAGAGGCCCTTTTTGCATGACGTTAAAAGAAATGTTTGTGTTTTCACTTTAAAACATGGTGTAAGTAGGGCTCCGGAAGCCTTTTTTGTCTTCGAACTGATCTTATTATCTGGACTGTAAGATCCTAACATCATCTACATTTCTTATGTTCAAATACTGAGTGATGCTATTATTATCCGATTATTAAAAAAAATTGTTTACGGAAGTTTGAATGTTTACATTGCACTGTTCTCTGTGTGCATGTTTAAGTGGTGTCTTTACAAAAGCATCAACTCGTTTGTTTCCTGACCTGCACACTACATTGTTTTAAGTGTTTCACAAACACGATACAGTTTCCAGTTGAAGGTTTTGTAAATGAGGCCACATTCAGAACGGCTCTCTTTACGGCCACACTTTGGCTCTCTTTGACATTTCTACTCACGCCGATTATTTATTGATTCTCAGAGTGTGTGACAGGGTGACGGAGGGAGGAACAGAGGCTGGTTTTTAGTTGGAGGAGAAAAGGTCACTGTGAAACCTCCTCCACCCCCCATCTCACTTTTTCCGCAGGGGGAACGAGAGCACGGGGGCCCCCGAGAACAAAAGTCCTTTCTTAACGCCACATGTACTTCCATCCAGCGTCGTGTTGGCCGCCGGCCGCCGTGGCCCTTCAGCAGATCAATTAGCAAGCTAATGCCGGGCTAACGCTCCAGATGCACACACCAGGAACTGTTTAGGGGTTCAGGGGGTGGGGGGAGGTGCCGGGCGGGCAATCGAGGTTTGGAAGCTGAAGTAATGAAAGCCATCCGAAGCCAAAATGAGCTGAGCTTCAGGCGCTCTGCTCTGGATCAGATTCTCTGTAGACACACTCGACTGTAGCTGGTTTTTACGTCGTGTGATGTCACGGTGCTTCTTCTTCATCAGTTTTTTAACAGTGGTAAAAATAATGCTGTGTTCACACTGCTTCATTTTTCTTACTGCATGATTTCCAACAATCTAAATGAAACTGTAAAGCAGCAGTCTGACTGTATGCCCTGATTGGGCTTTGATTTAAGTGCTCTCGTGTCCTGAAAGATCTACAAGCATAGAATTAAGACAGCTGTGCCAAACCAGAAAGATGCAGGGACATTTTCCTTGGGAATGACGAAACATGCTCTAAGAGACAGAAAAGATCTCTTTCCTATGTGCTCCTGCAGTGCGCTGCAGAGGTGGCTCTCTCATTTGTACCATTTCCACACTGAAACTGAATCGAGCTGCAACCCTCCATGGTCTCTGTCACGTGTGGACAGAAATCTCTTCCTGGCTCAACAGAAGCTGGCGTTTTTGGTCTTGAGCAGCAATAGTGGAGATTTTCCCAAGAGAAGAAACAATCAAAGCAAAGCACAACAAAATGGAGAAAGAAAAAGAAAATACACGTGTGAATAAAACTGAATATGAACTGAACTTGAATGCTGAGCTGCATTATATCCAAACATGATCACATAGACGGGATAATACTAGGAAACACTTGACTTGAATTTTATTACCCTCATGTGAGAAAGTTGTTAATGAACGAGAGTAGAATATCTGGTGATGAAGGATTGTCCCACACTGTCTCCAACATTTAGAGGATCTGTAGTTATAAGTGATGAAGAAGCAGAGTGTTCCAGCAGAACACTCACCATAAAGTTGAATGGGAAGTTTTCCATTCTGTCGGGTTCAGCACCACTTTAGGTCTCCATTTACCAAAGTGAAAATGTTAAACTTTGACTGCGTTTTGGCTGTTTGTTTACAAAGCCATTGGGTAAACCTGTAATTTATTAGGCACAAGCACATACCAACAAAAATCCCAATAGTTTCAATCAGGAACTCACTCAGGGTAGTTATCTTCCAATTATGTTAAATCATGATTGACTAGGTAGTGTTCAACCATTTGGAATAGGGAGCAAAGACCAACAGAAGACAAGGTAGTTATGTTCCATTTTTTGCAATACAAGAGACACTGTTATCTTCCAATTTTGATTAGGCTTCAAAAAGGATAAAAATAGATTTTCTATCAGTTATAATCAGGAGGATGCAAAAGCCAACAAAAGACAAGGTAGTTTCAGAAAGACATGACAGAGAAACGTAAATTAATCTGCACTGTTTTCTGTGCATAAATATTGTGTACTGTGAATGACCTTTGTAGATGTTTTTATTATTGCCAATCTGAAGTGCTAGTTTATTAGTGAGTTGTAGCAGTTGACAGAGTAATAATCTGTGGTTTCTGTGACTTGAAATTATTGTACGGTATGTTCAAAGCTGTTCAAGAACTATCAGTATTAAACTCAAGCAACTGAGCCAAACCAAAGAGCATCTGTGGCTTTGCATCTGCTTTTTCCCTGCTTGTGTAAGCTGTGCACTTCAGACTATCCAAAGTGAGGCTCAATAATTTCCTTTCATTTCTGTCAGCCTGCACGCTGATGAATAATGACTCAGCGGTCCAAAAGGAAAAGATGGCGGACGTCCCACATGATCTTACTTCTGCTTTCAAAATGCACATGAAAGAGAGAGTTAATGACACGGCTGGTACAAAGCATTACAGTCAGATAGCAGAACCAAGTTTGGATTCTGGCCGCTGTGGGCTGCAGGATTTCCTCTGGCTCCAGTAAATAAGTAGCTAGTGCTAATATCAGAGAGGGTTCTTCTGTTTCTTCAGCATTTCAAAGAAAGCTCAGAAGCATGTTGGTCATGGACCGTCCTCAACCAAATAACTCCCTGTGTTTGCAATCATCCTGCTACTGAAGTGTCCCCGAGCAACACACTGAATGCTGCCAGGTCCAGAGGAGGGGGGGGGGGGGGGGGGGGGGGAGGTGGTCATCGAGCTGCTGAGGACCGACCACAAGAGGAAAAGACTGCGGTGGTCGTTACTCGGCACATTCTCAGTCCCTGTTGCTTTGTGTTTGACATCTTCAGAGGGAAAATGAGCTGCTGCACTGTGTGTGTTCATTTTGGAGCAGAGAAAGACACGGTCAGACGCATTCACTGTCACAATATACCATCAGCAGAATGGCTCTGCAGGAAAACTTCACAAAGTTTTGAAGGAAATGTAAATTATTTGCCAATACCATCAGATAATCTGTGTTGGGATTGATTTGATTCATTATTTACTGAAAAAATTTCAAATTTCAAAACTTGATTTGCGCCACATATTTGTGGTCAATGGGGCAAGATATTCCTGATCTCGATGAGGCAAAGGCCAACAAATGATGAGATGTAAGCACTTCAAAGTCTCAAACAGGATAAGGAAAAGATCAACTGAGTTGAAGATAACTTTCTGCCAATTTAATCAGGAAGAGACAAAGGCCAATTAACAACAATATAGGTGTAGACCTCCCAGTGTTACCCTGACCCATGGACTTACTTCAATTATTTTCTAATACTTGTAACTGGTAGGTCTGCCGGGTGGTATCTGCACTGCGGAAGTCGCTGCTGTTTTCTCTTCCAAATTCTGCAGCACTGAAGTCAGAGATATGAGAATAGCAGTGGTGGTTGGTGGTGAGTTCAGGGAACCGGTTTCTGTGTGTGTGTGTGTTTGTGTTTCCGTGGACCGTCAGTATCTGAGCCCACGTCCAGACCCCCCGTCTCAAGGGAAGAATAGGATATACATAAGCCTCTGAGTCATGCCGCTGGCAGCCAGCACTCACCGCAGCACATGGTTATTGTCAGTCAGAAACCCACCGTCTCCCATTGTTCCCCCCTCATCATCATCATCATCATCATCATCGTCATCATCGTAGTCATCAGTGAGGGTTGCTGGCATTGACGTCAAGCATTTATTGATGATGAGCCTCGCCAAACCAATGATAACGCTCCTTACTCTGTCCTCACAGCTAACTTTAAGAGAGATGAAACCCGCACTAATCCTCTGTACGATTGTGGTTTCACTGTAAAGAAATGACTTATTTCTCATGTGTCCGAACAAAAAAGGAAATGTTCCTCCGTTGTCTTTTCTACTCAGTTTTCTCATGCGATATCTGCCAAACACCCTGATGAAATTTTTTAAAACCATGAGGCGCAAGTTAGCGTCTGGTTTTAGTGCTTTATTACCTCATACTTTAAATGTTATTTCAACCTTAAAATCAGCCCCAAAGCCCCTGAACTATATCTTAAGGTGGACACAAACTCCACAAGAGCAGAGCTACCTGTTGGTTCAAAAGAGCGAAGTCAGTTCTCTGCAGGACTTTTGATGTTTCACGAGAAACTCCTGGGAAACTCTTTTTCCAGCATAAACCATGCCTACTTCACTGTTCTGCCAATCACACTGTTAGACATCATGACAACAAACAAAAGCTTCAATTTGACTCTGTGAAAACACATCGTTTTTGCATTTTCACATGTTAGTGTTCTGAAAATATTTTCTGTTTACACAGTAGAAACACTGAAAATGATGTATACCAGGCCACGAGTCGGTGCTGATGTTTGTTTTTGTAATGAAACCACACCACATGCATGCACAGGATAGTAAAGCTGTGAACATTTATGATGGGAGTACACGGACAGTCGTATGGACAGAGTTTTAGTGCTATCACAGGGATTAGGGTCAACTATAAAACGAAAAGTCCCAGTAGAATATTGGCAAGGAGTCACGTTGTTCTGAATCCTGCCATTGTTGTTGTTCATCATCTGCCTTAGAAGCCGTTTTCAAGTACCAAAAAGGTTCCAGTTACATCTCTTCAAGGAACTCAAAGGTTCCTGTGACCAGGGCCGGCGATTAGGCTGGGCATCCGGGGCAGTTGCCCAGGGCGCCGAGCCATACGGGGGCGCTTGATGTGGCCGTGAGGCGCACCGCCCAAGTTGCGCTGCTGTGACGGCTGTTTGAGCAGCGCACTGCTTGGTTCGCTTGCTCGCGCCCCTCGACAAATATTGCCGACTCCCCCCCCCCCCCCCCGCTCAACAACTCTAGTGGCGCGACTCACCTCGACACTACCACGGGGCGTCAGGTTTGCCCAGGGTGCCTGACAAGCCCGCGCCGGCCCTGCCTGTGACCATACTTGCGGTAGCTGTGAAAGTTAGACTGATCACATACTGAAAAGTAATCAATATAAATACACCGCACCTCCAATCCAGGAGGTGGCAATAAGAAGACCAAAGTCATAAAAACAATGGAGAGGCTGACGTTTAAGAAAGCCTCAAGGAAAAGCCACAAGAACTCCAGGATGACCTGATTCAGATAAAGGCCTCTCAGGGTCTTCAGGGTGTCAAAGGTCAGAGCTTCAGATTAACAGTTTTGGTTTGCAGCAGGTTCAATACGTTTTTTACCTTTAACTTCTGATCTGAGACTTCATTAGCTCTGATTGACGAGTGAGAAACCAATACTGTTGACTTGTTTAATCGCCGTTACCTTTTGTTTGATACTCCTCTTGGTTATACCTAAATCAAGTGAGCAAATCTTCCATTCAGGTGAACACCGTTAGGGTCACCTGGTCTTGTGAACATGTGTTGGGTGATGTTTACCAAAAGAATAATATATCTGCTGTTTAATTTCAATTACCTTTTTTAGTGTTTTGAGACCACCGAGGGTTCTTGCTGAAATCCCTTCCGTCCGTACATCTCTACTCGTTTGTTTTTCCTTTTCTTGGCTCCCTCACAAATGTTTTTCCTTCCTTTTCTTGTCTTTGTTTCTTTTTCCTCCTCTCTATTAATCAGTTTAAAACATGTTACTATCTGCAGCCTTTCGTTGTAGCCACCCACTCTTCACATGCTTGAGAAAATGTCGTCGAAAGCAACTCTCACCCCTCTCCTCTCCCCCACTGTCTAGCTGGGAGAAGCGAGTGGACCAGCGAGGCCGCTTTTACTATGTGGACCACAACACCAGAACCACCACATGGCAGAGACCCACGGCCGAGTCCGTGAGAAACTACCAGCAGTGGCAGAGTCAGCGCAGCCAGCTGCAGGGCGCCATGCACCAGTTCAGCCAGCGCTTCCTGTACCAGGTAACCCGCCATGTCAACGCTTCACACGCTCACTCTATGAGACTGTGCATATAAACCATCGCTGGCTAATATGCTAACACATCACTGGTTCACACCCTAACACGAGTAATGTATTTTTAGAATAATGCCACATTACAGGGTGATACACTGACACCACACCATTGATTCATACAGTCACGCCAAGTCATATTTTAATTTATACACTACCACCACACCACTGGTTTATATCAATGACACTACAGCCCAGATTTATATTACTAACACCACATAAAGAACTTACATGCTAACTCTATGTGAACAGTTGGGATGGGTATCATTAAGAATTTATTGGTACTACAACTTACACAACTAGGGAAATCGATCTCATACTTTTATTGTTACTCCTTTAGGTCTTTTTCATTGTAACCTTCCATAGAAATATTAAAAAAAAGATCAACCAAGCAATCTTTTCAACAAATCACCTTATTAACACTAAGGTGGTGATGAAAACACTAAACAACAGTAGCTATTTACGAATCTAAACTGTCGGTGGAAAAATTATGTTGTATAATACTGGTCAGTGGTGCAAAAAAGATTTTTAAAGCAGAACTATGCAACTTTTTTACCTCAATAAATGTTTTTTCAGAATCCCTGTGGGGGTAAACGATGCGAAGAATGTTTACGACAGTGAGCTTTCACAGGAAACGAGTAGGGGGAGCGCGAGAGCAAAAGTTGCATAGTTCTCCTTTAAGAACAGTTCTAAAGTACCGTTAAAAAAAATAATACCATTACAGTCAATTGATCCTCCAGTGTTAAGAAATTTCACCCCAGGCTCGTTTAATACCTGGGCTTGGTACTCATCCCTGGTGAAGAAATGATACACCAACGCTATGTAAAGAGTTTCTGTGCCAGCACCACATCACCAGTTCATACGCTAACGCCGTGCCTCAGGCTAGAACTAAAATGAAGAACAGTCTGAGATGTTGCTGATCAGATTTTAGTTGTCCCGTCTCTGTCAAAACATTGAAAATAGAACTTTTCGGAAACACCGAATGCTTCACGTGAACACTACAGTCGCAGTCAATAGTTTGTCTGCAGGTGTCAATAGATCGACATCAATAAAGTGAACATTCAATACATTTACTACTCTGTCATCTGCATATGTGGAAAACATTTCATTCATGGAAAAAAAAAGCACCAGCTAGTGGCCTGGTGGGCAAACTACAAAGGTTTACATGGTTGTCAAATTTCCGTGTGTATTACGACATTATGAAAACGATGCCACGACTTCATGTCAAAATGTATTAAAACTGTGCGTATCTCCTTTTATGTCACTTCTTCTGGGTTCTGAAAGTTGGAAACCTTCTCTGTGTCGCACATTACCGCTGACTCAAGTTTCTCCAGTTTCTCTAATTGTCACATAACCGATCTTTGTTTGGACTTTAATGTCATTGCAGCACATGTAGCGCAGCCAGACGTCTGTCAGCTGTGGGGGGGATTAAAAGTGTTATTTGAGACTTGTTTATAGTATTTTTCCAGCGTAGTTTGTGGAGATTCGGACTTTGTGTGTGTGTGTGTGAGAGACAGTCGGCGTCCTCTCAGAGAAGCAGCCAAGGTCAGACAGCAGCCAGACGGTAAAGTCTTATGGGACTAAAACAACAGAGCTTTCTCAATGGACCATTAGTAAAAAAACAGCCTTAAAAGTCTTACAGGCCTCCATTAAAACACCCCACCCCACACTCTGCGCACTTCTCTTTCAGCTTTTATGAATTGTGTGCGTGTTTCAGGCGCAGAGCTTTTGTTTTCCACCGTCTCCTCACAACTGAGCGTTTTTACGTGTTTCCGAGTGTGCGCCTCCTCGCAGGAGTAAACTTCACTGATGTTTGACTCCATTCAACCCCTAAAAAACGATACCTCGGCCCCGCCTCCCTTTTCTTCTTTTTTCAAACACACATTGTAGGATTTAGCAGACAATGTCTAAGATCCCAGACAGACACCGAGCGCAGTACTAAAGAGAGTTTTCAGAGTTCAGCTCAGACAAATGTGTTCCATAAGAGATGTGAAGGCTTGAATAAATAAATAAAAATAATGAAGTAATGATGCCTCAGACTCAGATTCACCTTGTAACTGTCGAGTCAGGAAGCTGAAGTAGTTAGCCTCAGAGCTGGCATGGCCTGTCCACCTAGAATTATTTGCCAACTAAAAAATTTTTAAAAAGTTGTTCCTTAAATTTTTTCCCCATTTACACAAAAACACTTCAAGTGAAAACGCCGAATACGACGTAATGTTCAAGTCGGGTCACTAGTGGGTGCTGTTGAGCGTTTTTGTAATGAAACCAGACACACACAGAGATGGAGTCGGAGCTTTTATTAAAAGTTTCACCTTGGGAGATGATTTCAAAAAGTTGTGTTTTCAGTAGCTGCCGGCAGCCTTGTCATGTTAACCGAAACCTAAAACGCTACAAAAGGTTTCAGTTTTTAATTGAAAGTGTTCTCGTTTTATTTATTTCTTCATTTAATTTCAAAAATGTCATTTCTTTGTCTTGGTTTACAGTAGTATTCACCCAGCAGCTTAAAACTAATATACTTTACTTAGTTACTTGAGGTGTGTGTGTGTGTGTGTGTGTGTGTGTGTGTGTGTGTGTGTGTGTGTGTGTGTGTGTGTGGTGGTTACATGTGTGTGAAAAGGCAGTCTTGGCCATGTTGTTGGTTGTTCACCGCCACCGCCCGCCCGCCCCCCCCCCCCCCCCCCCCCCCCCCCCAGTCTTGGTATGCCCGCCATGCTGATAGCAGTTTCTATTTATGGCCCCAATGTGTGTGAACGAGAAAACACACATACACACATGTTCTACTGGCTGAGTGACACACACACACACACACACACACACACACACAGTCCATTTTACAGGTTTGGCGGGGTTACTGGGAGCAGTGTTTGAGGGGTGGAGGGTTTTTTTTTTAAGACAATGTGTGTGAATCAGACAGATGTGTGTGTGTGTGTGTGTGTGTGTGTGTGTGTGTGTGTGTGTGTGTGTGTGTGTGTGTGTGTGTGTGATGCGTTCACTGCTCTGTAATGTGGAGGTCTGGTGCCACATTTCTCTTCTGCGGCACATGACGACCAAACAGGGTGAAGGGGCTGGACGGCACTCTTAAATGGACCATGCTGCTGTAACGAGGCCATGCACGCACGCACGCACACACACACACACACACACACACACACACACACACGTTGAAAAACAACCGCGATGCTGTGAATTCAGTTCAGTAACTCACTTTAATGTAAAAGGCTTTCCTGTAATAACTCCTTGTAATAACTATTCAACAATTTAACCAAAAAAAAAAAAAAAAAAGTTTAGATTGATTGAATAAAGTGTTCCCTCTTTGACCTCTGAACTTCACATGAGCTTGCTGTGTAAGAAAAACAGGAAGTGATAACTGCCCTCACTGGAAATTAGATTCTGTATTCAGTATTTTTTCCCGTACAAAGAAAGCATCACAAAAAAGAACCTGTTTGTTTTGCAGTGTTCCAATTCTCTTTGGAACTCGGAATTCAGAGTTAATGATGTCACACTGAAATGACAAAAGTAAACCCTCCAAAAGTAATAAAATGGCCACAAAATGATAAAACAGAACCTTCAAATATAACAAAATAATGGTTTATCCTTACTTTTTCATTTAAATTTGGCTTGATCATTAAAATGATTTATCATTATAATGATAAAGCTCCAGAAATGACAAAATGACCACTGAATTAAAAAAAAAATACATTTAAAAGAAATAACAAAATAGCCTAAAAATAATGCAGCACAACTTTCAAAAACAACAAAATTACCCAAAATACAAAACGCAGTCTCCAAAAGTGACAAAATCAATCCAAAATGACACGGTATCTCCAAAAGTCACAAAATAGCATCGAAATGACAGAACAACATCAAAATGTGACCAAATATCCCCAAAATGATGCAAAAAAGCTTTTAAAAATATTCCTTTCTTGTCATTTTAGGCCTTTCTTTGAACATACATCTGAATCTTTTATGTTTTTGACTTTTAGTGATTGAATTTCATGAATTCAGTGTTTTGGGAACAGAAGCAGCTTCAGTGTTCTGTGGTCATGAAACAAACTGCACAGTTACAACAGAGCTTGTTACAAACCCACAGAGAGCAGCCTCACGCTCATTAACTCCCCCCTCTCTTTTTTTTTTTTTTTTTTTTTTTACCCCTCCCTTCCTCTTTTTACCCCCACACCCTCCAAATTCCCCTTTTCTTCTGCACTAACCGGAACATCTGCAGTTTTTATCTTAACTATTTTCAGATAAACTTTTTTTCCTGTCTGTGCCGCTCTTCATCCTGAGTTGTCGCGTCAGTCCTCCTCCTCCTCCTCCTCCTCCTATTCATCCTCCTCCTCCTCCTCCCTCGATCGCCCCCTCACCAGCAGCACCTGAATCGACCCTGTGTTTCAGCGTTTCATCACTGGAACAGTAAAAAATAAACTCTCCTGTTTACTCCCTTTTTTTTTTCAGTCATTGACAGCAGGAAAAAAAAACAGCCATCAGAAGTTATTTAAGCTCCACTGATGCTGCTCTGTTGTGAAGACTTCAGGTTGTTTTTGCACCAGGTCAGGAAGAATTTTCTCTCCATGCTGTGATCGCAAAACAGGATTTCTTTGCGTTTTCTGTCTGTTTACAGATGAATACTTCACATTTAGTGGTTTTAAGTTCAAACTACATGTTTGTTTGTGATTTAAGGATGGTTTTGACTTGCTTTTAGGCTAATTTAGGATGCTCTCGGATAGGTTTGGGACCTGATTAGTAGAAAATTGTTGGCAAATATGGAATTTGTTTAGATATTTTAGAGTTGTTTTAGACTTTTGTGCATTTTTTTTGTTTGTTTCTATTTCTTGAAAAAAATAGTCTTTTCAACAGGTTGTTCTTTTTAAAAGACCTACATCTATATAACACTTTTTATACTGCTTAATTAGAACCCAAAGTGTTTCACACTGCAAATTCAAGTTTGCACACCAGTTTAGGCATCAGCCCAGTCCATCCAATGGGACCAGTTTGGGTTTCTGTGTCTTGCTGAAGGACACTTCGGCATGTGGACATGGGAGATGGAGAATCAAACCAACAACCACTCTATCAACCTAGCCACAGCCGCCCACATTGGTTCATTGGTCTTATAAAGGACCTGGTGAGGCATATATAACATGATACAAGAAAAGGAATCGTCATAAAATCACAGTATCAAATAAAATAGTCACAGAAATCTCAATAATAATATAAGGTACAAAAACCTCAAGTAGTCACAAATAGGCTGAAAATTCCAAGTTGTCCCCAAAGACGACCACAGAAAATAGAGAATGACAAAAACTCGACCAAATAATTATTAGCGTGAATCTAATGGAATAAAACTTTTTTCTCTCTCTCCGACTCTTTAAAAGCTGAAATCACCGTTTCCACCTGTGGCGCCTCGTCTCAAAAACAGGCCTTTATGGCCTTTTCCTCCCAGATCCATAACACCCAACCTTTATTTCACACGTCCCTGCCAACACGCTGCCCCCTCCCTGACTGTTTTCTCAGCCCTCCTCCTCCTGCGCTCCGTCTGGAAGCTGCTGAGCCGCTGAGGGTGAAGTCATCATGTCTTTATATCATTATATTCTCCTTTTACCTTTTTTAGTCACAGAAAACCCAGAAGGGTGGGACGGCGGGCACACACAGCCACGGACACACACACACACACACACACACACACACACACACACACACACACACACACACACACACACACACAAACACACACTCGTTCTCTCACAGTTTCCATGACAGAGCTGCTTCAGACGGCCTCAGTCACTCTCTGCAGTGACGTTGACGTTCGGTGGATAAAAGTTCCACTTTGTTGCTTCTGCTAGAAGTAGCAGCATCCAAAACTTTTTTTTTTTCTTAAGAAGCTTGTTTTGAAGGTCCAGCAGCTTTCAGGTGGAGAAGTTTGGCTCAGGACATGAGAGGCTTCACCTGAGCTGCCAAGCAGAGACGTTTCCACACTAAAACCCAGCATGTCTGCCTCTCTGCACATGTGCTGGGTTGAAGTGAAAGTGCTTCATTTACTCCTCGACTTTTCATCACAGATTTATATTTCAGCCTGGCTTAAGCATTACCTCAAAGATTCAGAAAACTACCACAAAAATCCATTTCACCACTACAAAATGCAGGATGAGAAAGAAACAATCACAAGAACAATCTGTATGAAGGATCTCAAATAATTTCAGACAAACATCCATGACCTGCAGACCTAAAGGTAGAGAATCAGCAAAAAGCTGCAAAAGAAGGATCAATCAAACCCAAACTGAATAAGCATGAATGTAAGAAAGAACTGTAAAGAAATGCACATTACGTCAGAGATGTTTCAGCCACTAAAATTAACTAAAAAAAAATCCACAAAAGTGTCATCACAATGCCGCGAAAGAGCGAAACAAGTGAAAATGGAGCTAAACAACCTCAAAGAAGCATGGAAATGAGACAGAAAGCTGCAAAGATCTTTAAAACAAACAACAAATGAGTCACAAATAACTCCAAAAAACACAACTGTCGCCCTCAAAGAGATACAACTCGAGGACAAAAAGCTGTTTCACAGCCTTCAAACTACACAAAAAAAGCATGATGTGAACAGAAAAATGAATCACACAGTCCTAAAAGTGACACAGTGACCTGCAGCAAAACCTCAAAGCTGAAGACACTTTGAACTTTCTCTTTTTTGTGTGTTTGTGTGTGTCTGTTCACACGACAACGGTGCTCTGAGCCACTGAAAACACAACTGTTAGAGAACAGATAACAGCTCCCACTGGTGGCCCAACATGAAAACTACATTATTACTGCTTTTACAAAACTGCTGTTTTTTTACACCGACTTTATTTATTCCTCATTTTCACTTAAAAAGACACTTTTTGTTTTGCCATCAGACATTCCCACACACACTTTGAGTCATTTTCTAGCCAAATGTAGCCTGTCAGAATCAGTAATATAAACATGCAGTGTATCTTCTGTTTTCCCAGGAATTCAGGGATACATTTTGTCCGATTTTTAAAGTGCAGCTTGGTATTTTTAGTGCGAAACAAAACAGAGAATAGAAGAAAAAAGTGCACAATTTAAAGTGCATTCTTTGGTAATATTGATTCTGTCTGTAAATAACTGCAACACAAGTTCAGCACATCTTTTTGACATTGGAGCAGTTCTGAGACTGTTTCAGTGCAGCCTGGTAGATTTGTTCAGTCAGTTCAATAGTGATGTTTTTAGATCAAGATATACCAACACGAGTTTGTCGGCTGGTTCATTGAAAACATATAATGAGATGTGTGATTGATACTTTAGATCAGGGAGCAGATAAGTCAAGAATTGAGTTTTTGCAGCAAAAAGCTGATTTCAGTCTGAACAGTTTCACATCAGAGAGTTTTCTCAGCTGCATGTTTTCATCCATGTGCACAGCTGTGCTTCACTCCTAAAAGTAAAAAACTGCTAATTTAAGACTCTGATACTCAAACCTGAGCTGTTCACCATCACAAGCAGAATTTGGTTGAATTAGAGTTCAGGGTCACTTTTTTAAAATTATTTTTGAAACCCAGAGATTGCAACATATTTTCAGTATTGACAGAACCTGACGCTCATGTGCCGGTCCCCACAGTTTCTTGAATTTATAAATCTTGAGCTGTGCAGAAGTGTTGTGTAACAGATTACTCTCCATTTCGAGTAAATAAACTTTTGTTTCACGCCGAAACATCCTGTGTGATAAATGTCTTCACGCAGCTAATTTCTAACTAACAAGCGTCTTTTCAGCTTCTTTTTTTTCCACCTGTGTGTACGTGTGTGAGTGTGTGTGTGTGTGTGTGTGTGTTTCCACACACTGACAGACTGTTAGCAGCTCACAAACTTTTCCACTCTCTCTCTCTGTCTGTCTGTCTCTCGCTCTCCCTCTCCTTGTGTGTGTATATGAGTGCAGGCTGAGTAAACCTCACAGCGGTTTCCAGGCTCAGGGTGAATAAAGGTGCCTTTTGTCAGGCTGCCCCGGGGTGGGGGGGCAGGGTGGAGGTGGGGTGGGGTGGGTGGGGCAGGAGGAGGAGGAGGAGGGGAGTCTGGAACAAGCATGAATGTTCCCTCAGTTCCCTCAGACATCGCACCTCCCTGCCTGCTTTCACAGCAGCGCTAGAGGAGGAGGAGGAGGAGGAGGAGAGCGGGAAGCCTGGTGGGTGGGGCAAAGTGGGCGGGGCCTCTGCGCTCATTGGGACAGCCTTGTTGTTTTATCCTCCTCCCGAGCGTGGAGCCTCAGGAACGCGTACGAGCGTCCGGCCGCCGGCTCCCTCAGTCGCCCCTCAGCGCCGCCGCCGAGAGGAGCCCCTCCCCTCCCGTCCCCTCCCCCTCCCCCCGCACATATACCCCCTCACCTTCACCCCCGCGCACACTCGCTCCCTCACTTCCCCTCAGGTGTCGCCCCCCGGCCGGGCCAGGTCTCCCGGCTCCTCGCCGGGTTTCGGTTATTTTCCCTCCGAGGAAGCAGGAGAGCGGAGCGGAGCGGCGAGATGGAGAACGGCTTCCTAACGGGAGTTTGTCTCTCTTGTGTCTCCCTCAGCCGTCCGGAGCCCCGGTGGAAAACGACCCTCTGGGCCCGCTGCCTCCTGGATGGGGTAAGTTTTCACACACCGTCCAGCTCCTCATTACATTCATTCCACAAAGTCTGATTCTTCTGAGAACGTTCTTCTACATCCTTCTAAATCTGCCCCAGGAGCCTTTCATCAGGCCTCCTGTAACGAAATTAACATCTTTATTGAAGCAAATCTGAAATCATCCCACCTTGGATCCTGTTTGTCTTTTCCTCTCTGATTTCCACTGTGGAAAAGTCCAGCTCCCCTTTATGTTCACATCTCATAAAATCTCCTCAGGGAGCCTTCTTCTACCCTCTGAGCTTCGTTTGAGAGCAACAAACTCAACATTTAGCATCTGGTCTGATGTAAAATTGATTCGAACCAGCTTCAGTCTTGGCTTCTCCTCCTGTGAGGCAACATTTTCTTTTCTTCTTTCTGGCTCTAGACCTTCTGAAATCTGCCCAGAAAGCTTTTTAGATGAGACAGCAGGCTTGTTTTTGAGGTGAAACCCAAATTTAGCGCCTCGAATTCATGTGTTGCTCTACTGATCACTGCATATGAATCAGGAGAACATATGTCTTCAATCAAATGACCTTTTATACCTTCAGGGAAATCAACTCTTCTTCATAATCCGGGTTTCTTCTTCTTCTTCTTCTTCTTCTTCTTCTTCTTCTTCTTCTTCTTTTTGATGTAAAGCTGTAATTTCCCACCTGAGATCTTTGCGTATGCAACATTTCTACTCTGGAGAACTTTTCTTTTCCTCTGAATCAGAAGTCCTTCTTGAAACAACGTTTAGCTTCTCTCTTGATACAAGGCTGCAATTTTTCACTTGGTATCCTGGTTTTACTTTATTATCTCTCTGTTGTTATATTCCAGTTGCAGCTTCCTTATGTTATAAAATCAGATTTTCTTAATTTACAAGTTTTTAGTTCTTCAGTTATGCCACTTTTTATCCTGTCAGATGTTATTTGATTGAAAATGTCTTACATTAGATTAAATCTGCAGCCTTTAATTAAGTTTGAACAAGCTTTTTTTTTTTCAGTTAGTCTTGTTTTTACCTCACGTGAACGCTGCATATGAAACCAGAGTGGGTTTTTCTTTCATATTAAATGTGCAGCTCATCTCTATATTTTGATAAGTCTTATGAAGAAAAGCTCTAATCTTACACCAATTGACAAAATGAAGAAGAAAATGTTTGCACATGTACAGATGTAATGGAAATTAATTTTACATCTTTAGCACCTTAAAGCTACAGTCTTTTACATGAAGTCCTGATTTTACCTCTTGTGAGAGCTGCAGATCCCCTTGGTGGAATATGAAGCTTCACTGATAATACTTTTTAATATTCAGCCTAAATAAGAGGTTCTAATGTTATGAAAGCTCCTCGAGAAGACTGTAATTCTGCACCGTTCAATAAAATGAAGAAGAAAAAAGAGCATCAGTCAGCATTATTTGATGAAAATCTGCAGCTTTCACCTCGTGTGAACGCTGCTCATCTTCATTTTCAGAAAATCTGCTTGATTTCTCCAACTGTTAATGTTTAAACTGAATGTTTGACTCCTGCGGGAAGCTGCAACACAGAAATACAGGAAACTTCTCCCGAATGTGCAAAACTTGAGACACATTTTGTGATTTTAGTGTCAGAACTGGGTCAGAATGCCCTAAATTTAGTCCAAATCTATGTCTCTGGCTGTAACAGAGATGGAAGTCAGGAAATGCATCACTTTGACTCAGTTCTGATTTCAGTAAATATAGAACCAAAACAGCTGTAAAGTTTCATTATTCAGGTTTGATTTGTGCAGTTCCTTGAAATTTCCTCCTTCTGAAGTGTTCGAACAAGACAACTGCGCAACACATTTTTATCATTTTTGCAGATTTTAAACCTTTTTAATGCACATTTTCTGTATTTTCAATGTTTCGCCAACATTAAAAGCAGTTCAGAATTTGTGGCTTTAATTCACTGTGATTTTGTGCAGTAGTTAAAACAAGGCCCGCTTAAGTGGGGCTACAACACAGAAATATAACATTTTTGCAGATTTTAATCTCTCACAAACCTCAGAAATGCCACTCGGTCTATTTCTGAAAGTAGTAGGTGTGAAACTGCAGTTTAGGTAAAACTCTTACAGCGCATCATATTTGAAGAATTATATCATTATTTTGATCCCTCTAAAAAGCGCCTGTGATTGTACTTCAGTTAATTTATTGAAGTTTTTTTTTTTTTTGAATGCAATACTTTGGCTTTGAAATCAAATCAATTTGAGGCCTGATTAAATTTTTTTTTAAGAGACTTTTTACAGTCGAGTCTCTCAGAATTGAATTTTTTTCTGGACCCGTCCATTTTCTGCTGATTTTAAACCTTTTCAACACTTTAAACCTGAAGCAGCCAGTCGGAAAAATTTCGTTAAAATGGGACAGATTCTTTCAAATCTCTTAAAATGACTGATCCTTTTGCTCATTTTAAGCAGATTCGCTTTATTTGATTTGCAATCTACTTTTATTGATTGCAGCTTCTTCTGCAATTTGTGTCAAACCAACAATACCTTTAATACATTTTACTTATCGCTGCTCATTACATTAAAGAACTACAATGTGTCACTTTTTCTGTATATTGACCCTTAAAGTCATTTAAAAAGGAAATGTCTGCACCTTCTTTAAACAAACTAGAAATTGTTCCCTGATTTTGAGCCACTTTAAACCCTGAAGCTGTTGTTGTAATGATTTCTTCTCATTTTCTACAGATTTTTACGCATATAAACCAATGAAGCTTTGTCAGTGTTCAAGAGCAGCGGTGCAAATTTTGTAAGATTTAATGCATATTTTTGCAGAATTTTAAGGAATGTTAAACACTAAAACTGATTTGAAAACTGATTTTCACTTAAATTTGTGATTTTTCGCTGTAGCTAAGGAACACATAAAATGTTTTTCTTACTTTTTGCAGAATTTGATGCCCATATTTACTGATTTTGAACCTTTATAATCATCTGAACCAGTCGGATTCGTGTGTATTTTTCTTCGTATCTCAGTGAGGCCATGCACTACTTGCTAATCCTTCATGGATGACATGTCTGTTCAGTTTGAACCTGAGAAGTGTGCACGTCGCTCGGCCGTGCTGCAATCAGACACCAGCTTGTTAACTGATTGAATTATATGCCCCCCCCCCCCCCCCCCCCCCCATCGTTTCTTCGTTTCTTCTCATCTGTCTCTGAAAGTCCCCAAATTACAGAGGCCGCCCGGGTTATTGATGGCAGCTCTTCATCTCACAGCCTTTTCCCACATGAGTAATGTAAGCGGATCCCTGCAGGATAGCTGCCGTCCCACACATTCATTCATTCACAAACTCGCTCTCGCGCCAACTCTTTCACAGACTTCATCATTACCAAAAAAAAAAAGAAAAGAAAGTGATGCTTTTTCAGCATGTTGTGGTGCCGTGAGACCAAAACCTCAATTACATCTCTGGTTGGGATCCTTCTCTCTCTTTCTTTCTTTCTTTTTTTTTAAATCTGCGGTGGCTTTTAGAGGCTCGGAGTCACAACGAGGGGCGCAAAGATGGAGGAGGAGGAGGAGGAGGAGGAGGAAGTTGGGGGTGGAGGAGTGAGTTAGAAAGAGTTGCAGTGTGAGCACTACTGTTTCTGGGCCCTCTGCACACTCCTGCTAATGAGAAAAAGATGTGAGGAGGAGGAGGCACCAGCTCTGCTCTCTCCTGAGACAGACAGGCACACACACACACACACACACACACACACACACACACACACACACACACACACACTTACACCACATTTTACACTCTCACTTCACATTCTGCCTGGCCTATCAAAGGATCGTCTTTATTTCTTTGGATTTTTTTTTTCTCTAAATCAAACACAGGAATTGGACAAAGAAACCTTTGACAACTCATCTCAGCAATCTTTATTTGAGAATAACCTTTCAAACCAAGATAATGCAGCGCAATAAAAACGTACCCAGCAACTCCCCTTGCTCACGTCGATAAATCCCTTTAAAGGAGGAACATAAATTACCTTACAATCAGGCGTGAAAATGTGACTCTTGAATAAAAGCATGTTTGATATTTTATCATCTGACAAAAAGTCGCCTTCCTGAAAGCTTGAACAAAAAGAGAGTTTATTAAACCAGGATACACGTTGAGCAGACTTTTCTGAGTTGTGTAATTTCAAGAGAGCACAGACTACAGGAGAGATAGTGAACATCACTGTACGTACAGTGAGAAAAGAAAGAAACTCCCAGCAGTCTTAACCTACAGCCGCTTCACTAGAAAGTGGTCCAGGCTGTCCTGAGCCAGCTCTAACTGTAAGCTGTATTAAATACAAAGGTCTTAACCTTCAAAGTAGAGACTGTGTCGGCCTCCCTCACTGAAACCCTGACAGAAGAAAGCTCTACCTCCTGGTCACTTTTAGAGAACCGAGGAACCTCCAGTAGAGAACCAAGTGCTCGTCTGGGTAAAATGGAACCAGCAGCTCTGTAAGAGATAATGGAGCCTGGAAAAAAGTTATTCATGTTCTTGATTTTTTTAGACACTCCAGGTGAAAGAAATCAGTCCTGCAGACTTGTTCAATGTGGGAGTTAAAGGATAAACCCTGGTGCAAAGTAACTCCCAGCTTCACCACAGTGTTAATGGAGGTCAGAGGTCATGCCGTCTCGTTACTGTATGTTAACTTAATTTCTCTCAGATGTCTTGGAATGTTTTCTCTGATTTCAGAAGCAAAAAGTTAAAGCCCATATAGATTTTTATGTCTTTAATACAAGCTTCTTGTTAGATAAGTTAACTAGTATCGCCTGGTTTTATAGATAAATAAATGTGTGTATCATCAGTACAACAATGGAAGTTAGTGATGCGTTTCCTAATAATATTCCTTTTTGGAAGGATATAGAATCTGAAAAGTATGGGTTCTAATCCAGAAACCTGTGGAAATCCATGGATAACTTTGAATCTGATAGATAGATGTGGTTTCATTTCCTTTAATGTCAGTCTTAACTTACAGGAGGATCAATGATGTTAAACCTGCTCTGAAAACTGACAGGAAACGTTTTGGTACATTAATCTACTGCCGGGATAATATTGACAAATAAACAGATTGGAGATAAGGTTGTTTTTGATAACTTTGGTAAATGAACTTTGATATAACATTGTTTCAGTTTAAACGCGTAGCTAAAATATATCACAGTGTCAATACCTTTTTGGAACTCCAGTTTGTAGGGTCTTCCCACACACACACACACGCAGACGGGTTTACCTTTGAGAGGCATTTGAATCATCCCTCAGTGAAATACCACACGGCCTCGCCGGTTTTCTCTGGCGCTGGTGAGATTTTTCTCTCCTACGAACGGAGACCCTCGTGTATTCTCAGGCTTTCTTTTTTTCCCCCTTCATCACCCTTTGAACTCATCCTCTGCGGTCTGTCCCGTTTGTGTCTGCAGAGAAGCGCCAGGACAATGGCCGAGTTTACTTCGTCAACCACAACACCAGAACGACGCAGTGGGACGACCCGCGGACCCAAGGGTAAGACCACCACTCCCGTGCGTGCGTGCATGCGTGTGCATGACTCCGCTGCTCATTAGAAAGTCTGTCGCTTTGAGTGTTTGATGCAGGAAACACATGCATCTGCTGAACACAATGCAGTCTGAAAACAGAATTCTGCTGATTTTTTTTTTCTAACACAAAGCTTCTCAATACATTAAAAACACAACTATTGAAGAACTGACAGATATTAAAATTTGAAGTTATCTTTGGGAAAAAGTGGCAGTAACATTTACTTTTGCATTTTCACCCTACAAGCATCTGGAGCTGAACAGCTGTAATGTCTAAATAAGTCCATGTGGCCTTCATGTGACCGTAGTTAAAAAAAAAGAGCTAACGATGTTTGAATCATGAATAGATTTATGCACTTATGAAAGATCCCAGTTTGCTGATGGAAGATTATTCAGCTGTGGACTCCCTCTCTGTTCTCTGGTTCACCCAAACTGGTGGACACACCCACTCACCACCGTACCAACCGTCGCATTTTCAAGCCTGCAAGTCTATATAACCAGTGTTCCTTTAATAAACTGGAACTCTGTACTGGAATTCTATAGATCCATGCTGTAGTCACACAGAAATCATTAAAAAAAAAGACTTTTTAGTGAATTAAAGAGACACAAACCTGTCCCATCAGCTGAGTTTGAACCAGGGTTACTTTAGGCTGAGATTTCCTGGAGCTGTGATGTTGACGGTTTTCCTCCAGTCTGCCGAATGTTGGTTTGTTGGTCCGGGATCTGAACGCTCAGGATGCATCTTGAATGTTTTAAAGCTGGCAATGTGGTGACGCCGGAGAAGATCCTGGATCCTGCTGCAAGCAGCCGGAATGCGATAGTAACCTCATCCTGTTACTTAAAATTATGGCTCAAAAAAAATTTCAATGGAATTTTTTGACCCAAGGAATTTTTTTAATAAATATTGAATGCTTCAACAAAATGCAGAACCCAAATTATTTAATATTACATCTCATAATGATTTGATTAATAATATAAAAAAAATGTAATTATTTGAAGATATTTAAAAAAGATATTTAATCAATTTGAATTCTAAAAATCAGCCAATGTATGTAAATTTACAATTGGTATTTTTATTCAAGAACAGAGCTCAAAATAGTTTTTATAAGAGCTTATTTGTTTAATTAAAAAAAAAGCAAACCTCTGTTCTACTGCAACTACAGCAACAGCCTTTTTTAATAAATATATATTATTACTTTAATAAGCATCAAATAATTTTTCATTGAAAAATCATTTTCATTAAAAAAAACAATATACAGCTTTTCTTATGCATTATTTAATTAAAATAACTTAATTGTTTGGCTGCTTTGTTGGTGAGTTAGCTGGTTGGTTGTTTTGTAGGATTTTGGTGTGTTGATTAGTTGGTTGATTTTGTGGTGGGTTGGTTAGTTGGTTAAATAGTTGGTTTGGTGATGGGTCGGTTTGTTGATTGATTAGTGGGTTTGGTTGTGGTGTTTTTTGGTTGGTTTGTTAGCTGGTTGGGTAATTGATTGGGTTTATGGTTGGTTGGTTGGTTGGTTGGTTGATTGGTTGGTTGGCAGGTTAATTGGTTGGTTAGGTGGTGAGTTAGTTAGTTGATTGGCTTGGTCATTGGTTGGGTAATTGGTTGGTTTGGTGGTGATTTGGTTGGTTGGTGGGTGAGTTAATTGATTGGTTTGGTGATGGGTTGGTTAATTAGTTGGTTTGGCGGTGATTTGTTTAGTCGGTTGGTTGGTTGGTTGGTTGGTTAATTGACTGGTTTGGTGGTGGGGGGATGTTTCCAGTCTCCCCCCTGAGGGCTGGGGGATGCTGGGAGGCTGGGACCGCGCTCACTGCCGCTCTCCCCTGTTGCAGGATGATCAAGGAGCACCCCTTGCCCCCGGGCTGGGAGATGAAGTACACCGCCGAGGGAGTCCGATATTTTGTGGACCACAACTCGCGCACCACCACCTTTAAAGACCCTCGCCCCGGGTTTGAGTCAGGGTAAATATTCTCTCAGCGCTTCATCAACAGACAGTCCTGTTTCGCTCAGCGAGGCAAAAATGAACTAAAAGCACCTTTTTTTTTTTAATTGTTTTTGATTCGCACGTGCTCTGAAATCAAATTAAATGAGTTTAATTTAGGATCCGTTTCACCCAGAAATCTGTCTATCAACTCTTATTACAGCAAATCGTTCAATAAAAACTGGTTATATGAACTTGTTGGCTCTGCTATGCTACAACAGTTATTCCAAACAATCCACAGTGAACCTCCCAAAGCATAACATTGAACACAAGAAAGTGTGGTCTTTGGACAAATCTTGATGTTTTATTAGAAATAGCATCCCGGTGATGTTTTTTAATGTCTTTTCCATAGTAGATATAACAGAAGAGCGACAGCTCGGCCCCTTCTGTGCCTCTCCATATTATAAAAAACGGATTGTAGGTTTGACTTTCACCTGTTTTAGCCTCATTTTACCACCATACTCATTGATTTGCCGTCATTTTTTGAAACATTTTTTGAATCAGCTGTTAATGTAATGAAATCTTAGTTTAACCCTTCATAAAACGCAAAGTGAGATCTTTGGATATTGAAACTAAACCACGTATGATCCAAGTATTTTGCCGACTCCCTCAATACTGCAATTCCACTTTGTACCACTAGAGGGTCCGAACAGTGCTTTAGCAGGGCTTTGCGATTTACGGGAAGCAGATGGTGAATATGGAGGGATGAATGGGAGACTGAGAACGGACTAAAAGTCAGATTCTCCTCCAAAATGACTCATGTAAATCCTCCGTTCTGCATCTGGAAGGCTGCAGCCCGCTGGCTTCTTTTCTCAGTGTGCACTCGTCTCACAGCTCACCGCAGTGTGTGTGTGCGTGTGTGTGTGCAAGCTTATATTCCTGCCAGTAGTTGCATGAATTTCGAGTCTTCACTCTGTATGTACATCTGTGTTTGTGTGTGCACTTTTCTGCTTTTTGTGTTTTCGTGTGTGGTCGCTGCTCGTGTGTGCGTGCATGCGTGTGTGCGTGCGTGCGCGTGTGGTCTTCATGTCCTAACCCACACTGAGATGTGCCTGGCAGCTCGAGCCCTCATTACGTCCTCCTCTGCTACTGAAAACACTCCAGATCTGACCGAGCGCATTTGGCTCGTTCCTACTTAAAATACTTTGTCGCACATCATTTAAAGCGTCAGATTTCAGTCTGTTCAGCAGTTAGCTTTCAGACTCCGTAATCGAGGCATTTGCCAGATAAAATCATTTTCTCAATAAAGAATGCATTGCCTTGTTTCAGCAGATATATTAAATTTGATTTGCTTCCACTTTGTGTGTTTGTGAACACAGTTAACACAGGGCTGATTATAATTGAAGAAGTGCTGGAGGCCAAAGCCTGATGATTGGACTTCTCTCTAGTAAAAAGTGTTTCTTTGTCTCTTTCTCTCAACTGTCTTTTGTGTATCTCAGTGTGTCTCTCTTTATGTTTCCAGTATGTGTGTGTGTCTGTGTGTGGCTGTGAGTTTGGTTGAGTTGAGTTCACACTAACACAGCTGCAGGTCTTCATCCTCTAACTTCCAAACTGTGCCTTCAGTTCGAGAATTTCGAGTTCAGAATCCTCCTGCAGGCCGACGTGTCTGTTTCTAATCATCAGTAGCGTTAAACTCTCTCTCTCTCTCTCTCTCTCTCTCCCTCTCTCTCTCTCGTCTCTTTCTCCCTCTTTCCCTCAGGTCTCGACAGGGTGGATCACCCGGTGCTTACGATCGCAGTTTCAGGTGGAAATACCACCAGTTCCGTTTCCTGTGCCATGTGAGTGTGAAGCCACCGAAAATCCCTCATCTGCAGTTTTTCAGATTTTCTTCTCCCACATCACGGGAAATAAAAAACATCTCTCACCACTAAAGCGGGAAGTTACAGCTGAGTTCTGACTTTTCTACCTTTAAAAGTCAGGCTTTCTTCTTTTATGTTACATGTGTAAATGCTTCAGAAGGTGTACGATAACAAGACTGTTTCATAAAAAAGCAGGTGTCACATGGAAGGGCTAAAAATTAAATTCAGTTCAGTTCTATTGCACCAAATACAACACAGTAATTTCAAGGAACTTTTAGAGTGAAACCAACTAGCATGAGCAAGCCGAGATATTGGAAAGGAGAAACCCTCTTTTAACTGGAAGAAACCTGCAGAACCAGAGTCAGAGGTGTGGACTTTCTGCAGATATAACAATTAAAGTTCATGGAGTGTGTTCTGATGTAATGTGACAAGTAGAGGTCCTAACACAGAACCCTGTGTGTATCTTTCATCTAAAGTGAAGCGTCATTAGTAACACGAACAAACGAAATCTACCTAACAAATGTGACTGCAGCCAGTTTCGTGATCTCTCTCTCTCTCTCTCTCTCTCTCTCTCTCTCTCTCTCTCTCTCTCTCTCTCTCTCTCTCTCTCTCTCTCTCTCTCTCTCTCTCTCTCTCTGCAGTCCAATGCATTGCCCAGCCATGTGAAGATCTCCGTGTCCAGACAGACGCTGTTCGAGGACTCGTTTCAGCAGGTCGGGCACAAATTACATTTTGGTTGCTTGTCTCTTCGTTGCATCGCGATTTGATGATTAATCGAGTTTCACTTGACCAGATCATGAATGTGAAGCCGTACGACCTCCGCCGCCGACTCTACATCATCATGAGAGGAGAGGAGGGGCTGGACTACGGCGGCATCGCCAGGTGAGAGCGGTGACAAATCAAACGCACCTCTGTGGAGCTGCTCTGTGTTTGTGATGGTTTCCGTGGTGGAAATGCTAGTTTTAATTGTCGGTGATGGTGTTTTGTCTTTGCGTCTGCTTCTCCATGTCTGTACCAGCTTTATATCCCTCCTCTGGATGTCACCGTTCACACAAACTTTTGTACTGTGTTTTTTTTTTCCTTTTAACATTAAAACAACCATATTACATTACAACATAAGAGATATAAAGACATAAAAGCAAATCTAGAATTGATCCCCTGAGGAACTCCACACGTCAGGTGTCTTATTTTCTTTACAGATTGAAAAAGGAATTGTCAAAATGTCAAAATGAATGAACCCATTGCTTTTAATGTACTTAAAAGAATCAATATAAAATCAAAAGAACAGGCAATTGTTACTTGTGCTCCCCTTTTTCCCTTCAGTAGTTTGATTTTTATTTAAAAAAAAATAATCAAAGAACAGAACATGCTGACGATTCTCTAAAGATCTATTAATTTCATTTATGCCTCATGAATGAAAAAGGAGCCCAGTGTTGAGCCCTGAGTTACTCAAAAAAATGTTTCCTTGTCAACATTGCTAGCTCTGAGCAAAGTTAAATTTTCAGAAATAGAAAATAAAAAATGTAAAATATGTTTTTAACCATTTATGTTGTGAAAAGCCAACAGGGAATCCAGAATTTCTCCCTAAGAGACTCTTTTAAGACTTTTTGCAATTTTCTCAATATTGATCTGATAAAATTTTGCAGAAATAAAACTTGAGCAAAACAAAGATTCATATAATTATTAGTAATTTCTATTAACATACAATTTAAATCAGTGTGTCAACAATGGCTCTCTGTGTAACTTCGAGCTTCTTCAATATATTTATTTTGCCCCATAACAATATCATTATTCCATCTGAAGTCTTTAGGAAGATGAAAGTTATGGAGTCAGCACAACAGGGAACCTAGAATTAATTCCTGAGGAACTCCAGCTATTAAGTTAACTAATAAAGAGACGAAACCATTCATTCAGGATTGATTTTTTATTTATTTTTTTTTTTGTAACTAATTTCAGTTTTGTTTGGACAATAAATCTCAAACTTTGCTGGAAGTGATGCGTCTTTTCTGCCAGCAGCGGCCTGGATCATCATGAACTCATGACGTGTTGCGTGTGCTTCTTAAGAAACATGAATGAACGGATGAATACTGTCACTGTGTTTGTTAATGCTGATACCGATGTCTTCTCTCTGTCCTCCTCCATCCCTCCATCCACCCATCACATGTATCTCCTGCGTCTGCCCCGTGGCCCCCCTCCCCCCCTCTCTGTATCTGTGGTTATTTTTCTGTTGGCGGGGCTTTCTTTGCTCTTTGGGTTTTTTTGCATTGTGTCTCTGTCTCCGGTGTCACGTCAGTGGTTTTACCCTATGGTAGGTGACATCATGCTGTTCTACCACAGGGTAGAACCACGGACGGGATGTTGGGAGGTGTCTGCGTCCGTCAGTTCGTCCTTCAGTCCATACACCCACCCACCCACCCACCCATCTTGCCCTCAGCAGAGGGAGGGCCGGGGCTCTTTGGGAGAGCTTGGTGCTGCAGCTGGTGGAGGGCCTTCATTCTGTCTAACATGCATCTGTTTGTGTCTTTGATTTGGTTAATCCTGCCTTATTGTACCATATGTTTTGTCTTTATATCATTTCTGTGTGGGCATAGGATGTGTTTGAATCTGTTGATGTGTTGTATGTTCATGCTTCACGTTTTTGTATTATTTGTGCTTTATTTGGCAAATCAAATCAGTCAGAGGAGAAACGTCCAACTCAAAAGCTGTGACTTTAAGTCATGACTGTTCTGTTTCTGATAGGTACATTTAAAAATAATTTAGTCTAAGATGACCTAAAGATAATCAGAAGAAGCAGCAACAAAATGAGTCAGTCTTTATTTATAGAGCACATTTCATATTCATGAAAAACAACGCAAAGTGCTAAACAGTCAAATCAGTTATTAAAACAAAACCGCACTTCAATCAGGGACAGGATGATCCCATCCAATGTGAGATAAGCCACCAACATGCAGACAGAAAGAGAAGCTAACTGCTACTTCAGCATGCTAATGCTAGCAGCAGCTATACTGGATACAGACTAATGCTAACGCTACTTCCAGTGTGACATGTTCAGGATTAGTGGGTCCACTAAACAAGATCGACTCTTGTTTTCAGACTCAAACATGAGTAATCAGTCACTGAAGTAATGGAGTTACAGTAACTAGTTATTTTACAATGACTTTTTCCCACAACACTGCTCCGGACCTACAGTTTAGAAACTGGAAATAGTCACTTTATTCTCATTTAGGACTAAAACAAACAGAGCATTTTTTTTAATCAGTTTAAAAATGTCAGTTTGTGTCAACAATCATGTTTTATTCTTTTGTTGGCTCTTTTTTCTTACTCCATCTAAACTTCCACATGAGAACTCTGTGTGACTGCAGCCCATTAATCATATTTCTACGCCCCGATGTTATTTATTCCACACACAATGTTCATAAATGTGTGAGTGAAATATTTATGATCTTTTCTTGCTGATATGAAATATTTACTTCATCATGATTTGTTCCTCTTCTCATGCTGATTGTATTATCATGAATGTACTGTTTATGTTCTGTTCATTTTTTGTTGGTGTTTTTTTTTTTTTTTCTGTTTTGATCACTTGATCTCAGCTGAGAAAAAGAAAATCAAACTCTTGTCCTCCTCCTTGTGAGCCGGTCGCCTTGTTGACTTGTTGAAACCCAGCTGGCTGTGCGTCCCCGCCGTGTCGACGTAGTAACGCCGTGCGTCCTATCGCCCTGCAGGGAGTGGTTCTTCCTGCTCTCCCACGAGGTCCTGAACCCCATGTACTGCCTGTTCGAATACGCCGGCAAGAACAACTACTGCCTGCAGATCAACCCAGCCTCCTCCATCAACCCCGACCACCTCACCTACTTCCGCTTCATCGGACGCTTCATCGCCATGGTCAGCAGCTTTCCCGTCCAAATTTTTACTTTTCAGGGTTTTGTGGTAGAAAGTCCGGTTTGGCTCTTGCTGCAGTGTCACGCCAATCTGTGATTTCTGCAGCTTTTCAACAGATATCAGGAACAGAAAAGAACGAATCACTAAAAAAACTTGGCTGCTAACTCTGTGCTGAAGGCCCATTGACGTAAAGCAATCCAAAACTGAACTGAAAGGTTTGACAGCCCTGCTTTAAAGGTTGTGTACGAGAATGGCTCGGTTTCTGCACTGTAGAGAGCAGTCAGGCATCAGCACAGACTTAAGTGTCCACATATCTGTAGAAGAGCTGTGGAGAGCAGAAAAGAGATTGTCTTGGAAGTCCGCACGTCTTGTGTTTCCTCCTCTGTTCTGCGCTCGGCTGGTGTTTCCAGGGGAGGTTTTTTTCATGTTTGGTGTGACACATTGTGTGCTGTAACGTCTCTTCTCCCTCCCTGTGGGATCCGCACCCTCCACCCCACCCTCGGTCTGCCACCCCACACCCTCCACCCCACCCTCGGTCTGCCACCCCACCCCTCACCCACAAGATGACCTCACGGCCGCGCCCGCCCCGCTGCAGCTGCCTATTTTTAGCCACAGAGGGCACTCTGCTGACTTGCCTTATAAAGATGCTCGCCTACTGCTTCATCTGGCAGAGCTTCTCTGTGAAGGAAAGACTGAGACTCGGTTTGACGTGAATCCTAAACGCTTAAGTGACAAGAACGTGTCCAAAAACCCTCGCATTTCTACGTCAAGACTAGAAAAACAATGCATGTCCAAGTAGCATAGAGAGCAGCCAGGGATCAGCTCAGAAATCAATTAAAATCTGCTAGATGTGAAGTGTCAGGAAATGTTCAGTTTTAGCTGGAGGCACTCGTAAAGTCATAGATTTCCTCTGATAGCCTCTAAAAACAGCTTCTGATATCTCTGGAAATTGAAATTCACTCAATTTGAAGCTGTTTATTCAGATTTAACACACATCTCTCGTCTGTAAGATGTGCTTCAAACAAAGAATAAAGTAAAACGAGCTGCTCATAAAACACTCAATTGAAGATGTGACGTTCATAACTTTTCAACATCACCTGCGTTGATAATTTTACAGAATCTTTTTACATCATATTCATCCTGAAAACATGTAAAACAAGATTTAAAAGAGTAAGATTCCTGAAACTGATCCTTTTCACTGATTGAGTGTTAAACGAAGTGTTACACAATATTCTAACATAAATTACAGTAATAGAACGGTTTGGACTGAGGTGTTTGTGACTCCTTTGTGTTTAGAAAGTCTCACACAGCAGCAGCAGCTTCGACGTTGACTCATTTTTCTGACGTGTTTTATAGAAAAGTCGGTCTGCGAGCTTTTTCTTCTTGTAAATGATCCGCTCTGCGGTCGTTCCAGAAAGAAAAGCCTCATTCATGTTTCCTGCGAAGGTGATTGGCTCTGGAGGTATTTCTGACACTTCAGCGCTCAGATTTTTTTGTAATTTGTCGAGAGTTAATCTGAAACATGTGTCAGCTGAAGTCCATTAAACACCAGGAGAAGCTGGCAGGATCCCAGCAGGAGCAGAAGGAACATGTTCTGTTTTTGAAAATGCCTTCTGATGCTCGCCGCAGGCTCTGTACCACGGGAAGTTCATCGACACCGGATTCACGCTGCCCTTCTATAAGAGGATGCTGGACAAGAAGCCCACGCTCAAAGACCTGGAGTCCATCGACCCCGAGTTCTACAACTCCATCATGTGGGTGAAGTAAGTACTGAAAGCCGGAGCTTCATCCACCTGCTGCACCTCTTCATCCGCCTCTGAGGAGCCAGCGCCTCACAGCCTGGACTCCAACAAGGGATAAACTCACTGTGAGGCCTCGGAGCTGACCACTACACGATGCACAGACTTCCACAGAGACACCAAATCCATTTAAATGTTTTCTCGTCATTCACAAACTTTATTTATGGAATATTTTCATAACACAATCAGCCAGATGAGATGAAACATTTGTGAAGTCATTTCAGGTCATTTTTTGAACTTCTGCTGCTAAATATATTGACATCAGCTGCTTTTCTAGCCTGTTGCAAAACCAGTTTGTACCACCAGATGGTGCACTGAGGCCTTTAAAGAAGCTGTAGGAAGAAATGTTAAGTCCACATTATTGTTAGCGTTCCTTTAGACAGACATTCTTCCTGTGGGCGTATCGTTTAGTTCGAGCTTCAGGGAGTCGTTCCACCCGGTGATCGTCTCCACCTACAAACCAAACCTCTGCTGTCACCCGTAAAGACGAAACCTGCTGTGTTTCAGGGAGAACAACCTGGAGGAGTGTGGGGTGGAGCTGTACTTCGCTCAGGACATGGAGATCCTGGGAAAGGTCTCCACCCACCAGCTGAAGGACGACGGGGAGAACGAGCTGGTCACCGAGGAGAACAAGGAGGAGTACATCAGGTACGGTCAGCTCAGCCAGACCCAACCCAACCAGAAGAGACAGAATTGAGACATTCTAAAGGCTGTGATTGTTCCTCCAGCCTGCTGACGGACTGGAGGTTCACCCGCGGCGTGGAGGAGCAGACCAAAGCCTTCCTGGACGGGTTCAACGAGGTGGTTCCTCTGGAGTGGCTCCGATACTTCGACGAGAAGGAGCTGGAGGTCAGCGGGAGCTTCAGAGTTCTTCACATGGTTAAATAAACAAACACAGCTCAGGAGGCACAGCAAGCTCGAACACACATCATTTCTGCTCCTCACACCTGGAGAACATCTGTGAACTCCTCTGTAAGCTCAGATAAAGAGGAGCAGCCTCACCACCTCCTCTCACTGAGCTGTAGCAGCGCCGCCTGGTGTCAGGATGTGGGACTGCTCTGGGAAAGATTCATCCTCTCTTATGAAGAGAATATGAGCACATGGAGGTGAACAGATTGAAATATATCTGTGTGTGTGTGTGTGTGTGTGTGTGTGTGTGTGTGTGTGTGTGTGTGTGTGTGTGTGTGTGTGTGTGTGTGTGTGTGTGTGTGTGTGTGTGTGTGTGTGTGTCCTCTGCAGCTGATGCTCTGTGGGATGCAGGAGATCGATTTGGCCGACTGGCAGAAGAACACCATCTACAGACATTACACCAAGAACAGCAAGCAGATCCACTGGTTCTGGCAGGTACGGCTGTCTGGTTGTAGAACACGTTCGGCTCTAGAGAAGCAGGACACGTTCGGCTCTGGTGGAGCCGAACCACTCGAGTTCTCCTCAGACTGACGCTCTGACGTCCCTGCAGGTCGTGAAGGAGATGGACAACGAGAAGAGAATCCGTCTGCTTCAGTTTGTGACGGGAACCTGCCGACTGCCTGTGGGAGGCTTTGCTGAGCTCATAGGTACACACACACACACACACACACACACACACAGTTTAATAAATCTTGCAGGATTTCAGCATTGCGGCACAATGTTAAGGTCAAGAATAAAACCTAAATACTTTGTGTGATGAATGTGAATTGTGTGGAAGTGTAACAGTTTGTTTTTGGTCCCTGCAGGAAGTAACGGTCCCCAGAAGTTCTGCATAGACAAAGTGGGGAAGGAGACTTGGCTTCCAAGAAGCCACACATGGTAAAAAAAGAAAGGCTGTTTGCTTGCTTTGATGTCCAATCAGAAGAATTTTCTAGAGAGAAGGTTCTGGGAAGAGCTCAGATGAGGAACTCAACTCAACTTCATTTATAAAGCACTTTAAAACAACCATTATGGCAACAAAGTGCTACGCATGGGCAAGAAAATCTAAAAACAAATATAAATACAATAAAAGAAAACAGAACAATGAAATGCCGACACTAAAACAGGAACAAAGCCTCATAACTGGGTTAAAAGCCAAAGAGTAAAAATGTGTCTTAAGATTTTTCTTGAAAATGGACAGAGAGGGGGCCTGTCTGATGCTCAAAGAGCATTGAGGAAGAGCAAGTAGCTGCTGGAGTCTCAGGATTGATCAGAGATCCAGCTCAAGAGATTAAGGCCCCATTTTACACCATGTTTTCAAGTGAAAGTAGAAAACTTTTGTTGTTTTTTGAGTGTCTGTTCACACCTCGACATTGCTCTGAGCCACTGAAAATGCAACTTTTTTGAAAATGTGCTTCTCCATCTCCATGGAAACAGGGAATAAAACACAACATTTCTGAAACTTTGGTACTGTACATGCCCAGTAGATGGAAAACAACAACAGTGGTCTCCTCCAGAGTGCCATGACTCCCGGTCCTTATTCTCCTGGACTTGGTAGTTTTAGAGTTGACAGTACAGGGCCTGAATCTCTTAAAGCTTATTCCCTTCTGACTGTAAATTATAATCAGCTCGGTGGAACAATAGCGCCACCGGGTGGCGCTGTAACGTCTCTCCTCTGTGCTCCACAGCTTCAACCGTCTGGACCTGCCCCCCTACAGGAGTCTGGAGCAGCTCCGGGAGAAGCTGATGTTCGCCATCGAGGAGACGGAGGGCTTCGGGCAGGAGTGACTCTTAAATCATTTTTAACATAAAGCAGCATTCGTTAATCACAGGGCTGAGAAATCATGTGTCACCTGAAAACAGAGTGTGTGTGTGTGTGTGTGTGTGTGTGTGTGTGTGTGTGTGTGTGTGTGTGTGTGTGTGTGTGTGTGTGTGTGTGTGTGTGTGTGTGTGTGTGTGTGTGTGTGTGTGTGTGTGTGTGATAATTTCGCTGTGTATAAGCATATAAACTGCGTGTGTGTGTGTGTGTGTGAGAGAGAGGATGGCACACACACTCCCTCCACAGCTCTCCTCCCCGCTTCAGATCAACCAACAGCACCAAAAACCCAAACAGCACAGACGCAGTAATCACATATCTACCAGAGAAACACATTTTTTAAGGCTTTAACGAGACATCGGACCTGAGACAGCCCGAATCATGAACCCGAGGCCACACACACCAGATGTCATTTTATTTTTTATTCTTCTGTTCATTGTGAAAAGGTTTTTTTTTTCCTCCTGTACATAACAGAAATAAAAGAGATTTCAGTGTTAAACTGTTTGTGCCCTTTTTTTCTTTTAAATGAAAAACTATCAGCGATTCAGCAGTGTGTCCAGTAATGTCGGCTCATTTTTTTCCATTGTGTGTCTGTAGCTTTAAACTCAATATTTGTGAAATATCTGAGGTTTCAAATTGAAGCTTAGTGATTTTGAATTTGTAGCCCATGAATACACAGAAATAGTTAACCAGCCTTTTGTGATACGTACAGCATGCTTGTCGATGTCACAGTAATAGATTAACAATGTATTGTCATGGCTGACTATATAGCTTATTTTGAATGCTTGTAATGTAAAAAAAAAAAAAAAAGTCTGTTTCATTATAAGATTAGAAGCCTTGAAATAATCCAAATAAGCAGGAATGCCACGATAAATACAATATCTGTAAACTAACAGTGTTGGGGATCAGAAATGTCTTCGTGAATGAGTGAGAAAGAGGCTTGTTGAAGACGTGATGGGAGCATTTCCCAGATTTTAAGTCACATCTGCTAAAAATGTGCCAAGAAGAAGGACAAATACCCATATTTGTTGATTTTCCAGCAGCTGCAAATCATATTTTTCCTCCTTTTGTAGCAGACAATGGCATCCTGAGCTGGTCAAATTTGGGGATTAAAAACTTTAAAGATCCCTGCATTAACAAGACATTTGCATAATGTCAGCAGATGTCAGATTGTTTTTCACTTTCTGAGCTTTTTTTTTTTTATAAAGTATTGTATACAGTTCTACAGCTTTGTCCTAGTACATTTCCAGAGTTTCCTCCATTAGATTTTTTTTCAGGCCTGTCACATCTTTTAAAGGTAGGTTGTTATCACTTATCTACAACCAAATCCATTGCTCCTACAGTCAAGGTGCTTTTGGATTCAGGATCTGTGGAAGATCTCTTGAGGTTTCCTGTGGCAGTATTCTGCTGTTATACAGTGACATCTAGTGCTTCCAGAACTTATGTTGTGGGAAATATGGTAAATTGAAAACATTCCTCAAAGTATCTCTATATTCTCAAAATTATCTATTTGAAAAGCAAGCTTGAATTGAGTGGAATTGAATTGAAAATCCTTTATTTTTCCCGCAGGGGGAAATTGCAGAGTTACAACAGCAGAGGGTAGAAAAGAAACGTGAAAAATTACAAAGTACAGTCATACGTGGAAAAGTTAAATATAATTTGAATATAAATTTTAGAAGATGGATTATATTCAGTTCAATGGAAGGAAATTTGTAAACGTGAAATTCATATTTTCTCATGATTATTTGCAAAATTATTTACACTGAAAAACTATAACTTGTCTGACTGAAAACACGAGTGCCTTCAAAATCTAATTAAGTCCAATTAAATGACAATAAACTGAATTAATCAATTCAACTAAAGCAAATCAAATTATGTTAGATTGAATAATAAAAATATATCAATTGATAAATTAAGCAGATAAAATAAATGAATTATTATTATTATTATTATTATTATCATTATTATTATTGTTATTATTATTATTATTATTATTATTATTATTATTATTATTATTATTATTTATTACCATCACTGAAGGGGCATACATGAACAAACAGAACATGCAAACTCCAAACTCCAGTTCAGCAATATATACACATATATTCTATATTTTTTACTTTAAACTCAAATTAATTTTCTTAATTCAAACCAGGAAAAACCTCCAGGCTCCTACAATAATACAATATACTTTGAAAATACAATATATTATGGCGATAAAGCAAGGAGGAGGAGAAGGAAATATGACTTTTAGGTTACTGATTTTTCTAAATGGTTGATTTGTTATCTGTTTACTGTTATCTGTTTACACATGTAGATATTGACAGCCCTACCACATAAGCAAACCCCAGTCCCCAGAAGCCTCACACAAGAACCAACAGTTAACCAACATGCTGGTTCAACTACAGCTGAGGAACTGTCCAAATCAAAGTCAAACAAAAATTTTCTTTCTTATTTTTCTTTTTTACCTTTTTTATTGCCATGTGTTTGGTTGGTTGGTTGGTTTAATTGTCAACGGTTGCCCTGCTGGTAATAGTCACTTTTCCACCCATCTTATAGTTGTGAGCCTAGTTGTTAAGGCTCATCATTAATGTTAATTAATTAATGTCAATGCTCTCATACTTCCCCAGTGCACGTCTGTGCGCGCACCCTGAACTACGGAAGCCGTGGCAGACCAAGCCAGACGCTTGCGCGCTTTCAGCGACTAATTTTCTAAATTGCAAGCGTAGAAGAAAAGTTCCGCTGTTTATATTCTGTTGTGAGTGACCGAGCTGTGGACAATCGCAAAAGTGATTGGCTACTGTTTTAAAGCTTTGACTTCGGTGTCCTGCTGAAAGCGCGCATTGAATCCCACCCGTCTCCCAATTCTGACATAACTAAATATAAGAAGTTAACTTCCTTATCTGTACAATAGAGAAAACAAGACAAATGCAAAATTCATTCTCGTTCAGAAAAAGAACACAAAGGTTTTAGACAAAAGTTACACATATGGTGTTCCTCAAAGAAACATTTGACTATTACAACAGATACATACCAGCAAGGACAAAAATACCAACAATGGTAGCACAGCAACAATGAAGGATAACACATACCAGCGATGGTAAGAAACATCATGCGCCAAGCATGTCACAGATTCAGGCAAACATAATTTGACAATCCATAATTCGAACAAGTTTCTCTGCATTTTGACCAGACCATGTCTTTAAGTAGGAACTTGAATTTGTGAATGTTTTGGCAGAGCTTCTGCTGTAAATCCAGATCATTCCACAGTTTTATCCCACAAACAGTCACACAAAAACTTTTACGTATAGTTTGGACAGTTGGCAAAATAAAATTTCCATAACCTCTGAGATTATAACGGTTCTCTTTTTGAACAAGGAATTTTTGCAAATTTTTTGGTAATTGATTATTGAATGCTTTGAAAAGCAGAATCACTGTGTAATATTTTACAAGGTCATGAAATTTTAATAATTTAGACTGAAGGAAAAGATCATGTGTATGTTCTAAGAAGCCAACTTTGTGAATGATCCGCACTGCCCTTTTTTGCAATTAAAACAGTGGATTAATTGCAGATTGGTAATTATTGCCCTCTCAACACAGTATGAGAAATAAGTGAGAACCAAAGAGCAATATAACACGCGGAGTGCAGTGTGATCAAGGAATTGTTTGGCTTTATTTAGAATCGAGAGGCTCTTAGCTATCTTTGATTTTGTGTGCCTGATGTGGGCTTTCCATGTTAATTTGCTATCCATAATTACACCTAGAAATTTGTTCTCAGATACATTTTCAATTTGTACTCCGTCAATTATAATTTTTAATTCTTGTTTGCTTATGCGATTACCAAAAGTCATTTGTTTTGTTTTGTTAAAATTTAATAACAATTTGTTTGAATCCATCCATTTATTTATTTTGTTCATTTCCACATTTACTGTATCCACTAGCTCTTTGTAATCTGAACTACTATAAAAAAATGTATCATCGGCAAAGAGAATTAGTTGTAATGTTTGTGAGACATGAAATATATCATTTATATAGAGGTTAAATAAAATAGGACTCAATACAGACTCCTGGGGAATGCCACTGACAATGACAAGTTTTTCAGACGTGTATTCTCCCATTTGAACATATTGAACTCTTTCGGTAATTTAATCTTTTACCCAGTTTCCAGCGACTCCTCTGATACCATAACATGCAAGTTTTCTGATTAAGATTGAGTGACTGATTGTGTCAAATGCTTTTCTCAAATCAATTATAATGCCACAATGTGTTTATTTTAGTCCAATGCATTTGTAATTTCCTCTACTGCTTCAGCTATAGCCATTGAAGTGGTTCTTTTAGCTCGAAAGCCGTATTGGTTTTCACTTATTAGGTGATGTTTGTTTACAAAATTTTCAAGTCGAGAAGTAAATATTTTTTCTATTTTTTTTTTAATAAATATGTGTTTGTTTCCACTTTTGAATAGTGGTATCACTTTTGATTTTTTCATTTTACTTGGAAAACAGCCAGACTGAAATTATATATTGCAAATGTGGGCTAGTGGTGTTGCGATATTATCTACAATTTTTTTAACAAGTGACATGTCATATCATGACAGTCAGTGGAATACTTGCTTTTACAGCTTAGAACAACTTTTTTGACTTCCAGCTCATCAGTAGGAGAAAGAAACATGGAGTGTGAATTCCTTTCCTTTGGACCGTTACATAAGAGATTTGTGGACTGGTCGGGAATCTCAGCAGACAGCTCCTGGCCAACATTCACAAAAAAAGATTGAAAGTATTTACAATATTATTCATGTCATGATTATCACCATTTATGTCATCAAAATAGTTAGGATGCTTAGCTTTTTATTCCATTTAGTATATCCCATGTCTTCTTTATATTACTTTTGTTTTTATATAGAATTTATTTAAAATATAACTGCTTAGCTGTTCTAATTATATCTGTAAATTTATTTTTATATGTCTTATATCTTTGTTCTGCATCTTTGCTTTTGGACTTAATAAACAATTTAGATAGAGTTGGCTTTTTTTTTTTACAAGGATTTAATATTCCTTTGGTAAGCCGGGGGCTTTTCACAGATTTGTTTTTTAAGCTGTATACTTTAACTGGACAGTGAGTATTATACAGAGAGACAAATATGTTCAAAAAGTTGTCATAAGCATGGTCTACATTTGTTTCTGAGGTGACAGCCATCTGTTACTTCACTGAAAATTACCAAAAAAAATATTAAAAACAACAGTTTAACTGTATTAAATTATGGAGAAAATTCTCAGATGTGCTAAATGAAAATATTCTTTGGATCATTTGAACTGATGTTCAACTACTCGACATCCAGATGGTTTTTCAACATCTTTCTTAAAGGTTCACTCAAGCACAGCTTGTTCAGAATGATTCAAATTCAGTGAACTTGAAGGAATTTGGGAAGCTTCTCATGAGCTGCAGTTTTTCCAGGATAAACAATACACACATGTCCTGAATCCAAATCAAACTGATGCTCAAACTATGAGTTCACAGAGAAACTTAAAGGATTAAAAACAATCAGTGTTCACCGACGGTCAGAGAGGAACTGTTCAGGTTCTACAGTGTGACTGAAAAGCAGCTCGTTGTTGATCCTGTCGTCCTGCTCCTGACGGCTCTCAACACAGGCCGAGCTCTCGGCAGCAATACGGGTCGGCGGCGGCGAGGACTGCGATCAACTTGGCGCTGGCGTCGGCTCCTTTCTTGCGCGCCGCGTCGATGAGTTCCCGCGCCTTGTCCGGCCGGAGTTTGGCTCTGAGCACCTCGTTCTCACTGTCGGTCAGCACGCCGCAGTGCAGCAGCTCGTCCAGCAGCTTGTTCAGGACCGGGTCCGACACCTTTTCCACGAAGCTGGAGCGGACCTGAAACAGCTTCTCCTGGGCTGGGATGCTGCTCGCCAGCCGTGGCTGGTCTCTGCTCGCCGTGGTCACCGCAAGCATGGCTGAGAGGGGAATTAGAAATGGGAGAGTTCCACTGAGTTCATGATGCCTTGAGTTTGATCACAGAGGTAAAAGTGATGGATCACTGTGATCCTGAAACCAGATATTAAAAGGCAGGCATTGCCTCCATATTGTTGTCCTCGGAGGACAGAACATGAACTGTGCAGCCGCTCGCTGTGCTCACCAGGCAGGTGGAGCTGGTGCTCCCACACTTGGGTTTTTTCTGCATCTCGCAGCATCAGGGTCACTTTGTCCGCCTCCGACAGCATGAGCATTTCAAATGTTGGGTGGTAGTTTGGTCCGTAGTTTCCAAAGAATTCTGCGCGCTGCAACAAAGGCAAGCAGAGCTGTGAGTTCAAAAGTCACCGCTGGCTGAGCGGAGAGATGCTGCTACTCACTGCGGGCTGTATGTTGAAGTCCTGCGGCTGCGGCTCGCTGCACAGGCTGTAATACTGGCCTGTGTGCAGCAGACAGAAGGACGGAGCCTGGATGTGCTCACAGTCCACCAGCTGAGCTTTCACCTTCAACCACAGCAAACAGCTCGTCATGTTAATTTGAGGAACGTGGAAGCAAACATAAACAAGAAGAAGAGAACGTGGAAGAACATGTAGAACTGGGAGAGAGAACTTATGGAGCATGTATCAGTAGCAAACATATTCTCCCTGAGGTTCTCTTGCTGAATGTGTCTGTATTTCCACATGCTGAGATCTTCTGTCTGAGTGGACTGGTTCTTACCTCGTTCAGCGGCACGTTGCTGGGCAGCAGAATCAGCCACAGGACGAAACCCTGTCTGTGCATCGGTTTGAGGAACAGTAGGATTTGACTGCGAATCGGTTTCGTTATGAAATCCACAAAGCGTTTGACGAAGTCCCAGACGATGCCGAGGGCTGAAAGGTGTGGTACATCCACCACCACGTGGGTTTCGGTCACCTCCAGAGGCCGGATGAAGCTCATGCCTTCATCAGTGATGTGAGCCACAGAGAGGCAGTCAGAGAGCAGCGCTGGGAGGAGAGAAGATCAACGTCACCTCACATGTTACGACCTGAAGGGCTCTGAGGGGTCCTGATGGCTCATGCAGGAGTCTCAAGAGTTGTTCTGAAAGGTTCCTGAAGGTTTCTGAGGGGTTTAAACTGTTCAGTTCTGAAGGGTTCTAAATCATCCTGAAAGGTTTCAGAGGATTCTGAAGTCCTCTGAACGGTTCTGAAGGTCTGAAGGTTGTCAGTGCTCTCACCGGGTTCAGGCTCGCAGTGAGGGAGGTGCAGCTGTCTGATGGACTCCTCTGGACACGTGATGCTGAACAGAGTTCCTCCTGGAACCTTCTGAGCCAACTGAAGCTGCATCTCATCCCAGATCATCATCTCGTACGTGGCTTCGCTCGCGTGAGTCACACTGAAGACCAGATCAGTCAGCGAGCAGTGGAACAGACCAGGACCGGGGAACCTGAACCTGAACCCAGGAGGGAAACGGCACAGTATGGAGATCGTTCTCAGAAAGACCCGAGAATTTACAATCACACAAAATATTGTTTTCAATCCACAGAAGGAATGAAAACGTGGATAAAATTGTCCGACGGCGTACGAACATCACTAACTGACCATCTGCTAGAGCTGCTGCTGCTCATGCTACTGAAGCTACTTTGGAATATTTCTTAGACTTTAAGCCATGACTAAAGACAGTATTTAAACTGGGGAACCTAACATTACAGTGATTTCTCTCATGAACTAATTGTAAAGGTAGAATGTTATTTTTATATTGTCCAGACAAAGATTTAAAAGTTTTTGGTGTGATTGATGACGACTGGTCTTACCTGTAGGACAATCCCATCTTCTCTTTTTTCACCTCTGGAGTGAAACTTGTCTGAACCTGAAATCCAAGCAGGCCCAAATTCAATGAGTGACTCTGTGCATTGATATCAGGAAGGAAACACAAGGACCAAAGAAGACACTCCTCTCAATTAGATGAATGGATTTTTAGTGTGGTGGAGGTGTCTCAGCCTGTCCAGCTGGTCTCAGCGTGAGGAACCTTGAAGAGCCTGTAAAACAGCGCTGCGTGAGGGCAACAAAGTTTCTCAGCACCTGACCTTGATGGTCCCATATCCAGTTGTCATGGAAACGTGGGCCCCACATAGAGCACCAATTAAAGAGAAATATTCTTGTGAAAATAGATATTTTACTATTTAAATCCCTCAAACCAGTGAGAAAATACTGCAACGCAAAGTAAATACATGCAAATATTGACATATGAAAACACATATCAGTATGCACACATGTGCATAACACACACTTTCCCCTTCATAGAAAGCCGTAGAAATGTCTCTCTGTAAAGATGCTCAAAACGACGAAATGGGACTCTAGAAAAATCAGAAAATAACTGCAGCAAGCTGTCCATACTGTAACTAAGAAAACACATCAGAATTCATAAATATAATACTGTACTTCTTTAACAGAATATTAAATAAACACTGAGCCGAATGACTGTAAGATCACACATAGAAGAGCACGACAAAGAAGACTAACACATCATTACTCCTTTTGTTGTGGGTTTTTTTTTGTGCTTTTCTCTATTTTCACGCTTTGAATCTCATTCCCACACACTCCCGCCATGTTTTCTCTCGGGTGTATTTGTATTGTGATTTGATGTTTGAAATAACACTCACCTTGTCCGTGGTCGGCATCCCCACACTGCACAGAGTCAAGGTCCCAGAATCCACAAGGAATGCTGGGTATAGGGGCTCCGTGAAGGTGGTGTGGAAGGTATGAATGAGAGTTTTGGTCTCTCCTGACAGCTGATAGAAAGACAGCGTGCCGGCTGACCAGTCCAGAAACAGTCCCAGTCTCTTGACTCTGGACCACAACGGTTTGTTGTGTCCCTGAAAAGCTGGTATGTACGTGCCCTTGTTGTTGTGTTTGAAGTAGAAACCTTGTGATGAGTTTCTTTCGTTACACCAGGACTTATCACTACTTTCAATACTCGAGTTCAACTGTTCCTTCCTCGGTATACTTTTATAAGCCACACCGACACTCGCCCACGCGTTCCACTCCACCTCCCAGTAGCAGCGCCCGGTCAGAGCCTCCCTGCACAGCAGCTGAGGGAATGTGCTGAACCTCTCTGGATGATCAGGGTACGGCTGCTTCTCCTTGGTATGGCTCACCGTCCTGCCGCAGTCGGACAGGATGAGGGATTCGTGCACCGTGTTCGGATCCATTGACAGATCACAGGTGACTGGTAAAGAAACAACGAGTTTTCAGTGAGAACAGCTTCTGTACCAACAAGAGCACCACTGCTCCTCATTCAACCTGCAGAGACATTTGGAAGGAATCCTGCAGGACGTTCTCCAGAGAGAATCTCCAGATCTTACAGCTCTTCTGTGGATTCAATCAGCTCCAACTTCTGATTCTTCATCTAAACACAAACTGACTCTGTTTCGAGGGCTCCCAGTTCATCAGGGCAACAAACAACCCCAATTTCTAAAGAGCGGCATTGAAGGAAATCAAAAGGGAAAGAAATGATTTGTAAATCTCATGAACTCCGGGCTGTGGCCAGCGTTTCAGAAATACTGAGATCCACCACTCATTATCCCCCTGCACCTTCGCTACAAAGTAGAGATGCACACACACACACACACACACACACACACACACACACACACACACACACACACACACACACACACACACACACGCACTCTTCAATGTATGTGGTCAAGTTTTTCTCCTTCAGACTGGGAGGTCCAGAGTCGAGCAACTTAGCCAAAAAAGAAAAGAAAAGAAAATCTGCAGTGGGCAGTGCAGACCGTCAGTACTTTCTGGTTCTTCAGTCAATCATATAAAAGTTCTGGTTGTTAAACAAGGAGCGCAGGTTTCCAAGCTTTTGGAGAAAGTTGACCTTGACCAACTCAGAGAATTTTTTAAACTGGTCAATGCTGGTGAATTGCTTCAGTCCTGTTTTAAAGGAATACTCCAAAGATTTTGGACCCATGCCCTGTCCCGATCATTTACAAGTGAGATAAGCTCATAAATACCTTTTTTGTGTCCGTTCATCCAGTGGTTTGCTCACAGCTGTTAGCATCATAGTTAGCCTAGCACAATTGCGGGAGGTTATGAGGAGACAGAGCCGGACTGACGAAAGTGGACAAAATACTCCTTCCAGTGGTCCAGGGGACGGCGTATTAGCACGTGAAGTAAATCTGAATGGTTATAAACCATTTTAAAAGATGTGTTTTGTTTTCAATCCATGAAAATAACGTTTTGATGCACACAGACCTGCGCATGCGCAGTGCTCCGCGGAAGGGTATACCGGAGCACAGCAGTAGAAGCCATAGACTCAGCCACTGTGCGCCGGTATATCCTTCTGTGGAGCACTATGCTTGTGCATATCTGTGTGTATGAAAACGTTATTTTAACGGATTGAAAAGAAAACGCGTCTTTTAAAATGTTTTATAACCATTCGGATTTACTTCATGTGCTTAATACGCCATCCCCTGGACCACTGGAAGGAGTATTTTGTCCACTTTCGTCAGTCCGGCTCTGTCTCCTTTTCACCTCCCACAGTTGAGCTAAGCTAACTACGACGCTAACAGCTGGGAGCCAGCCGCTGGACGCACAGACACAAAAAAGGTATTTATGAGCTTATCTCACTTTGTAAATGATAGGGATAGGGTGTGGGTCCAAAATCTTCGGAGTATTCTTTTCAGCATCTTCACAGCACTGTGCTCAGAAGAGGCTCTAAAATCTGTTGTACGAATTAAACTAAGAATGTGTGTACGTACAAAACAAATCCGTATTCATGAAGTGTGCCATATCCACACTGGTAAGGAGACGTGTTGAAGAATTGAAACAGTTCAAAGAGTCACGGTGAGTTTCCTCACGACATGATCCTGCCACTGGACGATCAGCTGTCATCTCAGTCCTTATTCTTACAAGGCTTTTGTCGGTGCTTCACTGAAATCACAGGACCTGGCAGAATTCTCCAAAGGAACATTAAGGAAACCAATCAGTGCATTTCCCTCTCAAGAAGTCGTTCCGTGCTCTCAGTGAAGAGAAAAACTCATTTTAAAAACTCATTCTCAACAAAGAGCATTGTTCCTCAAAACTTCCTTGAGTATTTAATGGGGCATTAACAGAAACGTCGACTCCCGTCACACAAGTCGACGTAAATTTGGAGGAGTCAACAAGTTGTAGGTTATTCTTTCTCTCACCCAATCACCCGACAGCGCGCAAGCCTTCATCCAGCGCATGCGCTCATCTTTCTCCATGAAAACATGAAGCGCAAGCCCAAGAATGTGAGGGAAGGTGACCCAGAGTAGGATTACTAAACTGATTGTGATCGAAGAATTTTAAAGTAATAACAACTAATTCATTTAAAACTGAAATTTAAACTCAAGTTGGTTTCTGAACGGTGCCTACTTGCGGTTCTGAAGTTTTTAATTTCCATCTATTTCGCATTGAAAACTGTTGTCTCAGTAATGTTCTGAACCGTGCGAGCAAGACCAGTGTTGAATTATCATTTCGACAGTCATTGGGTTTTGATTGTTTTATTTATTTCATTGAGACAACGCACTCTTTTTTTTCCAAACATGATGCGGACACGCATGGTGTGCGTCTTGGCTGCTGCTGCCTGAAGTTTTTTGCACTTAATGTTGTGAAGTCAAATTTAACAGAAAACTCAGTTTTTTAGCCTTTGTTTTGTTCGGGTTGAAATGTCTGCGGACTGTTGATGTTTGTGTCTTGTAACTGTAAATTGTTACGTTGCTGTGAACTTTAATACAAGTTGCTGATTGCTGGACAGCTGTGTGTCCGTGTTGTTCCCTGCTGTCAATGTGACGATGTCATCACGACCTGTCGACTCCACCTCGACTTTAATGACAGATAAGTCGACCTGAAAAAAACCGAAGTCATCAATGCCCAAGTATTTAACAAAGATTTTGATCAGCTGTCGAAGCTGAATTGAAGCAACCACAGAACACAGGAACACAGCTGTGTGCACACAGTTGATAAATGAGGCCTCTTGAGTATGTTTCCATTTTGTCCTCCATGCTCCTTTGTCTTCCAGTTTCTCACAAACCTCTCAGTCCTGTCTCTCACATCATCATTCTCTCATCTATTCTGTTCTCTTCCTTTCCCACTCCGTCCTCCTCCTCCTGCTGTCTTCTTGCCTCTGCACTTAACCTTTCCCTGCCTCTCTCCTCTCCTTTCTCACAGGAAAATAGGAAAGATAGAAAACTCTCACAGATGACCGAGACTCTTTCGGTTTTCCCTGGATTTTACCGTCATGGCAGACATGCAGTGATACTTACACTGAGCGAGAAGCTGTGTGTTCACCCAGTGCTCTTCGTTATGGTCCACACTGAGGAAGAGGAGCACAGAGTGAGGAGCAGCACTCTTCACAGTCTTACTGCTGTTTGAAACTCATCGTCATGTTTACAAGCTTTTTTCTTTACTTCTTGAGGTTGGATGCTTTTGTTGGAGGTTCTGAGCTCCCAGACATCAACAGAGGTCTGACTAAATGTTCCTCCCTGAACAATGTGATCTTCGTGGACATGTGTGTTTCGTGGATTCACACACAGGAACTACAGGCAGGAAAAATGTGAATTTTTCACTCCTCAGACTGTCTCATGGAGATTCAGAGGGTTCTTGTTGTTCACTATGGGGTGGCAAATAGAAATAAACCTTTCGCGTAACAGTGCTGCTCAGTACACCTACTTGAGTTTCTCCAGGCGACATTTGGGGTTCTGCAGCCTCTCGGAGAGCAGCCTCACCCCCAGCTCTCCTAGGTAGTTGCAGCTCAGGTCCAGTTCTCTCAGATGTGAAGGGTTGGACTTCAAAGCTGAGGCCAGGGAGGTGCAGCCCTCCTCTGTGATCCCACAACTGGACAACCTGCAGAGGAACAGGACTTATCGGGGGTGTTCCAGCAGCCCTGAAGCTCCCATATTTTATCAACGGCATCTATAAATCTGTTTAATGGTTGAGACCATTTTGTGTGTGTGTGTGTGTGTGTGTGTGTGTGTGTGTGTGTGTGTGTGTGTGTGTCTGTGTGTGTGTGTGTGTGTGTGTGTGTGTACCTGAGGATCAGCAGTTTACATCTTGAACTTCCGAGTCCAGCAGAGAGCAGCTGAGCTCCTAAATCCTGCAGCGGGTTTCGACTCAGGTCAAGCTCCTTCAGCTGGGAGTCGGAGCAGAGAGCCGAGGCAAACACCTGACAGCATCTACTCCTCAGGCAGCAGCCGGGCATCCTGCAACCAGGACACAGAGCTGAACCCATGTTTTCATAGAACAGCAGAGCAGAAGCACTAAGAAATCCAGCAGCAGCATCTCAGACTGTTGGAAAACTCCCACCACACCATCCCACTGTTTGTACGCTACAGAGCAACACCATCTCACACACTCAGACAAACAGCTGAACATGGAGACACAGAAGAGACAGAACATGACATCAGCTGGAGAATCATGTTTCCATGTTTATATTTTTGTTCCTGTTGATAAAGACCACTGTTCTTTCTGCTGCATCACTTCCTGTTTTATCAGATTCTACGAGGGAGGACCGGAAAAAACTGGACAGTGGTTATAAGTTTTAATGTGTTTAATTGTAACAATTTTTCAAAGCTGTCACCTTCACAGTAATCCCCGCTGGTTTGAATCCACCGTTGCTTCTGTGTTTTCCAGCTTTCAAAGGCGCTTGAAAACTCGCGTGTAATGATCCCGTGCAGTGCGTCTTTCGATTTTTGTTTAACCTCCTCGACATCCTCAAATCTCCGCCCCTTCAGCTCTTTCTTCATTCTTTGGAAGAGAAAAAAGTCACAGGGGGCTAAGTCCGGCGAATAGGGTGGGTGAGGCAGCAGGGTCATCCCGTTTTTCTTCAGGTACTGCATTACGCGCAGGGCCCGGTGCGCCGGCGCGCTATCGTGGTGCAGCCACCACTCGCCATCCCGCCAAAGCTCCGGACGCTTCTGCCTCACTGCTTCTCGGAGCGCCTCAGGACCTGGATGTAGTGGTCCTGGTTAACAGACTGCCCAGGTGGCACAGACTCGCTGTGTTTGGCCTCCAGAAAAAAATATCCTCGCGGATCTTCTCCTGCGTGCGTGAGGATGCGGGTCGTCCGGAGCGGGGCTGGTCTTCAATGGACATTTCGCCCCTTTTAAAGCGCCCATACCACTCGAAAACCTGCGTTCTCCCCAGGGCACCATCTTTATACGCCCCCTGGACCGTGGTGAGTGTTTCTGACGCGGTTTTACCCAGCAAAAAAAAAAAATTCTGATGCTTGCGCGCTGATCGCGTTTAGTGATGTGTTCCGCCGTTTTGTGCTTTTCGAAGAAGCGGTCCCGCTGTGTTGACGTTAGCGCTGTGTGTGCTTTCCCTGTGTAACTTTGTGAGACGATACTTTGCAGAGATCTGCACAAGAACATGCTGTAGCGAGATTGAACAACCACAAATCTGAAATCATCCTTGTTTTAATTTTATAAACACAGTCCAGGAACTTTCCGGTACCCCCTCGTACATTAACTTAATTGGTTCTTCTGCAGTACTGCTAAACAAAGAAAACAGAAAATGGCCCCAGAACTACCAACTAAGCGTTGCTCATTGGTCTACAGAAACCTTGTAAGATTAAGGGAGCAGTTGGCGCACCCTCCAGTGTGGCTCCAATTGCATTACACTCACTCAGAAACCGCTCTTTACTCTCAGTGATTCTTAGTCAGTGTCATATTAACCTGCTGTTGGTCAGTCTGTTCACAATCTCATCTGGTTCATCCTAAAAACTAAAGCTAATTGTGTTCCAGTGGAGCAGGCTGAGTGACTGCTGGAATCAGTTTTCCTTAATGGTCACATGTGATCTTGTCTCCAAATACCTGAATTCCTCCAGTTGACAGACTGGACCGATCAAGGCAGTGGGAATAAGAGTGAGCAGGGTCAACTCGTCATCGATGTCCTCATGGCTTTCCATTGTCTTGGGCTTTTCAGAAAGGCTGTCCTCAGAGTGTGCCAAAGGAATGTCTGCTTCATGCTGATCACTGTATCTGCAGTTATTCAGGTCCAGAACTCTCAGAGGGGATTGTTTGGACTGGAGGACGGAGAACAGCGCACGGCAAGACAGAAAATTCAGAGAGATCCCGGTCAATCTGTTAAAAAATGAACACACACGCACACACACACACGCACACACACACAAATAAAAAATTAAAAAGATGTCAGAAAAATTGTAAAAAGCTGTATGAAACATCTTTGCATGCAGACAACATCCAAAACCAAACAGTTAATTTACTCATTTCGTGAACTGTTCGGGGTCGTGGGGTGCTGGAGACAATCCCAGTTCCTAAGGACGAGGTCAGGGCCCACCCTGGACAGTACACCAGTCCATCACGAAGGGACAGACAGGCACACACACATTCACACCTATAGGGGCAATTTAGGGTCACCAATTTACCTCACATAAATGTTTTTAGACTGTAGGAGCAAGGCGGACTACCCAGAGGGAATCCACGCACATACAGGGAGAAAATGCAAACTCCACATAGAAAAGCATTTGACCTCGGCAAGAGCACCAATCTGAGCCCAACCAATTATTTTAAGAATAATTGAATCTAGCAGTGAGCATTCATGACACACACCTCAGACTCTCCAGTTTACAGTCTGGACTATCCAGTGCAGCAAAGAGCTTGCGATGGTCATCGATGAAGATATGAGGAAAACACTCCACAGTGAGGTCTCGCAGGTGAGAATCTGCTGACTGAAGGGGATTGATGAAGGCCAAGTCACCAAAACACAAGTGTTGATCTGTTAGTCTGTGAAATCAGAGAGAAAACACAACAAACCACAGTATTCATATGGCTGCTTTAGGATTAATATCAAATAAGCTGCAGTGACTCCAATACAGGATCATTTGGATTATTTGTTTCAATAAAAGAATCAAATTTACTGAATTATAAAACAAATCTGACACAAATTAAACTGTGAAGAAATTCTCTTCAAAAAACAATCCAAGGTGAATTGTGACATTTGCCAATTGTTTAGGTCCTGTCTCATATTTTCTCACAATTTTCATTTTTTGACCTCAGAAGGCCAAAAATGTTGCCACACCTCTGATTTGAAATCCTGTGATTTAATTTGTCACATTAGTTGACATTTTTAACAGTCGTGTGATGCATCATTATATCTCACATAAAGAACAGAGAAGCCCAGACATCGGTGTCTCCTGTAACTTCCTCCAGTCCTCCAGGGGTGACCGTCATCCACTCCCAGACCAAAGACACGATACTCTGCTATGAAACATTTTCTTTCAATCTGAAATACTTACAAAGCCTTCTTGCTGCTCTTTACATTCAGGAGAAGCTTCAGGAGTCCCTCAGATGTAATAAAACAGTTGGCCAGGTTTAGCTCTTCAATCACCTCTCCAGATATCTGCAGCATGGTGGACAGCACAGCGCAATCGACGGGGGATAATGTTGCTTCTGTGTTCAGGTAGTTGAGGACATCCTCCTGAAATCGCTCCTCTTTCAGCTCAAACTTGCAAAGAAGCAGGTTCATGAACCTCTCTGCTGGGATGTTTCCTGTGTGGAAGCTTCTCAGGTATGTCTTCATGTCCTCCGAGGTGTCTGTACTGCTCTTCGTCTCTGGTAGTAACGCCTGCAGCATCGTCTGATTGGACTCCAGTGACAATCCGAGGAAGAAACAGAGAAAAAGGTCGAACTGCCCCTTCTTGTTCTGAAGGGCTTTATCCACCACCTTCTTCTGCAGCTCCAGCCAGCTCAGGTCTGCAACGTCCTCACCGAGGAAAGACGTCTGGGTGCTGCGATCGGTGGCACGGCAGTGAAACACGTGAAGAGCCGCCAGAAACTCCTGGAAGCTTAAATGCACAAAGCTGAACATCCTCTGTTGGTACAGGCCGCGTTCCTGCTTCAGGATTTCTGAGCAAAAGCCACAAAACACGGAAGCTTCATCGATGTCGATGCCACACTCCTGGAGGTCTTTCTCGTAGAAAAGGATATTTCCTTTCTGTAGCTGTTCGAAGGCCAGCCTGGACAGATTTAAAAGCATGTCGGCGTTCTGTGACCTTGATAGACCTTCTTTGGCCTCGTTCTTTGAGCCCTTCTCTCCATACTTCTGCTCAGATCTCTGTGTTTGAATGAGCAAATAGTGAATATAGAGCTCCGTCATTGTTCTGATGGTTCGGCTCCTCTCGTCTCCGTTCTTCAACACTTCAGCAAGGATCCAACAAAAGATGGGAATGTGTCCCATGAAGTAGAAGCTGACCATCCCTTTGAGATAAGACAGGACTTCTGTAGAGTCGCTGAATCTCTTTCTAAAGTAAATCTCTTTGTCCTGGTCAGTAAAGCCTTGGACTTCTGTCATCTGGTCGATGCAGTGAGCAGGAACCTGGCCGACCGCCGCCGGCCGGGAGGTAATCCAGAGCCGTGCGTTGGGCAGCAGACTCCCCCTGATGAGACTGGTCAGCAGCACGTCGACTGCGCATTTTTGGTTGATGTCACTCACTCTTCCACCTCCTTCAAAGTCCAGGGGGAATCTGCTCTCATCCAGACCGTCCAAGATGACCAGGATGTGCACGCTGGTGAGATGTGGGGTATTTTCCAGTGGGCTCAGTTGAGGGTAGAAGTGCAGGAGAAGCTGCATCAGACTGTAGTCCCCCTGTTTCAGCATATTCAGCTCTCTGAAGGGAAGCAGGAAAATCAGATCGATGTCCTGGTTAGATTTTCCTTCTGCCCAGTTCAGAGCGAAGAACTGAACAGCGAATGTCTTCCCAATGCCGGCAATGCCTTTGGTCATCACTGTGCGGATGGGTCCGTCTCTCACAGGGAGTTGGAAACTCTTTCTTCCTGTTGCAAAAATGTCGAGGCAGTCGATCTGATCATAGTGTCCTGGAATCCGCCCCGTCTGATCTGAGACTTTGAAGTGGTCCAGTATCTCGTGTGATCTGAAATCGCCCCCCGGGGCCTGATCAGTGATGTAGAGCCTGGTGTAGACGTGGTCGAGTCGAGAGCGGCTATCAGACGTCCCCTCGTTTATCCATGTGAACTTGTATCGAAGGTGACTTTTCAGTCTGTCTTTAACTTCCTTCATCATGTTTTCCCTGTCCATGTCTGCAGTCTGTCCCCTTCAGGTCAGCCGTCTGCCTTGTTCTGGTCGACCTGCAACCAATCAGAACAACCTGCATTTATACTGGCAGCATTTATTCAGGTTCCTCTAATGAAAGTTAGATTTTTTTGTTTTTTTAAATAAATAACAACACATGGAAATAAACAGCTGGCAGAAAATCTGCTTCGTCCTTACACACAGTTGTAGAAACAGTCTGCAGAGTCCTCAGGATGCTGCTTATCAGTGTGTAATGAAACATTTCTACTTGAAAGGTTTGAAACAGCTTATCAACAGAGTGCTCCCCTGCAGCTGCTCTTCAGCAGCTCACTGTTACTGTTTTTCACATTTCTAACATGACTGCGAACATTTCTGCTTTTGTTCTCAACATTTTTAACTTCGTACCTAACTTCTCAGCTTAAACTATTTCACATTGTTTGAACCACTTTCTTAAAATTGCAACCTTCTTCGAATTTGAATTTATTTTTTAACAACTTTGAAACTTTTTCCTCCAAATCTGAGTTTTTATTTATTATTCCAACTCTTCCAACTGTTTTCAGCTCCCTGACATTTCTTCAACAATTTCTCCACATTTTTGATTTCTATCAAGATATGTGACATGACATCTGAAAATATATAACGATTAAAATCTTTCTTCATTTTATTCTTTATATTTTCAATCTGCAATAATATGCACTATTAGAAAAGGCCAATTAAAAAAAGTACTAAACTGTATTTAAAATATTGCAACTGAAATTAAAGTTAATTTAAACTTTCCCAATGACATTTGAACTTCAATCTCGATCTTATTAACGATGTTTCTGAAATTTTACACTTTTCCTGCCATTTTCACTTCAATAGATTCATTTTCAGCTCCCATTAACTGTTGTTGAATGAACTGAGCTTTGTCACTTTTTGTTTAACTTCCTTTTTTGGGTGGAGAAAATATGGAGAGGCCAAATGCTCCACTGAGCTGATTTCAGTTGAAGTTTTCAGTCAGAAGGAAACAAGTTCAGAGACTGAAGCATTCACTGCTTTTCTGCAGACATCAGGGATGATATGACAAGTAAAGAATTGTGATAAGGAGAAAAAAAGCCTCATTATTTCAGGTCACACTGCATCAGTCTGTAATTTCCAGCCAGGCTGAGTCACGGAAGACTTGTTCAGTCTGTTAATCAAAGCTCACAGTTTCAGCCTGGTAAAAAGCTTCAGTACTTACAGAGCTCCTGAACTTCACTGCTCTTCTGCGAGTCGCTGATGGACAGTTTCCAGTCAAACCCCGAACAGGTTGCAAGACCACATTGAGAAACAGGAAGAGGAAGTTCTCTTGGGAAAAAAAAAGTAAAGAAAAAAAGTTTTGCTGTTATGTGAATAGAAACCGTTATTATATGAAGAACAGAAGATTCACAGAATCTGGTATCAGAACATGTATATCAAGGAGAGAGAGAATGATATCTTGGACAAAATTGGCTTTAGAAAATCTCGAAGGATGAGCTTCCCTATCATGCAGAATAAGAAATACCAGCAGATATCACTGTTGTAAAAGGCTTTCAAGCAGAGAATCACATAAGGCTTTAAGGCCCAAATAGAAAAACCTGGGAAAGTTGATTTATTTCAGTGATTCAGTTCAGAAAGGAAAGATTCATTCCACTCATGGTGATGAATTTGTCACGCCCTGTGCCCCTGCCGCCTGATGGGAGCGCTCGGGTCCTGTCTTGTGTTCGTCTGCCCTCATGTTCTCCTGCCTCCCTCGTTACCACCCTAATGGGTATCACCTGTCCTGCCCTCTATTTAAGTCTTGCTTCCCTGGTGTGTCTTGTTGGTTCCTTGTGGGTCTGTTTGCATGCTTTTGTGTCCCTGCCTGCATGTCAGCTCAGCTCAGCCGTCCTAATCCTGCGTTCCTGACTCCTGCGTTCCCTGAATCCTGCCTTCCTGTTACCCACAATAAATGAGTTTGAAGTACGCCTGCCTGACTGCGCATGGGTCCTTCCACCTCGCACCGTGACAGAAGGAGCAAATCAACACTGGACCCAGCGGGCAGTGAGTTTGAAGCCGTGTTCCTCCCGCGTAAGCCTTCAGCCCGTCGGTGGTGGTGCTCCACCCGCCTCAGATCGTCTGCTTCTGGCTGCTGCCGGCACAGCTCCTGCCCGGATCGTGGGCCCCTGCCGACGAAGAAGCTCACCCCCAGATCGTGTGCTGGCGAAGAAGCTTGCCCCAGGATTGCTTGCCGATGAAGCTGCTCACCCCCGGACCGTGTGCCTAGGGTCCCCCGCCGGCGAAAGAAGCTCGCACCCGGATCGTGTGCCGGTGAAGCTGCTCGGTCCCCGCCTGCGAAGCTTGCCATTTCCCCCGCTTCTCCCCTCCTGGATGGCCTTTGGGGGTGGGAGGAGACCCGCCCCAGTTCCGGTTTGCTGCTCGGTGCAGTTCCAGTTCCGGTTTGCTGCTAAGTGCAGTTCCGACCCCTTCCCGTTCTGTTTCTGCTAGGTGCAGTTCTGTCCCTGTTACTGTTCTGTTGCTGCCTGTTAATGTGGAGTTCCGACCCCGTCCTGTCCCCATCTGAGTCCGAGTCTGCGTCTGGTTTCTGTCCCATCCAGTCTGCCCCCTTCTGCCCAGGATGGTTGCCTTGTTGTGCGCCAGGAGGTGCACATTGGGAGGGGGGTACTGTCACGCCCTGTGCCCCTGCCGCCTGATGGGAGCGCTCGGGTCCTGTCTTGTGTTCGTCTGCCCTCATGTTCTCCTGCCTCCCTCGTTACCACCCGAATGGGTATCACCTGTCCTGCCTTCTATTTAAGTCTTGCTTCCCTGGTGTGTCTTGTTGGTTCCTTGTGGGTCTGTCTGCATACTTTTATGTCCCTGCCTGCCTGTCGGCTCAGCTCAGCCGTCCTGCCTCCTGCATTCCTGATCCCTGGGTTCCTGACTCCTTGCCTTCCTGTTACCCGCAATAAATGAGTTTGAACTCTGATGGGGTGCCTGCTCGTGGGTCCTTCCACCTCGCACCGTGACAGAAATTCAGTCATTTAATTTAAAGCTTGATGATTGTAGCTTCTGATTGTGACCAGAACCAGTATCTGAGAGGACCAAAGATGAGGTCCCCACATAAACTCAAGGGCCGAGGAAGGCCTCCAGCATCTATGTACTGACACAAACACTGTTTGAGAACAGGAAGAGGCGCAGTTGTGCAATCAACTTGACAACAGTTTATTTTACAGAAAGGATGGTGGGAGAGTGACGAAATCCCTGAAGATAAAAAGGTTATGAATTAAAACAAACTGGGTTTATTTTACAATGCCAAATGGGTGGATTAAAAAGGTAGACCCAGAAGCCATTAGCGGTGCATAACCAATCAACTAGTCCCCCAAGTATGTCTGCTGCACAGCTGGAGGATGGGAGCCACAGACCAGGGTGCGGTTGGAGGAGGGGTCCCTCATGAGTCCACCTCAGGTTGCACACTGGTCACTGCATACAACCTGCAAATAGATTAGGGTGACCACTGCACTGCACACTGTTGAGGCCACATCAAAAAGGGCATAGTGATTATGATTACCCCCACACAGGCTGGCCCCGTCTAACACACACACACACTCCTAACCCTGACCCTTACCCGAACCCACACCAAAACAATGCGGAGCCCTAAAGACATGTTTTTGCACTTTTACTTTTTTCAGTAACAACAACATGGTCAAGAAAACACTGTTTCCCCTCATGGGGACCCAAAAAATGTCCCCACGAGGCACATCGTGCCAGAAATGTCCCTACAAGGATGGAAACACTTGTACACGCACACACACACACACACACAAACTTGTCTTATGGCTCAGCAGGTTCACACATGCATGATAAAACGGAAATCAATAAACACTGAGGAAGAAAATTGGGAACACTTTACTTGAAGCATACCTGTATTATGCAATATAGGTAGTTATAAACACTCATAAATGATCACAATGCTTTATAACCCACTATACAGCATAGGGTTAGGGTTAGCCACATAATTGACCAATTTCACTTCATGGGTGTAATATGAAAAGGTACCTTTCCCGGCCCAGCGCACCAAGACAAATCCAACGCATTTCCTCCCATCGCTCGAAGACACTCATACGAGGTGATGGAATCCCCTGATTAGGGTAAGTACTTTTGCATCACACCGGAAAAGTAAGTTTGAGATGATGAATTATGATCGCATTTTATTTCCTGACTTTTACTGAACACAAAATAAGAAATCAGTTTTTCTGTTTTTTGTGCTAAAGGCCAACAAGGAAATCTTTTTCTTTGTGTTCATTTGATTCCCAATGAAGACAATCTGGTGAGAAATGCTTTACGTTATAGACCTGGAAACAGAATTTTAAAGATGTGATTACAAATGTGATTAATCATGATTAACTACTAAAATTCTGTGATTAAAAAATAATCTTTCGACAGCCTTTGTTTGAACACAATCCAGTGACAATTTTTAAAAGCTGGGAGCATCCAGACTCCATGAGATACTGTAGAGGAGTGTCGACTGAGGAAAAGTTCAATGAACACCGCAAACAGCAGGATCAGGTCAGTTAGTGACACACGTTACCATCTGTTACTTCACTGAAAATCATCAAAAACATTTTCAAAACAACAGTTTAACTGGACTAAATTATGGAGAAAATTCTCAAAATGGGCTAAATGGAAATATTCAATTGGATCCTTTCAACGAAAGTTCAACTACTTGCAGACCTCCAGATGATTTTTCAACATCTTTCTTAAAGGTTCACTCAAGCACAGCTTGTTCAGAAGGAGTCAAATTCAGTGAACTTGAAGGAATTTGGGAAGCTTCTCATGAGCTACAGTTTTTCCAGGATAAACAATACACACATGTCCTGAATCCAAATCAAACTGATGCTCAAACTATGAGTTCAAAGAGAAACTTAAAGGATTAAAAACAATCAGTGTTCACTGACGGTCAGAGAGGAACTGTTCAGGTTCCACAGTGTGACTGAAAAGCAGCTCGTTGTTGATCCTGTCGTCCTGCTCTTGATGGCTCTCAACACAGGCCGAGCTCTCGGCAGCAATACGGGTCGGCGGCGGCGAGGACTGCGATCAACTTGGCGCTGGCGTCGGCTCCTTTCTTGCGCGCCGCGTCGATGAGTTCCCGCGCCTTGTCCGGCCGGAGTTTGGCTCTGAGCACCTCGTTCTCACTGTCAGTCAGCACGCCGCAGTGCAGCAGCTCGTCCAGCAGCTTGTTCAGGACCGGGTCCGACACCTTTTCCACGAAGCTGGAGCGGACCTGAAACAGCTTCTCCTGGGCTGGGATGTTGCTCGCCAGCCGTGGCTGGTCTCTGCTCGCCGTGGTCACCGCAAGCATGGCTGAGAGGGGAATTAGAAATGGGAGAGTTCCACTGAGTTCATGATGCCTTGAGTTTGATCACAGAGATAAAAGTCATGGATCACTGTGATCCTGAAACCAGCTATTAAAAGGCAGGCGTTGCCTCCATATTGTTGTCCTCGGAGGACAAAACATGAACTGTGCAGCCGCTCGCTGTGCTCACCAGGCAGGTGGAGCTGGTGCTCCCACACTTGGGTTTTTTCTGCATCTCGCAGCATCAGGGTCACTTTGTCCGCCTCCGACAGCATGAGCATTTCAAACATCGGGTGGTAGTTTGGTCCGTAGTTTCCAAAGAATTCTGCACGCTGCAACAAAGGCAAGCAGAGCTGTGAGTTCAAAAGTCACCGCTGGCTGAGCGGAGAGATGCTGGTACTCACTGCGGGCTGTATGTTGAAGTCCTGCGGCTGCGGCTCGCTGCACAGGCTGTAATACTGGCCTGTGTGCAGCAGACAGAAGGACGGAGCCTGGATGTGCTCACAGTCCAGCAGCTGAGCTTTCACCTTCAACCACAGCAAACAGCGAGTCATGTTAATTTGAGGAACGTGGAAGCAAACATCAACAAGAAGAAGAGAACGTGGAAGAACATGTCGAACTGGGAGAGAGAACTTCTGGAGCATGTATCAGTAGCAAACATATTCTCCCTGAGGTTCTCTTGTTGAATGTGTCTGTATTTCCACATGCTGAGATCTTCTGTCTGAGTGGACTGGTTCTTACCTCGTTCAGCGGCACGTTGCTGGGCAGCAGAATCAGCCACAGGACGAAACCCTGTCTGTGCATCCGTTTGAGGAACAGCAGGATTTGACTGCGAATCGGTTTCGTCATGAAATCCACAAAGCGTTTGACGAAGTCCCAGACGATGCCGAGGGCTGAAAGGTGTGGTACATCCACCACCACGTGGGTTTCGGTCACCTCCAGAGGCCGGATGAAGCTCATGCCTTCATCAGTGATGTGAGCCACAGAGAGGCAGTCAGAGAGCAGCGCTGGGAGGAGAGAAGATCAACGTCACCTCACATGTTACGACCTGAAGGGCTCTGAGGGGTCCTGATGGCTCATGGAGGAGTCTGAAGAGTTGTTCTGAAAGGTTCCTGAAGGTTTCTGAGGGGTTTAAATTGTTCAGTTCTGAAGGGTTCTAAATTATCCTGAAAGGTTTCAGAGGATTCTGAAGTCCTCTGAACGGTTCTGAAGGTCTGAAGGTTGTCAGTGCTCTCACCGGGTTCAGGCTCGCAGTGAGGGAGGTGCAGCTGTCTGATGGACTCCTCTGGACACGTGATGCTGAACAGAGTTCCTCCTGGAACCCTCTGAGCCGACTGAAGCTGCATCTCATCCCAGATCATCATCTCATAGGTGGCTTCGCTCGCGTGAGTCACACTGAAGACCAGATCAGTCAGCGAGCAGTGGAACAGACCAGGACCGGGGAACCTGAACCTGAACCCAGGAGGGAAACGGCACAGTGTGGAGATCGTTCTCAGAAAGACTGGAGAATTTACAATCACACAAAATATTGTTTTCAATCCACAGAAGGAATGAAAACGTGGACAAAATTGTCCGACGGCGTACGAACATCACTAACTGACCATCTGCTAGAGCTGCTGCTGCTCATGCTACTGAAGCTACTTTGGAATATTTCTTAGACTTTAAGCCATGACTAAAGACAGTATTTAAACTGGGGAACCTAACATTACAGTGATTTCTCTCATGAACTAATTGTAAAGGCAGAATGTTATTTTTATATTGTCCAGACAAAGATTTAAAAGTTTTTGGTGTGATTGATGACGACTGGTCTTACCTGTAGGACAATCCCATCTTCTCTTTTTTCACCTCTGGAGTGAAACTTGTCTGAACCTGAAATCCAAGCAGGCCCAAGTTCAATGAGTGACTCTGTGCATTGATATCAGGAAGGAAACACAAGGACCAAAGAAGACACTCCTCTCAATTAGATGAATGGATTTTTAGTGTGGTGGAGGTGTCTCAGCCTGTCCAGCTGGTCTCAGTGTGTCTGAATGTGGCGAGAAAAAAAATCACAATGGTCTGGGGAATTAACATATTTCACAAGTCTGATCTGATCAAGCTCCAGTCGTCTGTTGTTGAGCAACACAGGTTTTTAAACACCCAGTTATCAATGCAAGTTATCAAACTGCAAGGCAAAGTGAATACATGCAAAAATTGACACACGAAAACACATATCAGTATACACACATGTACATAAATGCACACTCTCCCTACATAGGAGGCCATAGAAATGTCTCTCTGTGGAGATTAATGCATGCTCACAACTACTAAATGGGACTCAGACGAAAACTGCAGCAAGCTGTGTGTAAGGTAACTAAGAAAGCACATCACAAATCATAAATGTAATTCTTCGACAACAGGATTAAATAAACATTGAGCCGAATGACTGTAAGATCACACATAGAAGAGAACGACAAAGAAGACTAACACATCATTGCTCCTTTTGTTGTGTTTTTTTTTTGTGCTTTTCTCTATTTTCATGCTTTGAATCTCATTCCCACACACTCCCGCCATGTTTTCTCTCAGCTGTATTTGTATTTTGATTTGATGTTTGAAATAACTGAACACTCACCTTGTCTGTGGTCGGCATCCCCACACTGCACAGAGTCAAGGTCCCAACATCCACACGGAATGCTGGGTATAGGGGCTCCGTGAAGGTGGTGTGGAGGGTATGAATGAGAGTTTTGGTTTCTCCTGACAGCTGATAGAAAGACAGCGTGCCGGCTGGCCAGTCCAGAAACAGTCCCAGTCTCTTGACTCTGGACCTGAACGATTTGGTGTTCTTGTTGTTGTAATCGATGTAGAGAGTTTCTGATGAGGTTCTGACGTTACACCAGGACTTATCACTACTTTCAATACTCGAGTTCAACTGTTCCTTCCTCGGTATACTTTTATAAGCCACACCGACACTTGCCCACCCGCTCCACTCCACCTCCCAGTAGCAGCGCCCGGTCAGAGCCTCCCTGCACAGCAGCTGAGGGTTTGTGCTGAACCTCTCTGGATGATCAGGGTACGGCTGCTTCTCCTCGGTACTGCTCACCATCCTGCCGCAGTCGGACAGGATGAGGGATTCGTGCACCGTGTTCGGGTCCAATGACAGATCACAGGTGACTGGCAAAGAAACAACGAGTTTTCAGTGAGAACAGCTTCTGTATCAACAAGAGCACCACTGCTCCTCATTCAACCTGCAGAGACATTTGGAAGGAATCCTGCAGGAAGTTTTCCTGACAGAATCTCCAGATCTTACAGCTCTTCTGTGGATTAAATCAGCTCCAACTTCTGATTCTTCATCTAAACACAAACTGACTCTGTTTCGAGGACTCCCAGTTCATCAGGGCAACAAACAACCCCAATTTCTAAAGAGTAGCATTGAAGGAAATCAAAAGGGAAAGAAATGATTTGTAAATCTCATGAACTCCGGGCTGTTGCCAGCGTTTCAGCAATACTGAGGTCCACCACTCATTATCCCCCTGCACCTTAGCTACAAAGTAGAGATACACACACGCACGCACGCACGCACGCACGCACGCACGCACGCACGCACGCACGCACGCACGCACGCACGCACGCACGCACGCACGCACGCACGCACGCACGCACGCACGCACACACACACACACACACACACACACACACACACACACACACACACACACACTTCAATGTCTTGGTCAAGTTTTTCTCCTTCAGACTGGGAGGTACAGAGTTGAGCAACTTTGCCAAAAACAAAAGAAAAGAAAAGAAAATCTTCAGTGGGCAGTGTAGACCGTCAGTACCTTCTGGTTCTGTAATCAATCATATAAAAGTTCTGGTTGTTTTTTTTGTTTTTTTTCTAATTCCAAATTAAACATAATGCATAAATTTACATCAATGACATATTTCCTCCACGATGAATGTGAGCGATTTCACACAAACCATTATTGTGCTTTTCTGCTTAAGGAACTTTTTTTTCCCCTTTAAAAACAAACAAAAATTAAAGCCGCGAGCGGCGTCAAAAGGCCCTCGCCCGCTGCCTCCCTGCCCCGCCCCGCTTTATTCTTTCATTTATGTTTGTCAAATTTGGCACATTTCCATGGCAACAAGTACATTTGATTTGATGGGAGATTTTTCACTCGGGCCCATTAGAATAACATGGGGAACTTCAGCCATCGCCACGGCAACAGCGTTGATATTACAATATGGTTACCATTTGCTTTTTTGATCGGGACGACATGAAGGAATTATCACCCAAATTCCATTCATTTCTGATAAACTAATAATTTTACTCCCCATACAGATATTATTTTGATTCTGTAGGGGGCGCTGTAACACCGATTTTCAAAATTTCACTGTCAATGTGTCCAGGAAGGAAGGATTAATCAGTGTTTAGAATTTGGTTTGGATTGGAGTCATTATGTAGAAATGGCAGCCATTTATCACACTGAAAAAATGGCGAAATTTGACATCAACTTTGCGGCGTTGCCACGTGGAAACCGTGGTCTGAAGATTTGTGAATTGGATAACTTTTAATTGTCTACTCGTGTAGATGGTGTCCACCAAATTTCAGCTCATTTGGAGAAGCGCGCGATCAAAACGAACATTTTGTACGACGCCCTAGAAAACGCTGACTCAGCAATTTTGAAAATTCAATCCCAGCTAGCTGCTTTCCTGCTGTTTTGAAGGCATGGTCATAATAATATTTTTTGTTTGGCCCGACAACGCGCATGTGTATACCGAATTTTGTGGCTGTACGACAAAGTTTATTGCGGACTCCCTCCCATCGACGCAATGCATTTTGGGTTTTGCAGGTGGCGCTGTAGAGCCAATTTTCAAATCCCAATATTGAAATTCATATTAAAAAAAATTTTTCGCCGGAACTGAATTTTGTGCAAAGTTTGGTGAGTTTTCGAGCATGTTCAGGGGGTCAAATTCCTGTTTAAAGAGCAGAAGAAGAAGAAGAAGAAGAAAGAAAGAAAGAAAGAAAGAAAGAATAATATTTTTTGCAAAAACAATATGCTTTTTTTTTTTCTGCCGTTATTTCGCCCACATGTTATATATTTTCGGAAAGGTCTCGACAAGCCCGACGCGTCTGTGAGGTGTTTGAGAGTGTAAATGTCTGTGGTCGAGCGCTACGCGCTCGACAAGTCATGTGTGTGTGTGAGAGTGTGTGTGCGTTTTTTGTATTTGCACACATGTGTATGAGTGCATGTCGGGGTGTGTGTGTCTGGACATGTTGGCATACGTCTGAGGTCGAGCGCTGTGCGCTCGACTTGTCATTTTTGTACCTTTGAGCGTGTGAAAGGCCTTGGTCGAGCGCTGCGCGCTCGAAAATTCGTGTGTGTGTGTGCGTTTTTGTGTTTGTACACGCGTATGTGTGAGTGCGTGTCAGTGTGTGTGTGTCTGGACATGTTGAATGATGTCTGTGGTCGAGCGCTGCGCGCTCGACTTGTCATCGTTGTGTGTTTTGAGCGTGTGAAAGGCCTGAGGTCGAGCGCTGCGCGCTCGACTAGTCGTTGTCTGTGTTGCAGAAACAATAGGCCCTTCGCCCTTGGCAGGCCAGGGGCTCGGGCCTAACAAGAAAAAAACAAAAACAAAACAAAAACAACAAAAAAAACAAAAAAAAAAAACAAAAAAAAAAAGACAGAACATAAAAAAAAAAAATAAAAACCCACAAATGTCCACACGGTGTCAAAAGCAATGAATAAAAGAATCATTAACAACTCAAATTGACAAGAGGGTATTAGTCATGCAGGCAATAGATGCTACAGTGAAGCGTGTAGTAGGTATGGCAGTTCAAGTGCATGATTCTGCAGGTATGTCTATCCAAGATAGTCCAAAGAGGCCCCTCTGCACAGTCTGTGCATTTGTGGAGCCAGTGTGGTCCAAGAAAGGGGCCCAGGTTTTATAAAATAGTGAAGGTTTGTCTTTGGTCCAGTAGGTCGTTGCCTCCAAAGGAATAAGTTCCATGATATTCTGTAACCACTGTGAGAGTGTAGGGGTTTTTTCAGAGATCCACTCAAGTAAAACGCACCTTCTGGCACTAAACAAGAGCACATCAAGCAATGATGACATATGAAGTGTAAGATTTAGACCAGAGTGTAATCCAAGAATACAAGATAGAGGAGTGATATCCAGATCTTTACCAAGTATTTCGGATATCTTTTCACATACATTTCTCTAGAAACTTCTAAGACAGGGGCAGTCAAAAATACAATGGTAGTATGTTCCATCAGAAATTTTACATTTATTACAATATTTGGGAAGTGCAGGGTTAAATTTATTCCGTAACACTGACGTAATCTGGAGCCTGTGAATAATTTTGAATTGCAATTCCCTAGCTTTATTTGTGGATAAACAACCAGAGGGACTCAGCCATACATCTGCCCACACATCATTAGCAATCATTACGCCCAGGTCAGCCTCACAGAGCAATTTGAGATGTCCAGCACCCCCTTCTGGAAGAGACAGAGAATTATAAAACCTACTGATCAATTTTCGGGGTCTAGAGTCTTGCAAAATTTCCTCCAAAGAGGAACGGGAGAAGCCACCAGGGTGCAATCTGGCCTTTGAAGTGATAAAGCTGCGAACTTGTAAATACCTGTACAAATGTTTTGATGGGAGGTTATATTGCTCAGTTAGCTGGCTAAAAGATTTAACAATACCATCAAGCATGAGGTCCCCTATATTACAAATGCCCTTTTCTGACCACAGAACAAATGCACGGTCATTAAGACCAGGGGGGAAACCAGGGTTTAAGTGAATAGGGGTGAGGAGGGAGAGTGAATCTTCTTGAGACTGAACATTATTAATAGATTTCCAAACCTTTAATGTGTTTTGGAGGAGAAAATTGCCCTTTACTTTGTCTGACACCCATTCCTTAGAAACATATAAAATGTTGCAAAGGGGAATTGTATCCAGTGGAGTGGCCTCAGTGCTAAGCCATGTGGAATGAGGGTCATTTCTACACCATTCCCAAAGATAGCGATACAGGCACGCCAATTGGAAATGTTTGATATTTGGCAAAGCTCGTCCTCCTTTTCCCAGGGGAAGTTGCAATTTTTGTAATCTTAATCGGGCTCGTTTATTTTTCCACAAAAAGGAAGATAATGAGCTATTAAGATCAGAAAGAGATTTTTTGGTCAGGAGAACCGGGACCATTTGGAACACATAAAGTAAACGAGGAAGAAAGTTCATCTTAAAAAGATTCACTCTCCCTATAAGAGATAATGGGAGACATGTCCAGCGGGCCAGGTCCTTTTTAATTTTACGGATTAAAGGTATAAAGTTGGCCTTATAAAGGCCAAGAAGGGACGGGGTAATGCGTATACCAAGATAGGTAAACCCAGATGGTGACCATCGAAAAGGGGAAGCAGTGGATGCAAAGATATTAGAGGTCAGGGGCATGACCTCTGACTCTGAATAGTTAATCTTGTAACCTGAAAACAGTCCAAAAGTTTTAATGATCTGAATAACTCTAGCAATAGATGTCTCAGGGTCACTTAAAAAAAGCAAAATATCATCAGCATAAAGAGAAATTGTATGGTTTTGAGGGCCTATATTGATGCCTGCCACTAAGGGGTCATTCCTAATCGCCTCAGCGATCGTGAGCGCAAACAATAACGGGCAGCCTTGACGAGTGCCACGTGTAACAGAAAATTTAGGAGATTTCCAACCATTTGTGAGGACCGAAGCATATAAAAGAGAAATCCATCGAATGAAGTTGTCCCCCAAGTTAAATTTGGAAAGGACACAGAGTAAATATGGCCACTCAACTCTGTCAAAAGCCTTCTCTGCATTGAGAGAGACTATGACAGCCTTGTCTTTTAAGTCAGAGCCACACTGTATAAGGTTCAGCAATCTCCTAATATTATTGCATGAATTACGTCCTAAAATAAAGCCAGTTTGGTCCGCTGAAATTAAATCTGGTACAATATTCTCTATCCTTTTAGCTAAAATTTTTGCAATGAGTTTTCTGTCGACGTCAAGCAAAGCTATTGGTCTGTAAGAGGAACAATTTTGTGATGGTCTACCTTTTTTCAGAATCAATGAAATATTGGTGTCCATCATAGTACTTGGGAGGTGGCCAAAACTAAATGAGTGGGAAAACATTTTAAGCAGGGGATCGACAAGCAGGCTCTGGAAAGATTTAAAAAACTCAGGGGTCAGACCATCAGGTCCTGGAGCCTTGTTGTTTTGCAGGTCATTAATAGCTGCAATGATTTCCCCACGTGAAATAGGACTGTTTAACAGTTCTTTCTGGGTCTGAGAAGCTTCGGGTAATTTAACTGTGGATAAAAAAGTTTGCATCAAGGAGTCGGAGTGGGGATCTACTTCTGATTTATATAATGATTCATAAAACTTCTTAAAACAATTGTTGATATCCCTATTATTATAAACTTTTTTACCCATTTCATCTTCTATCATTGAAATGGAAAATGAATCAGCCTTTGTCTTAACCAGATTTGCCAAGTATTTACCAGATTTGTTCCCAAACTCATACATCTTATGCTTTGCAAAGAACAAAGATTTCTGAGCCTCTGCTGACATTAGTGTGTCTAGAGCTGCTGTTGTAGTGTCAATTTGAGCTCTCAGATCATTTGAAGGGTTAATAACGTGTTCTCTTTGAAAGTTAGTGAACTGTTGCTCTAATTTCTTCTGTTCTGCCTCCTTTCTATATTTTAGATGAGCCAAAAAAGAAATTGTTATGCCCCGTGACACAGCCTTAGCAGTCTCCCATAAGATATTCGGAGAAACTTCCGGGGTGTCATTCTCAGCCAGAAAGAAGAGCTCAAATTGTTCCGTGAAGTACTGTATGAAATCAGGGTTTTTAAGCAGACAGTTTTTAAATCGCCATTGTATTGGAGGATGTTGTTCTTTAGAAGACATAACCAAAAATAATGGAGAATGGTCTGAAACAACAATATTACCAATTGAGCATGAAATCACGTTTTGAAGAATGTAACTTGGTGTGAAAAAATAATCTATTCTGGAAGAGGATTTGTGAACCTTAGAGTAAAAAGAGTATTGTTTAACTGTAGGATGAAGCATCCTCCAAGTATCAATTAGATCCAGATCTTTACAGCAGCCCAAAAGGGTTTGACTGGTTTTCATATTAAGTTGTGACCCAGTGTGAGATTTATCCATTTGGGGATTGAGACAGCAGTTAAAATCCCCTGCAATTACTGAAGACTCCACAAGCCAATCTGAAAACAGAGAGAACGTCCTGATGTAGAAGTCAGGGGGACACCCCGGAGGAGCATAGACATTTAAATAGGAAACCTTGCCACCATATAGTGTCCCTGAGATCATAACATAACGCCCAAGTTTATCACTTTTCACCTCCACATCACTAAGAGGTAAGTTTTTATGAATTAGTATTGCAACCCCTCTGCTCCTTGATGTAAAGTAGGAATAAAAGACCTGGCCTACCCAGCCTCTTTTTTTTTTCTTTTTTTTTCTTCAGTCTCTCCAGCCTCTTTTTAGTTTTTGGTGTTCCTCATTGCTTAGATGCGACTCCTGAATACAGGCTATTTGAATCTTTTCTTTCTTTAGAAAGTTTATATTTTTTTTCCGTTTAATTGGAATCTGGATCCCATGCACATTCCATGAAAAATTTTTTATTGTCACTTTATCAGCCATACTCAAACAGACTTTGAGTGAAGAGATGCATGCCTGAAAGACTTACGAGAACATATTCCAAACCCCAAATCAACCTGAGATAAACACCACACATCAAGACACACGTGTGGGAGACAGAAACCATATATAAAAAAAATAACAAAACCCAACCCACCCCCCAAGTACCTCTCCAAAGGAAGCACCTAAATCCTATGATACAACTGTGCATAAAAATTATGCACCAGACCAGTACTCCAAAAGCGAATATGAACATTAACAAAACTACAGCCAGATAAAGTGCAAAGCATGTAGCAAGGAAAAGATGAACTAAATATATATGCAAAACCATACCCACATACATGTTCTGATAAACTGGGCAGCATACTTTGAACGACTGGCGATAACCAATTATCAAGCAGATTAAATTGTCCATGCAAATTAATTAAATAAGAAAATAGAAACGTGACCATAGGACATGAAACAAAAAGATGATCAATTATAGGTCATAGTCCCAGACGTAGGCGCCACATAAACCATTCGTAATGCAGCAGGGGTCGGCAATTAGCGGCCCGCGGGCCAAATGTGGCCCGCTGAACCGTCCAATCCGGCCCGCGAGAGGATTCCAACATGCGCGCGCACAAACGCACGCATTACCCCGGGCCCTCTAGCGGACGCACGTACCCCTGTTGGAGTGCGATATCTGTCATTTTGTTGCAATAGACAATCTTCGAAGGATGTGTTGTTTAGTTGTGGTTTCCGGTTTGTCTCTGAAAAATAAAGAGGAGTGGCACCTCGTCTGGTGAACATAGAGTGCAAGTGAGTGCGCTGCACCAAGCTCACCGTGTGTGTTTATTCTCCAGTAAGTTTGAGCGTAACGGTGTGTTTCCACCGGACGCGACGCGAATTTTTCGGGCGACGAGATTACATACAAAGTCACTGTAATGACGCGATTGTCGCTCAACCTTGAGCGGCGGACGCGAGCGTTTCCAGGGAAAAATCCGCGCGCCCGTCGACTTGCACTGCCAGTCGCTGCCGCCCGCTGCTCCTTCGCTCGAGTTGAAATAATTGAACCTTTCAAACGAATTGGCGCAGGGACAGCCTATCAGCGTGCGCGATCTCACTTGTTCACCGCTTCTGGTGGAAACCGGGCATCAGCCTGAAGCAGCGCTAGAACCGGCCGTCCGGGCGCAGCTCCTGCAGAAGACGGTGGAACTCACCCGAGCTCAGACCGCCTCCAGAGCGCAGCATGCAGCCAGAGGCGATGTTGGCGCCTCGCTGCAGCCGGAGCTGACTTCCTCATGTCAAATACAGAGCAGCGATGGTGGCAGGAGGAGCATCTCAATCTCAGTCTTTATTTGTAAAGGCACTACTCATATTCATAAAAGTGCTGAACAGTAAAAACAGTCATAAAAACAAAAAAGAAGAAAACCCACACCATCGATCAGTATGCGCGCGTGTCCGCACACACACATACACACAGACAGCCGGGTGCACACAGGACTGTGGGACAAACATCAGTAACATCCTGGCCACTGTCCAGGAGACGGTGATGAGGAGGCTGTGATGTTTCTGCAGAATGTTCTGTGTTGCATATTTGTTCCAGCGTGACGCGTCCCGCGAATGAATTCACACACCAGCGATAAAACTCGTGCATGTAGCGCGGCATGGTGTCATTTTTCGCGCGAATGCAGTTGCGTTAAACACATCCGGTGCCCCCCCCCCCCCCCCCCCCCCGCACCTCGCTCCCCAGTCCGTGGATGGACGCGCGCGCAAGCCGGAGAGCCCTTGGCCCGCGATTGAAGTGCCCGCAAAAAAAGTGGCCCACCGCCAAATCTAATTGCCGACCCCTGTGCTACAGTATCCACCAGAAATTGGCCAGTTCTAACGGAGCAAGAAAAAAAAAAAACTCACCACAGAGAGGGCCGACTGTCCCAGATTATCCATTAGTGTCCACGCCAAGCTCTGCGGCTGAAACAGTGCAATCTTTTCCTTGTAATATTTTCCAGCAGCCTCCGGAGTGTTAAATACATGCCTCTCGTTGTTGAATGTAAGCTGCAGCCGTGCAGGAAATAAGAGGCCGTATTTGACATTGGCAGCCCGAAGTTCCTGCTTGATGCTGGTGTATGCAGCTCTCTGCTTAGCGACATCCACAGTAAAATCCGGATAGATGCGCACCTGATGGCCACGGAAAAGCAGGGGGGCTTTCTCCCTTGCAAGGCGGAGGATCTGTTGCTTAATCTGAAAATTATGTACCTTGACGATCACTGGGCGCGGAGGGGCTCCTGCCTTGGGCTTGGCAGCCAGGGAGCGGTGGGCAATATCCAACATTGGCACAGCCCCGGAGCTTTTGATCCCCAGCAGCTCAGAAAAAAAGTCAGACATGAATGACGTTATCTGAGTCCCCTCAGTATTTTCTGGGATGCGTAAAATCCTCAGATTTTGGCGTCTGCTTCTAGACTCCAGGTCTTCAGTTTGCTTTTCCCCAGCGCTTCACATTTGGCCTCAAGCTCACTGACCCTGTTATCTATATCTTGAAGTGAGGATTCAACATCCATGAGACGAGAGGCAAATTAATCAACGGAGGACTGGAGAGTGTCCATAGAGGAACGAGTCTCGTTTCGAAATGTTTCAATCAACCTCACCACAGCTGAGAGGGACGGCTCGCCTTCCTCCGCGTTGTCGTCGCTGCTACCAGGTGGTGATCGCGGGTTAGCTTTAGCTATCTCCGTAATCCGTGTCTGCCGAGCCCTCTCTGCTCGGTCTTGGCGTTTACTGCCTTTCCCAGTCATGCCGTGAACCTTACCGACCAAGTTCAGAGCATATAAGAAGCAAGAAAATAGTTCTCAAATGTATTTTAACACAATGTGCAGGAGCTGGTCAGGACGCGTCTATCCATGCTCCCAAAAGTTCTGGTTGTTAAACAAGGAGCTCAGGTTTCCAAGCTTTTGGAGAAAGTTGACCTTAACCAACTCAGAGAATTTTTAAAACTGGTCAATGCTGGTGAATTGTTTTAGTCCAGTTTTAAGCCTCTTCGCAGCACTGTGCTCAGAGGCTCTAAAATCTGTCGTACGAATTAAATTAAGAATGTATGTACATATAAAACAAATCCGTATTCATAAAGCGTGCCATGTGCACACTGGTAAGGAGATGTGTTGAAGAATTGAAACGGTTCAAAGAGTCACGACGAGTGTCCTCATGACATGATTCTGCCACTGGACTAACAGCTGTCATCTCAGTCCTTATTGTTACAAGGCTTTTGTCGGTGCTTCGCTGTACTCATGAACTCATAGGACCCAGTGGAATTCTCCAAAGGAACATTAAGGAAACCAATCAGTGCCATTCCCTATTAAGAAGCTGCTCCGTGCTCTCAGTGAAGAGAAAAACTCATTTTAAAAACTCCTTCTCGACAGAGAGCATTGTTCCTCAAAACTTCCTTGAGTATTTAATGGGGCATTAACAGAAACGTCGACTCCCATCACACAAGTCGACGTAAATTTGGAGGGAGGAGTCGACAAGTTGTAGGTTATTCTTTCTCTCACCCAATCACCTGACAGCGCGCAAGCCTTCATCCAGTGCGTGTGCATGCGCTCATCTCTCTCCATGAAAACATGAAGCGCAAGCTCAAGAATGTGAGGGAAGGTGACCCAGAGTAGATTACTAAACTGATTGTGATCTAAGAATTTTAAAGCAATAACGATGAATTTATTTAAAACTAAAATTTAAACTCAAGTTGGTTTCTGAACGGTGCCTATTTGCAGTTCTGAAGCTTTTAATTTCCATCTATTCACGTTGAAAACTGTTGTCTAAGTAATGTTCTGAACCGTGCGAGCAAGACCAGTATTGAATGATCATTTCAACAGCCATTGGGTTTTGATTGTTTTCTTTATTTCATTGAGACAACACGCTCTTTTTTTTTTTCCAAATGTAAGGAAGTAACTGAAACCATCCAGTAGGTGGCAATGTAGAACCGCATATTGTTCTGTTAAACCTAGCAAATCTAGCAGTTTGTCCTTTCCAGGACACCGTAGTCTGTGGGTTCTCTTTCAACATTCCTTTCGGTATCTCACTATGGGACACGCCCCCAGCGCTGTTCCCCAGAAGCAATATTACACTACGCCAGTCCTGACTGGCAGACTGACGTGACGTCGGCTCCGCAGGGAGGGGCCTCCCCCTGCTATAAGAGCCCCACGTCGACGTCATCTCCTCTGTCTTTCACCTCTTCTCGCTCCCAGAAGCACCTCTCAGATGCGTTTTGTGGCTAGACAGGCAAGCTTTACCGTTCGCAGAGCGAGCTCACACCTCGGTCGCCGAACGCTACCTGCTCTCCACATTAGCAATCTGGGATTAGCAGACGGTCTGTCCCCAAACAGCGGCTGCTATAGCTTGTTGCAAAACTCGCTAGCTACGGAGCTAACTTGTCGGAGTTTTTTACCGCTTCCTCACCATGGACGGGACAAAACCTCCGACCAAGACCTGCACAAGACCTGCACCTGCGGAAAGAAGATTTCGGGCGCAGATACCCACGCTGCTTGCAGCGCTTGCCTCGGGCTGCAACATGCCCAGGAAGCGCTCGCACTCCCGGCTTCTTGTGAGCATTGTGCACGTCTTTCGCTGAAGACTCGCCGACGCAGGCTAGCTCGCCAGGCTAGCCTGTCGGAGGTGGACCCTATGTTAGGGGTAACCATCCCCCCGACACAGGTGTCGCTGAGTTCCCGCGAGGACACCATTCCCGCGGGAACGAGCTGGGGCGAACAGCTCGACGCTGTGGCCCCGCTCACCGACCCCGATGACGACGCTATCAGCCTAATGGCCGAGCAGTGCGACTTCGGGGCGGCGGACTTCGAGTCCGGGGACGAGCCCGTCAGCCTCGGCTCCGACGGAGATGAGGAGGACGACGGGCCGTTTAACCCCTCTCCGGCTGCAAAGCCGATGGCGGAAGACAGCACGCGCAGCGGGTCCCCAAACCCGGCCGCCTGCATGGATTTGCACGCCGTCTGCCGCAGAGCAGCTGCAAAGCTTGGCATCGCGTGGCCTGAAACCCCCGCCGAGACCACCACGTCTCGTTATGAGGGAAAAAGGCTCCCGAAAGCCAAAGCCGCGGCCAGACAAATGCTGCCAGTCTTCCCTGAGTGCCTGGAGGAGGCGACCCGGTCGTGGAGCAATCCACTTACCGCCAAAAACCCCGTCCAGGGAGGGTCGGCGTTAGACTGGGACAACATGGAGGAGAAAGGTTTTTCCCACCTTCCCCCTGTTGAACCTCTCGTGGCATCTCACCTCCACCCCAGCCTGAAATCCATCATGACGGCAGCGGGACCCTCCCTGCCTTCCAAGGCCGAATCTTTTCAGTCTTCCCTGACTGAAAAGGGCTACAAAATGGTGGCGACAACGGTGAGAGCACTGAATGCTTCTTCCCTGCTTCTAGCCTACCAGGCTGAATTGCAGGACGAGATGACGTCCTCACCTGCGCCAGACCTGTGGGACGAGCTGTGCGTGGTCACCGACCTCTGCCTCCGTCTTCACAGGAGCGCTGTTCAGGCTTCGGGACGAGCCATGGCTCTCATGGTTGCCCAGGAGAGAGCCAGGTGGCTGAACCTGTCCAGCCTCTCCCAAAAAGAGAAGGCGAACCTCCTCGACGTGCAGGTGGACCCAAAGGGCCTGTTTGGCCCAGCCGTGGCCACCATGCAGAGACGATGCGAGGAGAAGAAGAAGGAGGGAGAAGCACTCCAACTGTGTCTCCCCAGAAAGATGCCTCCCCCTCCTCCTACTGCACCCAGACAGACTTTTGCGCAGGCTGTGGCCAGGTCGGCCTACCGGACCCCAAAACGTCAGTCTCAGCCGACAGGCCGTGTTTCCAACAAGCCTCCTGAGCTGAAAGGTGCTTGGCTGAAAAAGCCTTCTGCCACCAGTGTGACGTCAGGGGACCAAGCTGGCCCTCCTGCCACTCTGGGGGCCAAAAAGAAGCGCCGCGCCACCTAGAGCGCAGCCATCGAGGGGGGAAGACGGGCTCCGCCAGACGCCAACGTCGTCCCTCCCGAGTCATGTTCTGGCTCACATGTTCGAGGCATGTTCCAGCCCACGGAAGAGGCGTGCAGAGGCCATGGAGGCACTCACAGTTCACGGCCCAGTGAAGAGAAGAACACTCGGACCTGCAGAGAGCTCAGAGGAGCCACAGCAGAGTCCCACAAGCACACACCAGTGCACAAGCACACACCAATGCTCATGTTCTTCAATAAACTTTTCATTAAAGATGTTTCAGAGCGCGCATCCAGGCCTGAGGCCAAGGGCGCAGCCAAAAACATTCAAAATAATGAAAAATCATATATGTGTGGCACAGGACACACCTGTGCAATCGCACAGGGGGCCTCTAGAGGGAGCCATTGCTCCATCTATGAGGAAGCAGGCCAGCACACCTGCTGTGGAAAGCAGAGCTGCTGTACCGCTGTCCGCCTCTGTCCAGCATGGCGCTCACACAGAATCCCCGCTCGGCCCGCTAGTGGTCCGAGCCCAGCAGTGGCGGGCATGTGGAGCAGCAGATTGGGTAATAAAGACTGTAACCAGAGGTTACAGGCTCCAATTCACGTCCGCTCCTCCCCGGTTCAACGGGATATTGCAGTCGCTGGCTCGGGGAGAAAAAGCTCGTGTTCTGCAGGAAGAAATCACTTCTCTGCTGATCAAAGGAGCTATTGGAATAGTGCCGCTGGATCAGAGCCAGTACGGTTTCTATTCAAGATATTTTCTGGTCCCGAAGAAGGACGGGGGGTTACGGCCGATTCTGGATCTGCGCTCTCTGAACAAGTACATGAGAAAGTACAAGTTCAGGATGCTGACGCATGCAGTCCTAATCCGCCTTGTGCGTCCAGGCGACTGGTTTGCATCCATAGACCTGAAGGACGCTTACTTTCACATCCCTATTTACCCCCCTCACAGAAAGTATCTCAGGTTCGCCTTTCAAGGCGTAACATACGAATACCAGGTGCTCCCATTCGGGCTTTCCTTAAGCCCGCGGGTGTTTGTCAAATGCACCGAGGCGGCCATCGCCCCCCTGCGGCACAGGGGCGTGCGTGTGGCAACTTACATCGACGACTGGCTTCTCATGGCGCAGTCGTCACACCAGGCCCAGGAGCACGTGAGGCTGCTCACGTCACATCTCACTGGCTTGGGTTTCACAATAAACCGGGAAAAGAGTGTTTTGACACCCACTCAGAAAATCCCGTTCATTGGCCTGTCACTGGACTCAGTTGCGTTCACGGCTCACCTGTCGGCGGAGAGAGTGAAAGCCTTTCAGGCTTGTCTGGCACAATTCCGCAGAGGCGCACTTCTGAGGTTCAGGACGTGTCTCAGACTACTAGGACTGATGGCATCAGCACTGGTAGTTCTTCCACTTGGCCACTTGTACATGAGACCGTGTCAGAGATGGGTGACGTCACTGAGGCTGAACGTTCTTGTTTCCTCCGCGTGCGCTCTGGCGCTGCGCCCATGGAAACGCAAAGGCTTTCTCACTGTAGGCGTTACCATGGGGACGGTCCTGGTGAGGAAAGTGATCACTACAGATGCCTCTCTGTCGGGCTGGGGAGCCACGCACGAGGGCAGGATAGTGAATGGCACATGGGGCGCGCAGGTGCGCGGGATGCACATAAACTGCTTGGAGCTCCTGGCTGTCTCGCTGGCACTGAAACACTTTCTGCCTTTCCTGAGAGGGCAGCATGTGCTGGTCAGAACGGACAATACCACGGTGGTGGCATATATCAACAGACAAGGGGGACTGCGCTCGCATCACCTTCACAGTCTGACACACAGACTGATCGTGTGGAGCAGCTCCCACCTGTTATCGCTGAGAGCGACGCACGTCCCCGGCATCCTGAACCGGGGGGCTGATCTGCTCTCCAGAGGGAATCCTCGCTACAGGGAGTGGAAACTCCACAGCGAAATAGTGACCCAGATATGGCAGAAATATGGACAGGCAGAGGTGGACCTCTTCGCCTCGGGGGAGAATGCCCAGTGTCCCCTGTATTTCTCCCTGTTGGACCAGAGTGCTCCCCTGGGTCTGGACGCTTTGGCACACGAGTGGCCGCGCGTCTTGCTGTACGCGTTTCCCCCGTTAGAGCTGATCACTCCTACGCTCGCCAGGGTGCGGCAAAGGGGGCTGGCTCTGATTCTGATAGCTCCGCGCTGGCCAGGGAAACACTGGCTGTCGGAGATATTTCAGATGTTGTGCGGTCAACCTTGGCCCCTGCCCCTCCGCAGGGACCTTTTGACGCAGGCACGCGGAGAAATCTTTCATCCTCACCCGGAGCGCATGGCGCTGTGGGCTTGGCCCGTGAAAGGTTTAACCTGCTGACAGGTGGGCTCCCGCATAACGTCATCGTAACTATTCAGAGCGCCAGAGCCTCGTCCACACATCGTGCGTATGAGGGAAAATGGCAGGCTTTTGAAAAATGGTGCGTAAGGGCAGGTCTGGTGGCTTTTCAGAGCCCCGTCCCTGCTATCCTGATGTTTCTGCAGGAGCTGCTGGATAACGGTCTGGCTTTCTCCACCGTCAAAGTGTATTTAGCTGCTATATCGGCTTGTCACGTCGGTTTTGGGGATAAGACGGCTGGCCAGCATCCTCTTATCTGCCAGTTCATGAAGGGAGCGCGGCGGCTTCGCCCGGTATCCAGGAGCTTGACTGCGCCCTGGGATTTATCCTTGGTGCTCGAAGCTGTGTCACGCCCGCCTTTTGAGCCACTTCAGCAGGTGGACCTGCGGATGCTCTCCCTGAAAACGGCTTTATTACTCGCGCTGGCGTCTGCGAAACGCGTGAGTGATATCCATGCGTTATCGGTGAACCCGGCCTGCATGCAGTTTTTCATGGGGGGACATAAGGTTTTATTGAAACCTAACCCCGCATTTGTGCCTAAGGTTTTTAACCAGGCAACTTCGTATCGCCCTATCGAGTTGGCGGCGTTTTATCCCCCTCCTTTCGCGACGCAGGAGCACGAGACGCTTAACGCGCTCAGCCCTGTGCGCGTGCTGAGGGCGTATGTTGACAGGACAGCCGGACTCAGGAAGTCCGAGCAGCTGTTTGTGTCATGGGCCGCATCACATCTGGGAGATCCGCTCACTAAGCAGCGTTTATCTCACTGGATCGTGGACGCTATTAGCGTAGCTTATAACAGCAGGGGGTTGCAACCCCCTGCGGGGCTGCGCGCGCATTCCACGCGTGGTGTGGCCGCGTCTTGGGCGCTTTTCCGGGGGGTTTCTGTGGAAGAGATCTGTGCGGCTGCCAGTTGGGCGTCGCCTCACACTTTCACCAGATTCTATAACCTGGATGTTACTGCGCCATCAGTGTCTCATGCTGTGTTAGGCGTGGGTTCTGTACCCACTGTGTCTGCCTGACCGGCTGGACATATGCGCCTGGTCTTCGAGGTAAGCTTGTCTGGCAATACGGGAGTCTCTATATCCCATAGTGAGATACCGAAACGAATGTTGAAAGAGAACTTTAGGTTAAGAAGTTAACCCCGGTTCTCTGAAACATGAGTGAGGTATCTCACCAGACCACCCTCCTTGCCTGGAGCGAGGAAGAGGTGTGCTTACAATGACTGAGGAGATGACGTCGACGTGGGGCTCTTATAGCAGGGGGAGGCCCCTCCCTGCGGAGCCGACGTCACGTCAGTCTGCCAGTCAGGACTGGCGTAGTGTAATATTGCTTCTGGGGAACAGCGCTGGGGGCGTGTCCCATAGTGAGATACCTCACTCATGTTTCAGAGAACCGGGGTTAACTTCTTAACCTAAAGTTTTCTGTAGGGGGGCGCCATTTTTGGTTGTTCTTTTCTTCGGCTGTGTTCGAAACCGCATACTTACCTACTACTCATACTAACTTACTGAGTATGCAGTGCGTTCACACTGGCAGTATGCGATTTTGAGTATGCGAGAAGTTCCCGGATGCATACTGCATTCGCCAGAAATGTTGAGTATACCTCGTGTGTTCACTACTCATACTGAAATTGTCCAAGATGCAACGCGACGGACATTTGAATAAACTTTATTCAGTTCACAATGACTGTTTCTTCATGATGTACATTTAGCAAGCTGAGTATGGTTCTAGATTTAATCTTCCCTCCATTGTTTGTGCTCGTAGGTATGTCATATTACGAGATATCTGATTGATTGACAATGATTAAAAATAGTTAAAAAAACAAACAAACAAAAAAACCCAAAAAGAAACACTTACATCTGAGAACAAGTCCATGCTGAAAGCGGCCATGATGTACCGAAGACAGCGAGCCGATCTTTGTTTTAGAGCCGAAAAAACTCTCCGTCGGTAAGGCATCATAATTGGCATAATAAGTGGTCAGTTAACGGGACACCGGTCCAAACGGCGATGTTAAGCGAGATATATTGCTGAACGATTGGCTTCTTGTTTTCAAAGTAAAAGCACAGATTTATCACTGAGGTTTTTTTGTATGAGAAAGGGAAAAGGGTGGTTTATTTTGGTGAAAATAACCGGAAGTGCGTTGCTCACTGCGGCTGGCTTGAATTTCGCCGAATTTGTCCGAACAAAATCATAAACGGCTGATATTCGGACAAATAAACGACACACTCGGGCTCTAAACCACCACTCTGTCGCCTAATTTTAAGAAAAATCTCGATGAAGTTATACATTTGACGAGTTTAGAGCTAAAGTGAAATCAGCTTCAGCAGGTCGAGTTCTGCTCATGGAAGAAGTGCAATGCATTGTGGGTTATTATGTAGTATGCTGTAGTGTAAACGCTTCGCATACTGTTTGATGGACTGAGTAAGCAGGATGCAGGATGGATTGTATGAGTATGTAAGGATGTAGTAGACAGTATGCGGTTTCGAACACAGCCTTCATGTTCTTTAAGATAAGCAGTATGGCAGCTCATATGTTTTACAAAATATATAGATTAAAGCTCGTGTCCGGAGATTTGAAAGAGAGAGGTTTTTTTTTTAATCCAATGTCTGGAGGTTCCGCCCTCCCTCTGCTTTCATGAGCGACCAAGCCACGCCCCTTTAATTGTGCACGCTATTATCCGTCGGGTGAAAATGAGAGCCTCCGAGTCCTACAGCATCTTACATATTTAGCTGTTTAAGGTGGATGTTCAGCAGACAGTGGATATATCCGAGGTAAGCGCGGCGGCTGCTGCGTTGCTAACTCATCTCTGCCTGGGCGAGCAGCCGTGCTCTCTGGCTGCGCGCACACTTTGATTGACAACACTAGAATGAGGAAGCTCGAAATCTATTGGCTGAAGCTGACCGGCGCTTTTTCGGATAACATGGGGGTCTATGAGACGAAGGCGGGGCTGATAAATAAATTTTTATATTGCTTTATGCTAATATTATTTTGTAGTATAGAACCAGACTGACACATTTAAGCTCTGTTGAAAAATGATACATACGTTGGAAATGAACGGAAACTCCGGACACGAGCTTTAAGCTCCAGTTAAACAATTTGTTTTTGTAAAAGATGTTAATGTGTTGTGTTGTGCACTGTTTAGTTTGACTACACTGATTGTGTGTGTATTATTGCAGCTTGGATTTCCTTTATTCTTTATTCTCTATATTTCCTTTATGTTAAAGTTAGTGTTTTTGGTTCATTTCAGCCAATTTATTCACAGTCAGACTTGTTCATGGTGAATGTTAAAGAAAGAAAAACATATGGATGTGATGATTCTTTTCTTCATGTTCTTTAAAGGTGCCTTAAGGAGTTTGCACCCGAAACAGCGCCCCCTGCAGGCCTTGGGCGTAATGCAGCTTAGTGAAAAACTCGTCCCTGTGCTCGCTTGCATGGACGAGGGGAACTCCGTCTTCGCTCGTTTAGTAGCGCTCAAGTAAGGTTTCTTTTACCTGGTGGAGTCTGTGCTGGAGCTGTGGCAGTGCTAGAAGCCAGTCTTTTCTTACTGTCTGGAAGATCCTGCTCAGTTGTTGCTCACTAAGCATCTGGCAGAGTAATGGCGGACAAAATGAAACCTAACCAGCCGGAGCGCGCATTACGTCATTCCTTTCAAATTCTCCACCCAAAAAATTCTGGTGCCGGACCAGCACTGCAACTTTCAAGTGACAATTTAGCGCTGTTAGAGGTGCTTGTAATGAATATGTAAGGGCACATTGTACACATCATTAAAAATGTGTAACATATTTATGGTAGAAAATAAGTATTTTTAAGGTTGTAAAACTCCTTAATGCACCTTTAAGGCTGTGTACGAGGGGGTACCCAAAAGTTCCCGGAATTTGATTGTAACTTTTTATTTCTGACATTTCAAAATAAAACATCACCGTCGCCTTCAAAATAATCTCCATCCGCATTAATGCAGCGCTCCAGCCGTGTCTCCCACTTCACAAATATGTCGTCAGACCCGTGCGTAATTGTGCCATTCTGGGCCGGCTGCGTTTTTTCTTGCACCTCCTCCACATCTGCAAACCGCTGTCCCTTCAGCTCCTTCTTCAACTTGGGGTGCAAGAAAAAGTCACTCGAGGCTACCTCTGGCGAATAAGGCGGATGAGAGAGGAGATTCATCCCATTCTTCGCCAGGAACTGCGTGACGCGCAGCGCCGTGTCCGCTGGCACACTGTCGTGGTGGGTTAACCGGCTTCACTCCGCCACCACGCGTGCCGCTTCCTCCTCACATCCTCACGGAGCCATCTTAGGACTTCGATGTAGTAGTCCTGATTTACAGTTTGACCTGGAGGGACAAACTCGCTGTGGACGATACCCTGGACAGCGAAAAATCTGATCAGAATTGCTTTCATGGCTGAGCGGACCTGACGCGCGGACATCTGGCCCTTTTTAAACCGCCCGAACCACTCATGGACCTGAGTCTTCCCCGGAGCATCATCCTTGTAGGCTTGCTGCAACAAGGTGAGTGTTTCTGCTGCTGTTTTTCCCAGCAAAAAGTAGAATTTAATGTTTGCGCGCTGCTCTGGCTTTCCAGTTAATGTCGCCATTTTGGAAAAAAAGCGCAGACTGCACTCTGTTACTATAAATAGCGCCTGACAGACGTCAGTGTCACTCTGGGAGCTCAGCTATTTCACAGATATATATTAGGCTTACCTGTAGCACATCTGACGGCGAGAAGTCGAAACTCATTATTATTAGTATTTTATGACCACATTCCGGGAATTTTTGGGTACCCCCTCGTATGTTTGAGCTGTTGGGAATAAATACAGTCTCCATCACGCTTCGAACCCTGCTGTCCGTCGTCTTCTCTCTGCATGACACCCTGCATCCAACTACCATAAGAAACACAACGCAGAGCAACGCAGGTTTTGTGGAGAGGCGCCACACATAGAGCGGACATACAGAACAACCTGGGTTACACAAACATGATGCGGACACGCATGATGTGCGTCTTGGCTGCCGCTGCCTGAAGCTTTTTGCACTTAATGTTGTGAAGTTAAATTTAACAGAAAACTCAATTTGTTAGCCTTTGTTTTGTTCGGGTTGAAATGTCTGAGGACTGTTGATGCTTGTGTCTTGTAACAAGGGCTGCACGATTTTGACAAAAAACCTAATTGCGATTTTTCTGACCAATAATGCGATTGCAATTCGATTTGCGATTTTCACATTTTTCGAAATTGGAATTCAATACTGGTCTTGCTTGCATGGTTCACAGAAAATTACTTAGACAACAGTTTTCAACGTGAAATAAATGGAAATTTAAAAAAAAGAACCGCAAGTAGGCAAAACTGTGAAACCAACTTCAACTCGAAAAAAAAAAAAAAAAAAAGAACTCGCCAGCCTCTACAGATAAAGGGTAAAAAAATGAATCCTTTTTGCTGTAATATTCTTAGATCACAATCAGTTTAGTAATCCTATTCGGGGTCATCTTCCCTCACATTCTTGGGCTGTGCTTCATGTTTTCATGGAAAAAGATGAGCGCATCGACATGCGCTGGATGAAGGCTGGAACTGTCGAGTGATCGGGTGAGAGACGGAATAACCTATGACTTGTCGACATTTCTGTAATGTGTAGCGGCGAGTCTTCAGGTGTCGGTACAAGTTACATATATTTCCTCTGGATCTGGCTGCTGCACGGCGACACAATCTAGGACATTTGGATTCACGTCGGTTTTTTTTCAAACCCAAAGTCAGTCCAAGCGACTGAACTACGATTCTTTTTTAATACCAACTGCTCCGCTCCCTCTTCTGTTGTCATCTCAGACATTTTCACACCGTGAACGAGTCGCACTGAAAACTTTTTGCTCCTCACGACACCGCAAAGCACACATGCAGGGTTTGTTGTTAGCAACCTGACGCCAGTTAGCTGCAGCAGTGCAGTGCATACATACTTGCTTCCTGTTGTCATTTCTGATTGGCCGGTGGCCCGGAACAAGAGACTCGAACGTTTTGATTGGCGGATGGGTCTGTCACTCAAATGCCTCAAAAAACCTCAGCCCTGTGCGGTTTGGTTACCGCAGTAGTTAAAACCTCAATTTCGATGAGGTGTCGGTTAGTCGTGCAGCCCTACTTGTAACTGTAAATTGTTACGTTGCTGTGAACTTTAATACAAGTTGCTGATTGCTGGACAGCTGTGTGTCCGTGTTGTTCCTTGCTGTCAGCGTGACGATGTCATCACTCCACCTCGACTTTAATGACGGATAAGTCGACCTGAAAAAATCTGAAGTCATCAATGCCCTAGTATTTAACAAACATTTTGATCAGCTGTCGAAGCTGAATTGAAGCAACCAGAGAACACAGGAACACAGCTGTGTGCACACAGTTGATAAATGAAGTCCCTGGAGTATTTTTCCATTTTGTCCTCCATGCTCCTTTGTCTTCCAGTTTCTCACAAACGTCTCAGTCCTGTCTCTCACATCATCATTCTCTCATCTATTCTGTTCTCTTCCTTTCTCACTCTGTCCTCCTCCTTCTGCTGTCTTCTTGCCTCTGCACTTAACCTTTCCCTGCCTCTCTCCTCTCCTTTCTCACAGGAAAATGGGAAAGATAGAAAACTCTCACAGATGACCGAGGCTCTTTCGGTTGTCCCTGGTTTTTACTGTCATGGCACACATGCAGTGATACTTACACTGAGCGAGAAGCTGTGTGTTCACCCAGTGCTCTTCGTTATGGTCCACCCTGAGGAAGAGGAGCACAGAGTGAGGAGCAGCACTCTTCACAGTCTTACTGCTGTTTGAAACTCATCGTCATGTTTACAAGTTTTTTCTTTACTTCTTGAGGTTGGATGCTTCTGTTGGAGGTTCTGAGCTCCCAGACATCAACAGAGGTCTGACTAAATGTTCCTCCCTGAACAATGTGATCTTCGTGGACTTGTGTGTGTCGTGGATTACAGTGGTGGGCCGTCAGGGCCTGCAAAGTCTTCTCTGCTGGCCTAAAAAGTATCTGAATTACAGACTGATGTAAATTATATTTTGTCCATAAATAATTAATAAATGATTCCAAACGGTATGTTCCAGTTCCTTTCATAGTTTCCCCGTGGTTGCGCTGCTTCCAGACATGTTTTTTTCATATTAAATCATTTAACCAATCAGATTTCAGGCATCATCTGTTGCTAGGGTCAAAGAAATCTGCCCGAGGCCTTCACTGTCCGTTCCTGATGGCCCAGTAAAGTACAGTGAAGCGTCAGACAGTTGCTTCAACCAATCAATTGCTTCAACCAATCAGATTTCGAGTTGGCGACTCAGCGCCTTCTAGCTAGCGTATACTAACAACAGCATATCCAAGCCTTCTGATTTACATTCACCAAGAGATACAGTAGGTGGTGGTATGCACCTAAGTTGTTGGTCGCCTACCTCAATTATTCCAAAGAAGAAGAAGAAGACCTGAAGAGAAATAAAACTTACGCCAGAAATACCACAGGGCAAGCTGGACTTTTAGCCCTGGCTTTATGGAACTGAAACGCACGGATAATCTATATGACAGAGCAAACAAACTGTTTTTGAGGAAGGAGAGGAGGATGTATTTTGTTTTCAAATAATCGGGATTTTGGTGAGTAAAATGTTCCTCTTTTCCTAAATAATATTGCTGTTTTATTAAGTTGATGCTCATTGTATGTGCACAGATGTAGTAGGAGAATTGTGCACTTCAGCAAAGGCATTTATTGTGGCTGCACAAGTATCTATCTGCTGTGCAACAACTCTTTATGTGCATGTCTGCATAATAAGATTTTTTTTTTGTAGACAAAATAGTTATTGGTGACATTCCATGTCCCTAGAGCCAGTCTCTGTGTCCGGGGATCGGGTCGCCGGGCACCCTGCCGTCGGCTGCCACCCAATCCACACTGCACCCGGCCCCTACAGTTCCCTCGGTGGGTGGTGAGCCCACCGGAGGTCAGGCCCACGTCGTCCATTCGGGCTGAGCCCGGCCGGGCCCCGTGGGCAAAGACCCGGCCACCAGGCACTCGCTTACGAGCCCCAACCCCAGGCCTGGCTCCAGGGTGGGGCCCCGGCTGCGCCATACCGGGCGACGTAACGACCTTTGTTCTTTTTCTACTCATAGGGGGTTTTGAACTCCTCTAAGTCTGGCCCGTCACCCAGGACCTGTTTGCCATGGGAAACCCTACTAGGGGGCATAAAGCCTCATGGGACTCCCGAAGCAGCTGACGGGTACCGGCAGGCCAAGCGAACTGCAGCCCGAGCAGCTGTGGAGGCAAAAACTCGGGTCTGGGAGGAGTTCGGGGAGGCCATGGAGGAGGACTATCGGTCGGCCTCGAAGAAATTCTGGCAAACCGTCCGGCGCCTCAGGAGGGGAAAGCAGGTCTCCGCCAACACTGTTTACAGTGGAGGTGGGGAGCTGCTGACCTCAACTGGGGATATTGTTGGACGGTGGAAGGAATACTTTGAGGACCTCCTCAATCGCGTCGCCACGTCTTCCGTGGAGGAAGCAGAGGCTGAGGTCTCAGAGGTGGACTCGTCCATCACCCAAGCTGAAGTCAATGAGGTGGTTGGCAAGCTCCTCGGTGGCAAGGCACCGGGGGTGGACGAGATTCGGCCTGAGTACCTTAAGTCTCTGGATGTGCAGGGACTGTCTTGGTTGACACGTCTCTGCAACATCGCGTGGCGGTCGGGGACGGTGCCTCTGGATTGGCAGACCGGGGTGGTGGTCCCCCTGTTTAAAAAGGGGGACCGGAGGGTGTGCTCCAACTATAGGGGGATTACACTCCTCAGCCTCCCCGGGCAAGTCTATTCCAGGGTACTGGAGAGGAGGATCCGACCGATAGTCGAACCTCGGATCCAGGAGGAACAATGCGGTTTTCGTCCTGGTCGTGGAACAGTGGACCAGCTCTATACCCTAGGGTGCTCGAGGGTTCGTGGGAGTTTGCCCAACCAGTCCACATGTGTTTTGTGGATTTGGAGAAGGCATTCGACCGTGTCCCTCGTGGTGTCTTGTGGGGGGTGCTCCGGGAATACGGAGTCCAGGGCCCCTTGTTAAGGGCCGTCCGGTCTTTGTATGACCGGAGTAGGAGTCTGGTCCGCATTGCCGGCAGTAAGTCGGACCTGTTCCCGGTGCATGTTGGACTCCGGCAGGGCTGCCCTTTGTCACTGGTTCTGTTCATAATCTTCATGGACAGAATTTCTAGGTGTAGCCAGGGGCCGGAGGGGGTCCAGTTCGGGAACCACAGGATTTCATCTCTGCTTTTTGCAGATGATGTTGTCCTGTTGGCTTCATCGAACCCGGACCTACAGCATGCACTGGGGCGGTTCGCAGCCGAGTGTGAAGCGGCAGGGATGAGGATCAGCACCTCCAAATCCGAGGCCATGGTCCTCGACCGGAGGAAGGTGGCTTGCCCCCTCCAGGTTGGTGGAGAGACCCTAGCCCAAGTGGAGGAGTTCAAGTATCTTGGGGTCTTGTTCACGAGTGGGGGACGGATGGAGCGTGAGATTGACAGGCGGATCGGTGCAGCGGCTGCAGTGATGCAGTCGTTGTATCGGTCCGTCGTGGTGAAGAAGGAGCTGAGCCGAAAGGCGAAGCTCTCGATTTACCGGTCAATCTACGTTCCCACCCTCACCTATGGTCATGAGCTTTGGGTCATGACCGAAAGGACAAGATCCCGGATACAAGCGGCCGAAATGAGCTTCCTCCGTAGGGTGGCTGGGCGCTCCCTTAGAGATAGGGTGAGGAGCTCAGTCACCAGGGAGGAGCTCGGAGTAGAGCCGCTACTCCTCCACATCGAGAGGAACCAGCTGAGGTGGCTCGGACATCTGTTTAGGATGCCTCCTGGACGCCTCCCTAGGGAGGTGTTCCGGGCATGTCCCACTGGGAGGAGACCCCGGGGAAGACCCAGGACACGCTGGAGAGACTATGTCTCTCGGCTGGCCTGGGAACGCCTTGGGATCCTCCCAGAGGAGCTGGAGGAAGTGTCTGGGGACAGGGAAGTCTGGGCATCCCTGCTGAGACTGCTGCCCCCGCGACCCAGCCCCGGATAAGCGGTAGAAAATGGATGGATGGATGGATGGATAGTTATTGGGAGGTGGATTGATTCAGGCGGATCTGTTCTGAAGGTCTTAGTGTGAAATGCACAGTCCGCCACTGGTGGATTCATGCACAGGAACTACAGGCAGGAAAAATGTGAATTTTTCACTCCTCAGTCTGTCTGATGGAGATTCAGAGGGTTATTGTTGTTCACTGTGGGACGGCAAAGAGAGATAAACCTTTCATGTGACAGTGCTGCTCAGTACACCTACTTGAGTTTCTCCAGGCGACATTCGGGGTTCTGCAGTCTCTCGGAGAGCAGCCTCACCCCCAGCTCTCCTGGGTAGTTGCAGCTCAGGTCCAGTTCTCTCAGATGTGAAGGGTTGGATTTCAAAGCTGAGGCCAGGGAGGTGCAGCCCTCCTCTGTGATCCCACAACTGGACAACCTGCAGAGAACCAGGACTTATCGGGGTGTTCCAGCAGCCCTGAAGCTCCCATATTTTATCAACGGCGTCTATAAATCTGTTTAATGGTTGAGACCATTTTGTGTGTGTGTGTGTGTGTGTGTGTGTGTGTGTGTGTGTGTGTGTGTGTGTGTGTGTGTGTGTGTGTGTGTGTGTACCTGAGGATCAACAGTTTACATTTTGAACTTCCGAGTCCAGCAGAGAGCAGCTGAGCTCCTAAATCCTGCAGCGGGTTTCCACTCAGGTCGAGCTCCTTCAGCTGGGAGTCGGAGCAGAGAGCCGAGGCAAACACCTGACAGCATCTACTCCTCAGGCAGCAGCCGGGCATCCTGCAACCAGGACACAGAGCTGAACCCATGTTTTCACAGGACAGCAGAGCGGAAACACTAAGAAATCCAGCAGCAGCATCTCAGACTGTTGGAAAACTCCCACCACACCATCCCACTGTTTGAACGCTACAGAGCAACACCATCTCACACACTCAGACAAACAGCTGAACATGGAGACACAGAACAGACAGAACATGACATCAGCTGGAGCATCATGTTTCCATGTTAATGTTTTTGTTCCTGTTGATAAAGACCATTGTTCTTTCTGCTGCATCACTTCCTGTTTTATCAGATTCTACATTAACTTAATTGGTTCTCTTTCAAACCTCCCTCGGTATCTCACTATGGGAAACGCCCCCTGGCGTGACCGATCATGGAAGCTTCAATGACACCACGTCTGTCATGTGACAGACCCAATGACGTATAGAATTACTAGACCGCTCACTGCCCCCTGAGAGACGGCAAATCGCAGCTGACTTCCGGTAGGGGCAAAAAGCGGATTCTGAGTGGGACGCCAGCACGGTATGTGACTTTGTGTTTCGTGATTTACCAAGGTACAGTAAACTTCTGTGTTGGAATCAAGTCACAATGCTTGAGATACATTGTGAACACCAAGCCAGGAGACCCAGGAGTTTTTTTTTTTTTTTTTTTACTTTATCTCCTCGGAAACAGAAGTCACAAAGACAAGTGTGTCCTGCGACTACGGAATGTGCAATTAATATGTCATTGTGTGCATTTTTTCATTTACTGTGAATAAACTTTTAATTTTTATTGCAATTACTGTGTTTCATGCTTTCATTTTTTCCATTTCTTGTCTTCCTTTGGCTGTTTCACTCAATCTGTTGTAATTATTCTAGAAATGAGTGCCCATTGTATTCAATGGACCCCCACTGCTTAAATTGACTTGATTTTTTATTACATTACTTTATCTCTTACATTTTACTCTGAGAAACCTCTCTGTATGTTAAGGTATTCAGTTCAGTTCAGTTCTTTATTGAGCATTAAAGCATTATTACATAAATATATTACATAAATACTGTGCATGTTCTGACTGCAAGAATTGCTCCTCCAGAAACTTTTTATCGCCATTTTTGTGGGAGGAAAAAAGCAACCATTCCAAGGTATGTGGGTCTGAGCAGCTGTGAAAGTCCAACTGAATAATTTGAATTGGAGAAAAATTGTTTAAAACACTTTCTTATTTGGCATTATTTCTGTTTTGGCAGAAACATTGATTTCGATAAGCGGTTAAGGGACCATCTAGAATTTACAGGACGCTGGAACAGTGAAGACAAACGCCATATCCAATAACTTTGATAGGAGACAAATGAAGGTTGTGGTGATTATGGTGACACTGCAGTGAATCCCACTGGTGGTATTACGTTTTCTTTTTTTTGTGTTAGTTTTTTGTTTTTTTTTTGGTGTTTATCTTCACTGTTGCAGCGTCTTGTAAATTGTAGACGGTCCCTTAACCCCACAGCAGGACCGGCTGCTTGTAGAAATTAATATTGTTTCTGATGCTTGTTAGACAGATTCTTTTAATAAAAATGAGCTTGTAGCATGTAGTCCACCTCACAACGATGGGATGGAGGCGCCCTTTGTAATTTACTGACGTTTTGTGTAAGAGTTATTGAGACTGAAACTCAGCATCTGTCAACTAAAAACATGCTTTGTTTTTTCTTGTCTGTGAGACCTAATCAACCATGACATGCCATGACAGCGTGCCGAGGACAGAGATTTTACTGTCTGCTAACAGTAAAAGCCATAACATAACACATATTGTCCCATCAGTGATGACCAGCAAGCCTTGAAGTCTGTGTATTTACACTGGATTACATAGCGCCCCACTGCTTCTTGTTCCTACCGGAAGTCAGCGCCGATTTACCATGGCGCCGCTGCTGTCCGCCGAGCAGCGAGCGGTCTAGTAATTCTATACGTCATTGGACAGACCAATCATCTCGAGATGCATGGGGCAGCCCGCCCCCTTTATAAGCGGTCCCCGCGCTGCACCCACCATTCTCGCTTTCTTCCACGTGAAGATCATCACTTGGCTCCTCAGCGGTCCTGATTTTGGATTTTCATTTAACTGCTCTTCCGACGCGCCGTCAAGGTAGTCACCGAGTGTGAAATTTCCGATTCAGGATTCAGTTCGCTACTTTCGTAGCGAGAGTGTGCGTTTTTGGTGTCATTAGTTTGACCGTCGAGGTCGGCTATGGCTACCGCTTCCTCGGCTAGCGGCAAGGGAAAGGACGTCGAGTCCCGTCCCTGCCCGGCCTCTTGCGGTTTCACCATTTCAGGGAGAGATCCACATCCTCTCTGCATCACCTGTATGGGAGTGCAGCATGCCCAGGCTTCACTCGCGGACTCCGAGTGCTGCCAGCACTGCAGCACTATGCCGACCAGGATCCTGGAGAGGCGCCTCAGGGTCTCGGCCAGTTCAAAGGCCGACCCCTGTCTCTCTGATAACGCCACCAAGCCGAAGCGGGCTATTGCTAATTTGGACTGGGCTAACCCCCCGGTTGAGGACTTCCCTCCGCTGTTCGACCAGCTCCTCGACTCGGAGGACGAGCACGGAGGGGGGCACGGAGAGGAGGACAATAACCTGGACCTCCTTAACGACTACAACGAGGAGGATGACGAGGACGCAATCCTCCCGCCGACTCCGGCATCCCGACCCAGCAGCTCCGTTAGCGGAGGAATCCAACCCCCCTCTTCACCCTCGGAGGTCGACCTGCATGAGGTGTGTAAACGAGCGGCATCACGGCTGGGTATAGACTGGCTCGCGTCACAGGATGACAAGGGCGAGGAGAGGGATTTATACGACGGCAAAATTCCGCCGTCTCGTCCGGTGTCGAAGAATCAGGTCATGCCCGTCGTCCCAGCGTGCATGAAGGAGATGAAGCGGTTTTGGGATAAACCGTTTCGCCACAGAGTCCCCGTCAAGGGTTACTCCGGCCTGGAAGTGGCTAACAGCGGGGAATGGGGCCTCGGAGATCCCCCGGTAGTGGAGCAGGCGGTGGCTTCTCACCTCCACCCCAGCCACCAGTCCGCGCTCACTGCGGCCGGCCCCACCCTCCCCAGGAAAATGGAGCGCTTCTCTGCCTCCATGTTTCAAAAGATGTACAAATCAGCAGCCCAGTCAGTGAACAACTTAAATGTTGTCACCCTGCTGACAGCCTACCAGGCTGAACTTTTCCAGGAGATGGGGGTCCTCCTGGATAAATGCTCCCCAAGTCCCAAAATATGGGAGGAGATGTGTGTGGTCATGGACCTCATCCTCCGTGTCTCCAGGGGTGCGGTCCAGGGGTGCGGTCCAGGGCTGCGGCCGTGTTATGGGGCTCGCCGTGGCAGGAGAGAGAGTGCTCTGGCTGAATCTCTCCAGCCTGTCGGACCAGAAAAAACAGGTCATTATTGATGCTCCCTTCGACCCGTCAAGGGCTAAGGGCTTGTTCGGCGAGGCTGTCACGGCCATGCAGCAGACCAGTGACCTGAGGAAGAAGCAGGGAGAAGCCTTTGATCTCTGCCTTCCTCGCAAGGTTGCCTCTCGCCCCACCCCGCCACCCCGCCAGGGATTCGCGGCTGCGGCGAGAGCGCGCAGCAGCGGCTATAAGGACCCCAGACCGCGCACGTCTGAGCAGCCAGCGTCTCACCAGCGCGGCGCTCAGCAGCAGAAACACTGGCCCAATAAGTCCTTTGCTGCTGCAGCTGCCGCTCCAGGCACCGGTCCGACCCGCCCGTCCCGATCCCCGGACGGGAAGAAAAAACGGTCAGCCTCGGTGTCGTGGTTCGCGAACACAGAGGCTCAGCAGTCAGCACTCACAGAGATCCCTGCTCTTAGCCCCTCCGGAACAGGTCACATGTTTCCCTCTCCTCCCAAGAAACGGAGGATGGATGTTCTGGATCAATGTTCCGCTCAGCGCTGTGTAATGGCCCCGTTTGGTCTTCCCGTTCACAGACTGAATTATGCACTCGTTCCCCCAGTGCACAGTTTCGTTTCCCCCCTTCGTCGCCCCACGGGGACAGTTCTAAGGGAAGTGGAAAGAAGCGCAATGTGCACACCAAGCACTTCTCCTGGTTTTTCAATAAAAAACAAGCTGTCGCAGCCAGGCTCAGTCATAAAGCCGAGGGCGCAGCGAACACAAAACAAAAAGAAAAATCCAGAAGTGCAGGACAGTCTGTCTCCCCCAGAGGGCACAGCTGCTCCATTGTTGAGCTTCAGGCCACCGGGCCCTCTCGCTGTCAAAGCGGAGTAGTGGCGCGCATGCGCAGTGAACCCGTGGGTGTTTACAACAGTTGCCAGGGGTTACAGGCTGCAGTTCGCTGTGAGGCCGCCCCGCTTCAACGGTGTGCTGACGTCAGAAGCTGCAGGGGAAGCCGCGGAGGCTTTAGAGAGCGAAATATCTTCTCTATTAAGCCGCGGGGCAATTCGCCTTGTACCAGAGGGAGAGAGAAATCAGGGGTTTTATTCCCGGTATTTCCTCATTCCAAAGAAAGGGGGTTCATTGCGTCCGATCCTCGATCTGCGGTTCCTCAGTCTACACCTCCGAAAGTACAAATTCAAAATGCTCACGCACAAGGTTCTGTTTCGATCCATTCATCCAGGCGACTGGCTCACTTCAGTGGATCTGCAGGACGCTTATTTTCATATAAGCATATATCCCGCACACAGGAAATATCTCAGGTTTGCGTTCAAGGGAACGGCTTGCGAGTATCAGACCCTGCCTTTTGGGCTGTCACTCGCCCCGAGAGTTTTCAGCAAGTGTGTGGAAGCAGCCCTGAACCCGATGCGAGCATCGGGCCTCAGAGTGTTCGCTTATCTGGACGATTTTCTCCTCTGTGCATCCAGCAAAGAGAAATCGGAGAGGGATACGCGGAAGCTGATGGACAGGCTGTACAGCTTGGGGTTCAGTATAAACCCCGTAAAGAGCTGTTTGTCTCCCAATCAGAGGATCGAGTATTTGGGCCTCGAAATAGACTCTGTTTCATTTCGGGGTTTTCTGTCCCATGCTCGAGTGAAGAAATTTCGCCAACACCTGGCTTTATTTCGGAGAGGACGTTCATTGTCATTGCGGGACTGTCTCCGGCTGTCAGGGCTGATCGCGTCATCAATATCTGTCATTCCGCACGGGCTGCTGAAAATGAGGGATTTTCAGCGCTGGATATCTTCCCTGCGTCTGGACGCACGACGTCACCTCAGGCGTATGGTGAGGGTTTCCCCGGAATGCCTCCTGGCTCTCCGTCACTGGAGGGACCCGGAGATATTCTCAACCGGCGTCCCATTGGGAGCGGTTGTGATGAGGAAGACAGTTACAACCGATGCCTCGTTAACGGGGTGGGGAGCGGTTTTCGGGGGGAGGTCAGTGAACGGGACCTGGCCCCCGACGCTCCGTCAGGCTCATATAAACTACTTGGAGCTGTTGGCTGTGTTCCTAGCCCTCAGACATTTTCTGCCCCTCCTGGGAAAGTGTCATGTGCTGGTCAGAGCGGACAACACGACAGCAGTGGCCTACATAAACAGGGAAGGAGGCACTCGCTCCGTAAAATTACACAGACTGGCTCGGAGTCTGTTATTATGTATCAGCGAACAGCTGTTATCGCTGCGCGCAGCGCATCTTCCAGGTGCACTGAACAGTGGGGCAGATTTACTCTCCAGGGGAAGTCCCTTGTACGGAGAGTGGAGACTGAACCCCGAGGTGCTTCTCTGGGTGTGGGAGAGATTCGGCCGAGCGTCCGTAGATCTCTTCGCATCGCACGAAAATGCGCAGTGTCCCCTATTCTTCTCATTACGAGACAGGGACGCGCCGCTGGGGGCGGACGCGTTTGCGCACCCGTGGCCAAACGCGCTGCTGTATGCTTTTCCCCCTCTCTATCTCATCACTCCAACGCTGATCAGAGTGAAAGAGCAGCAGCTTTCATTAATCCTGATAGCTCCTTACTGGCCCAGCAGGCCGTGGATGGCGGAGCTGATACAGCTTGTACACGGCCAGCCATGGCCGTTACCGTTATGCACGGACCTGGTGTCGCAAGCGTGCGGGCAGATTTTTCATCCAAACCCCGAACGTCTGGCTCTCTGGGCTTGGTTCGTGAGAGGGTGAATTTACAGGAGTCCGGTCTCTCGTTGAGGGTGATTGAGACTATTCAGTGCGCATGAGCACCTGCCATGCGCACTGCCGATCATTATATGACAATAAATGGCGCGTGTTTGAAAAATGGTGTGAGACTAAAGTTATCATTCCGTTTCAGTGTTCTGTCCCGGATGTGTTGTGCTTCCTGCAGGACTTAATGGACGGTAATAAAGCTTTTTCCACCATTAAGGTCTATTTGGCCGCTATTTCGGCGTGTCACGTGGGCTTTGGAGGTGCGCCTGTCGGGCAGCATCCTCTAATTAAGTGGTTTATGAAGGGGGCGCGTTGGCTGCGACCCGTGCGTAAACACCCGGTCCCGTCATGGGATTTACCCACGGTTCTGGAGGCACTCACAAGTTTGCCCTTTGAGCCGTTAGAATGTGCAGATTTAGGTGTGCTCTCTCTTAAAACTATCCTGCTGCTGTCTTTAACATCAGCTAGACGGATAGGTGAGTTACAGGCTTTGTCTCCTGCCTTCAATTCTCCCCAGATTATGGGAAGGTTACATTACGTCCTAACCCGGCGTTTGTGCCTAAGGTTAGTGATTCTGCATACAGCTGTTCCACGCTTGAGCTGCTTGCTTTTCACCCACCGCCGTTTGCAGGTGAGGATGAGCGACGGCTCAATTTCCTTTGTCCTGTGAGAGCGTTACGCATCTACATGGACAGGACTAAGGGATTTCGGAGGAGCAACCAGCTCTTCATATCGTGGGCTCCCTCTCATAAGGAGAGGGCCCTGACGCGCCAGCGCCTGTCACACTGGGTGGTGGAGGCTATATTCTTGGCGTATGAAAGTCGTGGTTTGCAGCCCCTGGAGAGGCTGCGGGCCCACTCCACCAGGGGCATGGCCACCTCATGGGCCCTGTTTAAGGGCGCATCTGTGAGGGACATTTGTGCCGCTGCCAGCTGGGCATCCCCACACACATTCATCCGATATTACAGGCTGGACGTGACCAAGACATCTCTGGCTCATTCAGTCCTTAGTGTGGGTACATCTTAATTGTGTGCTAGCCATAGGGGAAGGTTGAGGGTGTCGACCCATCGCGGATAGCGGCTTTATGGGCTTCGGAGCATGCAAATCCAGGAGTGGGCTATATCTCCCATAGTGAGATATCGAGGGAGGTTTGAAAGAGAACGTTAGGTTACTCACGTAACCCCTGTTCTCTGATAACCGAGTGAGGTATCTCACAACACTGCCCTACTTGCATCAGTGGGGTGGAAGAATTACGCTTGAGAATGGTGGGTGCAGCGCGGGGACCGCTTATAAAGGGGGCGGGCTGCCTCATACATCTCGAGATGATTGGTCTGTCACATAACAGACGTGGTGTCATTGGAGTTTCCATGATCGGTCACGCCAGGGGGCGTTTCCCATAGTGAGATACCTCACTCGGTTATCAGAGAACCGGGTTTACGTGAGTAACCAAATGTTCTTCTGCAGTACTGCTAAACAAAGCAAACAGAAAATGGCCCCAGAACTACCAACTAAACATTGCTCATTGGTCTACAGAAGCCTTGTAAGGCCTCCAGTGTGGCTCCTATTGCATTACACTCACTCAGAAACTGCTCTTTACTCTCAGTGATTCTCAGTCAGTGTCATATTAACCTGCTGTTGGTCAGTCTATTCACAATCTCATCTGTTTCATCCTAAAAACTAAAGCTAATTGTGTTCCAGTGGAGCAGGCTGAGTGACTGCTGGAATCAGTTTTCCTTAATGGTGCATTAAGGAGTTTGCACGTTTTATGCGAAAGAGCGCCCCCTGCAGGCCTTGGGCATAATGCAGCTTAGTGAAAAACTCGTCCCTGTGGCAAGCCTGCACGGAAGAGGGGGACTCCTTCTTCGCTCGTTTAGTAGCGCTCAAGTAAGATTTAAGTTTCTTTTACCTGGTGGAGTCTGTGCTGGAGCTGTGGCAGTGCCAGAAGCCAGTCTTTTCCTACTTTCTGGAAGATCCTGCTCAGTTGTTGCTCACTAAGCATCTGGCGGAGTAATGGCGGACAAAATGAAACCTAACCAGCCGGAGTGCGCATTACGTCATTCCTTTCAAATTCTCCCCCAAAAAAATGCTGGTGCCGGACCGGCACTGCAACTTTCAAGTGACAATTTAGCACTGTTAGAGGTACTTGCAATGAATATGCCAGGGCACATTGTACACATCATTATAAATGTCTAACATATTTAAGGTAGAAAATAAGTATTTTTAAGGTCGTAAAACTCCTTAATGCACCTTTAAAGGTCACATGTGATCTTGTCTCCAAATACCTGAATTCCTCCAGTTCACAGACTGGACCGATCAAGGCAGTGGGAATAAGAGTGAGCAGGGTTAACTCGTCATCGATGTCCTCACGGCTTTCCATTGTCTTGGGCTTTTCAGAAAGGCTGTCCTCAGAGTGTGCCATAGGATTGTCTGCTTCATACTGATCACTGTATCTGCAGTTATTCAGGTCCAGAACTCTCAGAGGGGATTGTTTGGACTGGAGGACGGAGAACAGCGCATGGCAAGACAGAAAATTCAGAGAGATCCCGGTCAACCTGTTAAAAAATGCACACACACACACACACAAACACACAAACAAAAATCAAAAATTAAAAAGATTTCAGAAAAATTGTAAAAGCTGTATGAAACATCTTTGCATGTGTGGCAACGGGAAGGGGAAATTGTGTAGTGGTGTACAGCATTGATTATTGGACTGATGCTGTACACCACGGGGCCTGACAACGCCACCCTGGGAGTTACACCCAGGGAAATACGTGCATCGTAAGGTGCCCCTTACGGCACCCAGGTCCGGAACTAAGGCAGCAGGAGACGTGGTTCCGTTCAGAAAATAATCTTTTTATTAAATACCTCAAATCACACACATACCCTAAAATTGGAGGGAAAGACAGGGAAGCCCAACAGAGGCTGGCTTACCGTTAGGGGCACAGTGTAGGAGGGGAGAAGAGAGTCTCGAAGGGATCACCCCAGACACACGTGAACACTTTCACACCAAAATAAAGATGAACACACTCAAACTATGGGGTGTACACACGTCACACAGGAAGGAGACCACCACCCGGGAACACCTGCACCACCACCGCCACGCTCAGCCTCTGGAGGGGAGGAAAGAGAAGGGAATAGTTAAAAGGGGGAGGGTTTCCTAACAACCAAACAATAATCAAAAAGAATCAGTAATCAAAAATCAATCTAACACAGGTGGTGGGCAGTCCCAACACAACAAGTAAAATAAATAAATGCAATGACTGTAAACTGCCCCCACCTGAAATTAACAAACAAAACTTATTTCCTTTTAACAAAACAGAAAGGGGAGAGGATACCCCCTTACAACAAGGGAGAACTTAACTAAAAAGAAAACAGACAAAAGAGAACCAACAGAAATATGCCATCACGAGGAAAATCAAATAAACAAAAGAAAGCAAACCAAAGCAAGAAAAGAACCCAACGGTAACTGTGATGGCACCACCAGAAACAAACAAATCAGGCAAACATAATATAACTAAGACCCCCGAAATAAGGAAGGGGGAAATTAATAACCCTTAATCATTCACACCCTAAAAATAACATGGTGCAGCGCATCGCCCGACAATTGCGTTTGTGGTGCTCAGCAGTGACAGCCTCGCTGCCGGCTGCATGCAGTTTGCAGACCAGGACCACTGGAGGGGACCGTGCAGCAGTTCAGCTGAGAGCACCAAATCCGCAGTCACAATTATCTTCACCGTGCACCGTCACCACGAAGGCAGTCTTGCAGCAGAAAAGCAGCGGCAGAGCCCTAGCATGTGGAATGGAGATCTGGTTAATAAAGTTGGTGTTCAGGAAGGCCATGAGGGCTGTGTTGCCAACATACCACGCCAACAGCATCCGTCTGTCCACCCGACAGAGAGGGGGGGGGGGCGCGGCGTCACGGGAGTAATCACCTACACGCGCCCACACACGCACAAAACAGCTGATTACTGCTGCCGTTGCTAACTAGCGACATAGCTGCGCACCAAGAGGGGGGAAAAAGATCGCACTCACCGCAGTTTAGTGGTAGCTCAGCCTGGCAGCTGTTCACTCTAAGCAAATCGAAGCTGAGCAGAACGCCGATCGCTCTAAGGCGAGCAGAAACACAGAACCGGAAGAGAGGGGCCGAAGGGGCGGGACATGCTCTCAATTCCAACACAGCACCTGAAGCGCAGATACAGTGTGCCTTTATAGCCAGCTCCCCCTGCTGGGATTGGCTAATTACTGCAGGCCACCCAGAAACCTCCTCCTGCTACAGTCCACCCCCGCTTCGGAAATCGTCGCCCCGACGATGAACCTTTTAATTCTCACACCATCACCTAATCCCATGGCCTAAAGACAGTGATCACCGTGCTAGAGGCCAAGTCAGAGGGGTCCGCAGCCCCTTGGACGGGCTCCTGGACTGATCGTGGTAAACGATGGACGTTGGGGTGTCGACCAGCAGTTGACCGTGCGGTCCGTCGTATTGTTGTTCCACTGGGGACCTCGAGGGTGACGGAAGGCACAGCCAGCAAAACGGGCGGCCCGTTACCGGGTACAGTTGGATCAGATTCTGGTGGTGTGGACAGCGACTGGGGAGTCGTGTGGGGCGCTGCGGCTGTTGGAGCCGGAGCTGCTCGGGAGGCCTCCTGTCCCAGCAGAAACAAATCCTCGTCACCTGATAGTTCATCTTCTGACTGAGGCAGGTCATTAGGCGGTGAACAAGGAGTGTGGGCACTACCAGTAGGGGCAGTAGTAACCACTGCCTTTAACAGGGCGCGATTGACCTGTCTGGCTTTGGTGTGGTCGTCAACAGGCGCAATGGTGTATACCGACCCTCCGCCGGTCGGTGCTCTCACCACTCTGTAAACCACAGGGCCCCAGAGATCTTGGATTTTCTGACGGCCTCGCACACTAAAATCCCGCAACCGCACCAACTGGCCTTCCATCAGCGGTGCATCTTGAACATGTCGGTCATAGTTTTTCTTCCTGCGTTCAGCCGCGACCCTCAACCTTTCTCGGGCCCCTTCAAAGGCCACATGTAACCGAGCCTGGTGCTCCTGAACCCACTCATGAATGTCGCCGCCAACAGGATCTGGGACTCTACCCAACAGGAAGTCCACTGGGAGTCTAGGTTCTTGCCCAAACATCAAATAGAATGGGGACTCCCCCGTGGCCTGGTGGGGAGTGGTGTTGTAGGAGTACAAGACCTGTGGCAAGCAGGAGTGCCAATCTCGTTTACGGGACACTGGCAAGGTTCGCAGTAGGTTGTGGAGGGTGCGATTGAAGCGCTCACACTGGCCATTACCAGCTGGATGGTAAGGAGTGGTACGGGATTTCTGGATGCCATAGAGGTTACAGAGCTGTTGAATAAGGGAGCTCTCGAAGTTACGGCCCTGGTCTGAATGTATACGGGCAGGGACCCCGAACTTAAAGAACCACTCTGAAACCAAAACCTGAGCCACCGTAGCGGCTCTCTGATCCCGAGTAGGTACAGCAAGCGTGTATTTGCTGAAAACATCGGTCATAATGAGCACATTTTCCAGGCCATTATGACTCGGCTCCAGGACAGTGTAATCCATGGCCAAAATCTCATTAGGGCGAGATGCCAGCAAATGCCCCATAAAGGCCCGAGCTGCTGGTTGGTTGTCTTTGGCAACCTGGCACCTTTCACAAGCCTGACACCACTGGGCCACATCAGAGGACATGCCTGGCCAGTAACACCGCTGCCGCAGTAGCCCCAAAGTTCTCTCTACCCCCTGGTGATCATGGCCCTGATGAACCTGCGTAAGCACCTCTTCCTTTAAAGCAACAGGTAGCAACAACTGCAGCATCATCTCGGCCCCATCGGGCCGGAAGACCTTCCGGTACAGGATCCCATCACTCTCGACCAACCGGTCCCATTGACGGATCAACGCCAAAGCGGGAGGAGATAGTTGTCTCCGCTCCTGCACCTCAGGTCGCCGCTTCCGTCTCCAGAACCCCAGGATCTCCTGCAAAACCGGATCTGCTTCCTGTAGGGCCTGAAGATCAGAAGGTGTGTGATGTGGCAGGGCAACTACAGCAGCCTGCGTGACTCCCGTCGGTGCATGCCCCAAAGCCTGCTGCAGCGGCTCAGGGAGTGGTGTGCCAGGAACCATGGCCTCCAGGGCTGATGGCTCCGGCAGATGCTGGCGAGATAGAGCGTCTGCATTCTTGTTGCTCCTCCCAGAGCGATACCTTATTTCAAAGTCGAAGGATGCTAACTGGGCAGCCCAACGCTGCTCTGTAGCACCTAGCTTAGCTGAAGACAAGTGACTGAGGGGATTATTGTCAGTGTATACGATACACTTGTGGCCCAGCAGGTACTCCCTAAACTTCTCTGTCATGGCCCACTTAAGGGCCAAAAACTCTAGCTTCATGGAGCTATAGTTGGACATGTTGCGCTCTGTGGGCTTTAAACCTCGGCTAGCATAAGCTATCGGTCTAACCTTCCCATCCTGCTCTTGTGAAAGCACAGCGCCAAGGCCCCCAAAGCTTGCATCCACTTCCAGGATGAAGGGCAAGGAGAAGTCTGCATATGCCAGCACTGGTGCCTGGATCAGCTTCGCCTTCAGTGCCTCGAAGCTTTGGTGGCACTCCTCTGACCACCTCTCGAGAAGGGCCTGGTCAGTTGGCTTCGACTTCTTGCCTCCCAGCTCGGCCACCAGCCTGTGAAGGGGGGCTGCCAACTTGGCAAAACCTTCCACAAAGCGTCGGTAATAACTGGCAAAGCCGAGAAATGACCGCAGCTCGGAGATGTTACATGGAGGCTGCCAGTTGGCCACTACTTCCACCTTCCTGGGGTCTGTGGAAACGCCTTTATCACAAACCACATGGCCCAGGTACAGCACCTCCTGCTGAAAGAATGCACACTTGTTAAGCTTAGCTTTGAGGCCTTGCTGCTGCAACCGCCTCAGCACCAACTCCATCCTCTCTAGATGTTGATCAACAGTGGAGGAGAAGACAACAATGTCATCCAAATAGAGCAGCAACGACTGACATTGTTGGTCACCAAACAGTCGCTGCATCAGACGCTGAAATGTGCTGGGGGCATTGCAAAGCCCGAAGGGCATGCGATTCCACTCAAACAGGCCAAAAGGGGTACAAAAAGCTGTTTTGGGACGGTCGGCCTCTGAAACCGGGACCTGATTATACCCGCTGGCCAGATCAAGAGTAGAAAACCAGCGGGCACCAGTCAGGGCATCCAAAGATTCCTCGATGCGTGGAAGGGGGAACGCATCCTTCCTGGTCTTACTGTTAAGTTGTCTATAATCGACACACATTCGCAGGCTGCCATCCTTCTTCTTCACGAGTACAATCGGGGAACCATAAGGGCTATTGCTCTCCCTGATCACCTGAGCATCGAGCAGCTGGTTTATATGCTCCTTCACCACCTCGTACTCAGACGGTGGTATGCGCCGGTAACGCTGCCTGACAGGAATATCATCCAGTAAGGGGATGTCGTGAGTTATCAGGTCAGTGCAGCCGAGGTCCCCATCATGGGCAGAAAAGACAGACTCGTACCTCTGTAGGAGAGACCTCACCTTGCCTTGCTCATCCACGGCTAAGCCAGACAGGTCGATGGCCGCTATCTGCTCCTGCACTGTGGGGGAGATTACCTGGGAGGCCACCGTGGCTACACTGGATGGAACCTCTGTGATTCCCACAGGTAGGCTGACCACTCGAACTTCATGTAAAGTGCCAACAACTGTACGCGGGTAAAGCAGGACAGCCGCGGAGCCCACGTTTACAATGGGAACGTAGGCTGTGCCTCTTACCACTCGGACCAAGGACGGCGAGGCAAGTAGTCCGGCTGGGAGGCCAGACTCAAGGGGTTCAAACAACGCGCTAGACCCCGAGTGCTGTTCTGCACATGTGCCCACCACAATCTTCATTGTACCACCAGGAATACGACAAGCCTTCCTGCCTCTGACCTTCACCCTGCCCGTGACATCCCTAGGGGCCTGCCCACTGGCCTTATGGCACTTTTGCAGTGCCCGCATGACCGGTTCTGGTGCCTCAGCTACCGAGGGCAAATCAAAAAACTCCAGCCCATGCTGGCTAAACAGCTCGCGGTAGCATCTGCGAATGATGTTCATCCCCAAGACACCAGGGGGCTGAGAGGCCCCACTTACAGGAGGGTCCTTCACCACTAAAACCCCACATCGTGGCATTACCTTCCCACAGAGCTTGACATCGAGCTCCAGGTAGCCGATGTAGGGGATAGCCAATCCATTGGCAGCTCTGAGCTGCAGCCAATGGCAAGACTGAAGCCTCTCCCGACCCCAGGGCTCAAAATGCTGAAGGAAGAAGCTTTCAGTGACTGTAGACACCATGGACCCAGTATCCAAAAGGCAAGGAACACTAACATCTCCCATGCTCACCTCTACCTGTGGACAAGCCGACATGAGCTTCAAAGCTTCCCCTACCCCACTGAAAACGACCCCTGAGCCAGTGGCTACTCCCCCCGAATTGTGGCTCTGCAATTCGGCGGGTGCTAGTTTTCCGGGTCCTGAGCAGAGCGGGATTGCCGGCTGGACGGCAGAGGTGCAGGAGAAGGGGACTGGGCGCGAGGGACACGCACGCCATCACACTCACTCGCATAGTGGCCTGGCTGCTGACAGCGTCTACAGATAATGGGGCCACGACGAGGTGGAGGGCGACGCTGAGTGGGGTTCTGCAAGGCAGAGATACTTTGCGTAAGGTTATTCAACTGCTCTTGCTGCAGTCTCAACATCTCTCTCACTTCCTGGAGCTCTGAGACTGGGGGTCGAGTAGCTACCCTCGGGGGGCCGCCACTCACCCCATACTGAAGCCCCAAAGCTGAAGGCACACTGTGACTGCGGCCCCTAACCCCTCCGGGCAAACCCTCACGTTCCCACCGAATCGCCTCACTCCTTACCTCGAGCAAATTAGCAGTAGGTTGCCGACGCACAAACTGTTTTAATTCGCGGCGGAGGGCACCATCCAATACGGACTCGACAAACTGGTCACGCAACATAGCCTCTGCATTCGGCATCTCACTAGGTGCACGCGCTTTCACCGACGCCATAAGACTCATCAGTGCGAGGGAAAACGCATGGAGTGTCTCTCCTTCTTGCTGCCGCCGGGAGAAAAATGCCTCCTGCAGAGCTACGTAAGACTCCGAACAACCGTACAGTTCCTGTAGAACCGCAAATATCTTATCTGGGTCATCCCTCTCTGCGCTAGGACGATATTTGATTTCTTCCCTTGCCTCCCCTTCGAGGTGGTCGAACACAAAGAATGCCTGGTCGGATGTGGACAAATGGCGCGCCCTCATGCAGGCCTGAACCTCCTCAATCCACTCGTTCAACCCCATCCCTGACTTCCCTCTAAACATGGGGCATTTCCGGTCACGAGGGACAAAAACCAGCCTCTCAGTCATGGATATACTGGAAGTGGAAGGAGCAGAAGTAGTAGGCAAGGCAGTGCTTGGACCAGGCCTTGCTGCAGCCTGTTCCTGTCGCAGCCTCTCATTATCTGCTTTTAACTGCAGAACTAACTCCTTCAGCTCTTTTAGTTCCTCCTCCATAACTACACCCTAACAATATAAGGGCAGGCCAATAACCAGAATGGGGCGGGGGACGGGAGAAGAGGGGAAACAATTTTCCTCAGAACTCACCAACCACGGGAACCCTGTCGCTGCTTTGCCTTTGAAAGAAACAAAAGAACAATTAACTCAAAAATTCAAAACCAGCAACAAATGGTTGCCTCGAACTAATAAAACAAAACAAAATGAAAAAGAGAACTCAACCGAAAAGGAAGAAAGAAAATAAATGAAGGGAACACACGTCTCTGCTTACCAATAGTGGTCCTGCCGACAACGCCAGATTGTGGCAACGGGAAGGGGAAATTGTGTAGTGGTGTACAGCATTGATTATTGGACTGATGCTGTACACCACGGGGCCTGACAACGCCACCCTGGGAGTTACACCCAGGGAAATACGTGCATCGTAAGGTGCCCCTTACGGCACCCAGGTCCGGAACTAAGGCAGCAGGAGACGTGGTTCCGTTCAGAAAATAATCTTTTTATTAAATACCTCAAATCACACACATACCCTAAAATTGGAGGGAAAGACAGGGAAGCCCAACAGAGGCTGGCTTACCGTTAGGGGCACAGTGTAGGAGGGGAGAAGAGAGTCTCGAAGGGATCACCCCAGACACACGTGAACACTTTCACACCAAAATAAAGATGAACACACTCAAACTATGGGGTGTACACACGTCACACAGGAAGGAGACCACCACCCGGGAACACCTGCACCACCACCGCCACGCTCAGCCTCTGGAGGGGAGGAAAGAGAAGGGAATAGTTAAAAGGGGGAGGGTTTCCTAACAACCAAACAATAATCAAAAAGAATCAGTAATCAAAAATCAATCTAACACAGGTGGTGGGCAGTCCCAACACAACAAGTAAAATAAATAAATGCAATGACTGTAAACTGCCCCCACCTGAAATTAACAAACAAAACTTATTTCCTTTTAACAAAACAGAAAGGGGAGAGGATACCCCCTTACAACAAGGGAGAACTTAACTAAAAAGAAAACAGACAAAAGAGAACCAACAGAAATATGCCATCACGAGGAAAATCAAATAAACAAAAGAAAGCAAACCAAAGCAAGAAAAGAACCCAACGGTAACTGTGATGGCACCACCAGAAACAAACAAATCAGGCAAACATAATATAACTAAGACCCCCGAAATAAGGAAGGGGGAAATTAATAACCCTTAATCATTCACACCCTAAAAATAACATGGTGCAGCGCATCGCCCGACAATTGCGTTTGTGGTGCTCAGCAGTGACAGCCTCGCTGCCGGCTGCATGCAGTTTGCAGACCAGGACCACTGGAGGGGACCGTGCAGCAGTTCAGCTGAGAGCACCAAATCCGCAGTCACAATTATCTTCACCGTGCACCGTCACCACGAAGGCAGTCTTGCAGCAGAAAAGCAGCGGCAGAGCCCTAGCATGTGGAATGGAGATCTGGTTAATAAAGTTGGTGTTCAGGAAGGCCATGAGGGCTGTGTTGCCAACATACCACGCCAACAGCATCCGTCTGTCCACCCGACAGAGAGGGGGGGGGGGGGCGCGGCGTCACGGGAGTAATCACCTACACGCGCCCACACACGCACAAAACAGCTGATTACTGCTGCCGTTGCTAACTAGCGACATAGCTGCGCACCAAGAGGGGGGAAAAAGATCGCACTCACCGCAGTTTAGTGTTAGCTCAGCCTGGCAGCTGTTCACTCTAAGCAAATCGAAGCTGAGCAGAACGCCGATCGCTCTAAGGCGAGCAGAAACACAGAACCGGAAGAGAGGGGCCGAAGGGGCGGGACATGCTCTCAATTCCAACACAGCACCTGAAGCGCAGATACAGTGTGCCTTTATAGCCAGCTCCCCCTGCTGGGATTGGCTAATTACTGCAGGCCACCCAGAAACCTCCTCCTGCTACACATGCACACAACATCCAAAACCAAACAGTTAATTTACTCATTTCGTGAACTGTTCAGGGTCATGGGGTGCTGGAGACAATCCCAGTTCCTACGGACGAGGTCAGGGCCCACCCTGGACAGTCCACCAGTCCATCACGAAGGGACAAACAGTCACACACACATTCACACCTATAGGGGCAATTTAGGGTCACCAATTTACCTCACATACATGTTTTTAGACTGTAGGAGAAAGGCGGAGTACCCAGAGGGAATCCACGCACGTACAAGGAGAACATGCAAACTCCACATAGGAAAGCATTTGACCTCAGCAAGAGCACCAATCTGAGCCCAACCAATTATTTTAAGAATAATTGAATCCAGCAGCAAGAATTCATGACACACCTCAGACTCTCCAGTTTACAGTCTGGATTATCCAGTGCAGCAAAGAGATTGCGATGGTCATCGAAGAAGATAAGAGGAAAACACTCCACAGTGAGGTCTCGCAGGTGTGAATCTGCTGACTGAAGGGTGGAGATGAAGGCCAGGTCGCCATAATAGAAGTGTTGATCTGTCAGTCTGTGAAATCGGAGAGAAAACACAATAAACCACAGTGTTCATATGGTTGCTTTAGGATTAATATCAAATAAGCTGCTGTGACTCCAATAAAGGATCATTTGGATCATATGTCTCAACAAAAACAAATTTACTGAATTTTTAAACAAATCTGACATAAATTAAACTGTGAAGAAAATCTCTTCAATAAACAATCAAAGGCGAATTGGAATATTAACCGATTGTTTAGATCTTCTCTCATATTTTCTCATGTTTAATTTTTTGACCTCAGAAAGCCAAAAATGCTGCCACACCTCTGATTTGAAATCCTATGATTTAACTTGTCACATTAGTTGACATTTTTAACAGTCGTGTGATGCATCATTATATCTCACACAAAGAACAGAGAAGCCCAGACATCGGTGTCTCCTGTAACTTCCTCCAGTCCTCCTGGGGTGACCGTCATCCACTCCCAGACCAAAGACACGATACTCTGCTATGGAGGATTATCTTTCAATCTGAAATACTCACAAAGCCTTCTTGCTGTTCTTTACATTCAGGAGAAGCTTCAGGAGTCCCTCAGATGTAATACGACAGTTGGTCAGGTTTAGTTCTTCAATCACCTCTCCAGATATCTGCAGCATGGTGGACAGCACAGCGCACTCGACGGTTGATAATGTTGCAGCTGTGTTCAGGTAGTTGAGGACGTCCTCCTGAAATCGCTGCTCTTTCAGCTCAAACTTGCAAAGAAGCAAGTTCATGCGCCTCTCTGCTGGGATGTTTCCTGTGTGGAAGCTTCTCAGGTACGTCTTCATGTCCTCCGAGGTGTCTGTGCTGCTCTTCGTCTCTGGTATTAACGCCTGCAGCATCGTCTGATTGGACTCCAGTGACAATCCGAGGAAGAAACAGAGAAAAAGGTCGAACTGCCCCTTCTTGCTCTGAAGGGCTTTATTCACCACCTTCTTCTGCAGCTCCAGCCAGCTCAGGTCTGCAACGTCCTCACCGAGGAAAGACGTCAGGGTGCTGCGATCGGTGGCACGGCAGTGAAACACGTGAAGAGCCGCCAGAAACTCTTGGAAGCTTAAATGCACAAAGCTGAACATCCTCTGTTGGTACAGGCCGCGTTCCTGCTTCAGGATTTCTGAGCAAAAGCCACAAAACACAGAAGCTTTATCAATGTCGATGCCACACTCCTGGAGGTCTTTCTCGTAGAAAAGGATATTTCCTTTCTGTAGCTGTTCGAAGGCCAGCCTGGACAGATTTAAAAGCATGTCGGCGTTCTGTGACCTTGCCAGACCTTCTTTGGCCTCGTTCTTTGAGTCCTTTTCTCCATACTTCTGCTCAGATCTCCGTGTTTGAATGAGTAAATAGTGAATGTAGAGCTCCGTCATTGTTCTGATGGTTCGGCTCCTCTCGTCTCTGTTCTTCAACACCTCAGCAAGGATCCAACAAAAGATGGGGATGTGTCCCATGAAGTAGAAGCTGACTATCCGTTTGAGATCAGACAGGACTTCTGTAGAGTCACTGAATCTCTTTCTAAAGTAAATCTCTTTGTCCTGCTCAGTAAAGCCTTGGACTTCTGTCATCTGGTCGATGCAGTGAGCAGGAACCTGGCCGACCGCCGCCGGCCGGGAGGTAATCCAGAGCCGCGCGTTGGGCAGCAGACTCCCCCTGATGAGACTGGTCAGCAGCACGTCGACTGCGCATTTTTGATCGATGTCACTCACTCTTCCACCTCCATCAAAGTCCAGGGGGAATCTGCTCTCATCCAGACCGTCCAAGATGACCAGGATGTTCACGCTGGTGAGATGTGGGGTATTTTCCAGTGGGCTCAGCTGAGGGTAGAAGTGCAGGAGAAGCTGCATCAGACTGTACTCCCCCTGTTTCAGCATGTTCAGCTCTCTGAAGGGAAGCAGGAAAATCAGATCGATGTCCTGGTTAGATTTTCCTTCTGCCCAGTTCAGAGCGAAGAACTGAACAGCGAATGTCTTCCCAATGCCGGCAATGCCTTTGGTCATCACTGTGCGGATGGGTCCATCTCTCACAGGGAGTTGGAAACTCTTTCTTCCTGGTGTAAAAATGTCCAGGCAGTCGATCTGATCATAGTGTCCTGTGTCCTGATCTGAGACTTTGAAGTGGTCCAGTATCTCGTGTAATCTGAAATCGCACCCCGGGGCCTGATCAGTGATGTAGAGCCTGGTGTAGACGTGGTCGAGTCGAGAGCGGCTATCAGACGTCCCCTCGTTTATCCATGTGAACTTGTATCGAAGGTGACTTTTCAGTCTGTATTTAACTTCCTTCATCATGTTTTCCCTGTCCATGTCTGCAGTCTGTCCCCTTCAGGTCAGCCGTCTGCCTTGTTCTGGTTGACCTGCAACCAATCAGAACAACCTGCATTTATACTGGCAGCATTTATTCAGGTTCCTCTCATGAAAGTTAGATTTTTTTGTTTTTTTAAATAAATAACAACACATGTAAATAAACAGCTAGCAGAAAATCTGCTTCGTCCTTACACACAGTTGTAGAAACAGTCTGCAGAGTCCTCAGGATGCTGTTTATCAGTGTGTAATGAAACATTTCTACTTGAAAGGTTTGAAACAGCTTATCAACAGAGTGCTCCCCTGCAGCTGCTCTTCAGCAGCTCACTGTTACTGTTTTTCACATTTCTAACATGACTGCGAACATTTCTGCTTTTGTTCTCAACATTTTTAACTTCGTACCCAACTTCTCAGCTTAGACTATTTCACATTGTTTGAACCACTTTCTTAAAATTGCAACCTTCTTCGAATTTGAATTTATTTTTTAACAACTTTGAAACTTTTTCCTCCAAATCTGAGTTTTTATTTCTTATTCCAACTCTTCCAACTGTTTTCAGCTCCCTGACATTTCTTCAACAATTTCTCCACATTTTGATTTCTATCAAGATATGTGACATGACATCTGAAAATACATAACGATTAAAATCTTTCTTCATTTTATTCTTTATATTTTCAATCTGAAATAATATGCACTATTAGAGAAAGCCAATTAAAAAAATACTAAACTGTATTTAAAATATTGCAACTGAAATTAAGGTTAATTTAAACTTTCCCAATGACATTTGAACTTCAATCTCGATCTTATTAACGATGTTTCTGAAATTTTACACTTTTCCTGCCATTTTCACTTCAATAGATTCATTTTCAGCTCCCATTAACTGTTGTTGAATGAACTGAGCTTTGTCACTTTTTGTTTCACTTCCTTTTTTGGGTGGAGAAAATATGGAGAGGCCAAATGCTCCACTGAGCTGATTTCAGTTCAAGTTTTCAGTCAGAAAGAAACAAGTTCAGACACTGAAGCATTCACTGCTTTTCTGCAGACATCAGGGATGATATGACAAGTAAAGAATTGTGATAAAGAGAAAAAAAACCCTCATTATCACACTGCATCAGTCTGTAATTTCCAGTCAGGCTGAGTCACGGCAGACTTGTTCAGTCTGTTAATCAAAGCTCACAGTTTCAGCCTGGTAAAAAGCTTCAGTACTTACAGAGCTCCTGAACTTCACTGCTCTTCTGCAGGTGGCTGACGGACAGTTTCCAGTCAAACCCCGAACAGGTTGCAAGACTACATTGAGAAACAGGAAGAGGAAGTTCTCTTGGGAAAAAAAAAGTAAAGAAAAAAAAAGTTTTGCTGTTATGTGAATAGAAACCGTTATTATATGAAGAACAGAAGATTCACAGAATCTGGTATCAGAACATGTATATCAAGGAGAGAGAGAACGATATCTTGGACAAAATTGGCTTTAGAAAATCTCGAAGGATGAGCTTCCCTCTCATGCAGAATAAGAAATACCAGCAGATATCACTGCTGTAAAAGGCTTTCAAGCAGAGAATCACATAAGGCTTTAAGGCCCATATAGAAAAACCTGGGAAAGCTGATTTATTTCAGCGATTCAGTTCAGAAAGGAAAGATTCATTCCACTCGTGGTGATGAATTTGTCACGCCCTGTGCCCCTGCCGCCTGATGAGAGCGCTCGGGTCCTGTCTTGTGTTCGTCTGCCCTCATGTTCTCCTGCCTCCCTCGTTGCCACCCTAATGGGTATCACCTGTCCTGCCCTCTATTTATGTCTTGCTTCCCTGGTGTGTCTTGTTGGTTCCTTGTGGGTCTGTTTGCGTGCTTTTGTGTCCCTGCCTGCATGTCAGCTCAGCTCAGCCGTCCTAATCCTGCGTTCCTGACTCCTGCATTCCTGAATCCTGCCTTCCTGTTACCCGCAATAAATGAGTTTGAAGTACGCCTGCCTGACTGCGCATGGGTCCTTCCACCTCACACCGTGACAGAAGGAACAAATCAACACTGGACCCAGCGGGCAGTGAGTTCGAAGCCGTGTTCCTCCCGCGTAAGCCTTCAGCCCGTCGGTGGCGGTGCTCCACCCGCCTCGGATCATCTGCTTCTGGCTGCCGCCGGCACAGCTCCTGCCCGGATTGTGGGCCTCTGCCGGCGAAGAAGCTCACCCCCAGATCGTGTGCTGGCAAAGAAGCTTGCCCCAGGATTGCTTGCCGATGAAGCTGCTCACCCCCGGGCCGTGTGCCTAGGGTCCCCCGCCGACGAAAGAAGCTCGCACCCGGATTGTGTGCCGGCGAAGCTGCTCGGTCCCCGCCTGCGAAGCTCGCCGTTTCCCCCGCTTCTCCCCTCCTGGATGGCCTTTGGGGGTGGGAGGAGACCCGCCCCAGTTCCAGTTTGCTGCTCGGTGCAGTTCCGACCCGACCCAGTTCCGGTTTGCTGCTAAATGCAGTTCCAGTTCGCTGGTAAGTGCAGTTCCGACCCCTTCCCGTTCTGTTTCTGCTAGGTGCAGTTCTGTCCCTGTTACTGTTCTGTTGCTGCCTGTTAGTGTGGAGTTCCGACCCTGTCCTGTCCCCGTCTCAGTCCGATTCCCATCCCCGTCTGTGTCCGAGTCTGCGTCTGGTTTCTGTCCCATCCAGTCTGCCCCCTTCTGCCCAGGATGGTTGCCTTGTTGTGCGCCAGGAGGCGCACATTGGGAGGGGGGTACTGTCACGCCCTGTGCCCCTGCCGCCTGATGGGGGCGCTCGGGTCCTGTCTTGTGTTCGTCTGCCCTCATGTTCTCCTGCCTCCCTCGTTACCACCCGAATGGGTATCACCTGTCCTGCCTTCTATTTAAGTCTTGCTTCCCTGGTGTGTCTTGTTGGTTCCTTGTGGGTCTGTCTGCATGCTTTTGTGTCCCTGCCTGCCTGTCGGCTCAGCTCAGCCGTCCTGCCTCCTGCGTTCCTGACCCCTGGGTTCCTGACTCCTTGCCTTCCTGTTACCCACAATAAATGAGTTCAAACTCTGATGGGGTGCCTGCTCGTGGGTCCTTCCACCTCTCACCGTGACAGAAATTCAGTAATTTATTTTAAAGCTTGATGATTGTTGCTTCTGATTGTGACCAGAACCAGTATCTGAGAGGACCAAAGATGAGGTCCCTACATAAACTCAAGGGCTGAGGAAGGCCTCCAGCATCTATGTACTGACACAAACACTGTTTGAGAACAGGAAGAGCCGCAGTTGTGCAATCAACTTTACAACAGTTTATTTTACAGAAAGGACGGTGGGAGAGTGATGAAAACCCTGAAGATAAAAAGGTTATGAATTAAAACAAACTGGGTTTATTTTACAATGCCAGATGGGTGGATTAAAAAGGTAGACCCAGAAGCCATTCGCGGTGCATAACCAATCAACTAGTCCCCCAAGTATGTCTGCTGCACAGCTGGAGGATGGGAGCCACAGACCAGGGTGCGGTTGGAGGAGGGGTCCCTCATGAGTCCACCTCAGGTTGCACACTGGTCACTGCATACAACCTGCAAATAGATTAGGGTGACCACTGCACTGCACACTGTTGAGGCCACATCAAAAAGGGCATAGTGATTATGATTACCCCCACACAGGCTGGCCCCGTCTAACACACACACACACTCCTAACCCTGACCCTTACCTGAACCCACACCAAAACAATGCGTAGCCCTAAAGACATGTTTTTGCACTTTTACTTTTTTCAGTAACAACAACATGGTCAAGAAAACACTGTTTCCCCTCATGGGGACCCAAAAAATGTCCCCACGAGGCACATCGTGCCAGAAATGTCCCTACAAGGATGGAAACACGTGCACACACACACACACACACACACACAAACTTGTCTTATGGCTCAGCAGGTTCACACATACATGATAAAACGGAAATCAACAAACACTGAGGAAGAAAATTGGGAGCACTTTACTTGAAGCATACCTGTATTATGCAATATAGGTAGTTACAAACACTAATAAATGATCACAGTGCTTTATAACCCACTATACAACATAGGGTTAGGGTTAGCCACATAATTGACCAATTTCACTTCATGGGTGTAATACGAAGGGGTACCTTTCCCGGCCCAGCGCACCAAGACAAATCCAACGCACTTACTCCCATCGCTCGAAGACACTTGTACGAGGTGATGGAATCCCCTGATTAGGGTAAGTACTTTTCATCACACCGGAAAAGTACGTTTGAAATCATGAATTATGATCGCATTTTATTTCCTGACTTTTACTGAACACAAAATAAGAAATCTGTTTTTTGTGCTGAAGGCCAACAAGGAAATCGTTTTCTTTGTGTTCATTTGATTCCCAATGAAGACAATCTGGTGAGAAATGCTTTGCATTATAGACCTGGAAACAGAATTTTAAAGATGTGATTAAAAATGTGATTAATCATGATTAACTACTAAAATTCTGTGATTAAAAAATAATCTTTTGACAGCCTTTGTTTGAACACAATCCAGTGACATTTTTTAAAAGCTGGGAGCATCCAGACTCCATGAGATACTGTAGAGGAGTGTCAACTGAGGAAAAGTTCAATGAACACTGCAAACAGCAGGATCACGTCAGTTAGTGACACACGTTACCGTCTGCTGCACGCTGCAACAAAGGCAAGCAGAGCTGTGAGTTCAAAAGTCACCGCTGGCTGAGCGGAGAGATGCTGGTACTCACTGCGGGCTGTATGTTGAAGTCCTGCGGCTGCGGCTCGCTGCACAGGCTGTAATACTGGCCTGTGTGCAGCAAACAGAAGGACGGAGCCTGGATGTGCTCACAGTCCAGCAGCTGAGCTTTCACCTTCAACCACAGCAAACAGCGAGTCATGTTAATTTGAGGAACGTGGAAGCAAACATCAACACGAAGAAGAGAACGTGGAAGAACAAAGACAATTGGGAGAGAGAACTTCTGGAGCATGTATCAGTAGCAAACATATTCTCCCTGACTTTCTCTTGTTGAATGTGTCTATATTTCCACATGCTGAGATCTTCTGAGTGGACTGGTTCTTACCTCGTTCAGCGGCACGTTGCTGGGCAGCAGAATCAGCCACAGGACGAAACCCTGTCTGTGCATCGGTTTGAGGAACAGCAGGATTTGACTGCAAATCGGTTTCGTCATGAAATCCACAAAGCGTTTGACGAAGTCCCAGACGATGCCGAGGGCTGAAAGGTGTGGTACATCCACCACCACGTGGGTTTCAGTCACCTCCAGAGGCCGGATGAAGCTCATGCCTTCATCAGTGATGTGAGCCACAGAGAGGCAGTCAGAGAGCAGCGCTGGGAGGAGAGAAGATCAACGTCACCTCACATGTTACGACCTGAAGGGCTCTGAGGGGTCCTGATGGCTCATGAGGGGGTCTGAAGAGTTGTTCTGAAAGGTTCCTGAAGGTTTCTGAGGGGTTTAAACTGTTCAGTTCTGAAGGGTTCTAAATTATCCTGAAAGGTTTCAGAGGATTCTGAAGTCCTCTGAACGGTTCTGAAGGTTGTCAGTGCTCTCACCGGGTTCAGGCTCGCAGTGAGGGAGGTGCAGCTGTCTGATGGACTCCTCTGGACACGTGATGCTGAACAGAGCTCCTCCTGGAACCTTTTGAGCCGACTGAAGCTGCATCTCATCCCAGATCATCATCTCGTAGGTGGCTTCGCTCTCGTGAGTCACACTGAAGACCAGATCAGTCAGCGAGCAGTGGAACAGACCAGGACCGGGGAACCTGAACCTGAACCCAGGAGGGAAACGGCACAGTATGGAGATCGTTCTCAGAAAGACTGGAGAATTTACAATCACACAAAATATTGTTTTCAATCCATAGAAGGAATGAAAACGTGGACAAAATTGTCCGACGGCGTACGAACACCACTAACTGACCATCTGCTAAAGCTGCTGCTGCTCATGCTACTGAAGCTACTTTGGAATATTTCTTAGACTTTAAGCCATGACTAAAAGCAGTATTTAAACTGGGGAACCTAACATTACAGTGATTTCTCTCATGAACTAATTGGAAAGGCGTAATGTTATTTTTATATTGTCCAGACAAAGATTTAAAAGTTTTTGGTGTGAATGATGACGACTGGTCTTACCTGTAGGACAATCCCATCTTCTCTTTTTTCACCTCTGGAGTGAAACTTGTCTGAACCTGAAATCCAAGCAGGCCCGAATTCAATGAGTGACTCTGTGCATTGATATCAGGAAGGAAACACAAGGACCAAAGAAGACACTCCTCTCAATTAGATGAATGGATTTTTAGTGTGGTGGAGGTGTCTCAGCCTGTACAGCTGGTCTCAGCGTGAGGAACCTTGAAGAGTCTGTAAAACAGTACTGCATGAGGGCAACAAAGTTTCTCAGCACCTGACCTTGATGGTCCCATATCCAGTTGTCATGGAAACGTGGGCCCCACATAGAGCACCAATTAAAGAGAAATATTCTTGTGAAAATAGATATTTTACTATTTAAATCCCTCAAACCAGTGAGAAAACACTGCAAAGCAAAGTGAATACATGCAAATATTGACACATGAAACCACATATCAGTGTTCACACCATGTGCAAAACACACACTTTCCCCTACATCGAAGGCCACACTAAATGGGACTCTAGAAAAATCAGAAAATAACTGCAGCAAGCTGTCCGTACTGGAACTAAGAAAACACGTCAGAATTCATAAATATAATACTGTACTTCTTTACAGAATATTAAATAAACACTGAGCCGAATGACTGTAAGATCACACATACAAGAGCACGACAAGAAAGACTGACACATCATTACTCCTTTTGTTGTGGGTTTTTTTGTGCTTTTCTCTATTTTCATGCTTTGAATCTCATTCCCACACACCTCTCTCGGCTGTATTTGTATTTTGATTTGATGTTTGAAATAACTGAACACTCACCTTGTCCGTGGTCGGCATCCCCACACTGCACAGAGTCAAGGTCCCAAAATCCACACAGAATGCTGGCTATAGGGGCTCCGTGAAGGTGGTGTGGAAGGTATGAATGAGAGTTTTGGTTTCTCCTGACAGCTTATAGAAAGACAGCGTGCCGGCTGGCCAGTCCAGAAACAGTCCCAGTCTCTTGACTCTGGACCTGAACGCATTGGTTTGTCCCTGAAAAGCTGGTATGTACGTTCTCTTGTTGTTGTGTTTGAAGTAGAACTCTTGTGTTGATGAGTCTCTTTCGTTACACCAGGACTGATCACTATTTTTAATACTCGAGTTAAACTCTTCCGTCCTCTCTATACTTTTATAAGCCACACCGACACTCGCCCTCCCTCTCCACTCCACCTCCCAGTAGCAGCGCCCGGTCAGAGCCTCCCTGCACAGCAGCTGAGGGAATGTGCTGAACCTCTCTGGATGATCAGGGTACGGCTGCTTCTCCTCGGTACGGCTCACCGTCCTGCCACAGTCCGACAGGATGAGGGATTCGTGCACCGTGTTCGGATCCATTGACAGATCACAGGTGACTGGCAAAGAAACAACGAGTTTTCAGTGAGAACAGCTTCTGTACCAACAAGAGCACCACTGCTCCTCATTCAACCTGCAGAGACATTTGGAAGGAATCCTGCAGGAAGTTTTCCTGACAGAATCTCCAGATCTTACAGCTCTTCTGTGGATTAAATCAGCTCCAACTTCTGATTCTTCATCTAAACACAAACTGACTCTGTTTTGAGGACTCCCAGTTCATCAGGGCAACAAACAACCCCAATTTCTAAAGAGTAGCATTGAAGGAAATCAAAAGGGAAAGAAATGATTTGTAAATCTCATGAACTCTGGGCTGGAGCCAGCGTTTCAGAAATACTGAGGTCCACCACTCATTATCCCCCTGCACCTTAGCTACAAAGTAGAGACACACACACACACACAATCACACGCACGCACACACGCACACACACACACACACACACACACACACACACACACACACACACACACACACACACACACACACACACACACACACACACACACACACTTCAATGTCTTGGTCAAGTTTTTCTCCTTCAGACTGGGAGGTCCAGAGTCGAGCAACTCAGCCAAAAAAGAAAAGAAAAGAAAATCTGCAGTGGGCAGTGTAGACCGTCAGTACTTTCTGGTTCTTCAGTCAATCACACACGACATGATCCTGCCACTGGACTAACAGCTGTCATCTCAGTCCTTATTCTTACAAGGCTTTTGTCGGTGCTTCACTGAAATCACAGGACCCGGCAGAACTCTCCAAAGGAACATTAAGGAAACCAATCAGTGCATTTCCCTCTCAAGAAGCCACTCCGTGCTCTCAGTGAAGAGAAAAACTCATTTTAAAAACTCATTCTCGACAGAGAGCATTGTTCCTCAAAACTTCCTTGAGTATTTAATGTGGCATTAACAGAAACGTCGACTCCCGTCACACAAGTCAACGTAAATTTGGAGGAGTCAACAAGTTGTAGGTTATTCTTTCTCTCACCCGATCACCCGACAGCGCGCAAGCCTTCATCCAGCGCATGTGCATGCGCTCATCTTTCTCCATGAAAACATGAAGCGCAAGCCCAAGAATGTGAGGGAAGGTGACCCAGAGTAGGATTACTAAACTGATTGTGATCGAAGAATTTTAAAGTAATAACGACTAATTCATTTAAAACTGAAATTTAAACTCAAGTTGGTTTCTGAACGGTGCCTACTTGCGGTTCTGAAGTTTTTAATTTCCATCTATTTCACGTTGAAAACTGTTGTCTCAGTAATGTTCTGAACCGTGCGAGCAAGACCAGTGTTGAATTATCATTTCGACAGTCATTGGGTTTTGGTTGTTTTATTTATTTCATTGAGACAACGCACTCTTTTTTTTTCAAACATGATGCGGACACGCATGGTGTGCGTCTTGGCTGCCGCTGCCTGAAGTTTTTTGCACTTAATGTTGTGAAGTTAAATTTAACAGAAAACTCAGTTTTTTAGCCTTTGTTTTGTTCGGGTTGAAATGTCTGAGGACTGTTGATGCTTGTGTCTTGTAACTGTAAATTGTTACGTTGCTGTGAACTTTAATACAAGTTGCTGATTGCTGGACAGCTGTGTGTCCGTGTTGTTCCCTGCTGTCAATGTGACGATGTCATCACGACCTGTCGACTCCACCTCGACTTCATTGACGGATAAGTCGACCTGAAAAAAACTGAAGTCATCAATGCCCTAGTATTTAACAAACATTTTGATCAGCTGTCGAAGCTGAATTGAAGCAACCACAGAGCACAGGAACACAGCTGTGTTCACACAGTTGATAAACGAGGTCCCTGGAGTATTTTTCCATTTTGTCCTCCATGCTCCTTTGTCTTCCAGTTTCTCACAAACGTCTCAGTCCTGTCTCTCACATCATCATTCTCTCATCTATTCTGTTCTCTTCCTTTCTCACTCTGTCCTCCTCCTCCTGCTGTCTTCTTGCCTCTGCACTTAACCTTTCCCTGCCTCTCTCCTCTCCTTTCTCACAGGAAAATAGGAAAGATAGAAAACTCTCACAGATGACCGAGACTCTTTCGGTTTTCCCTGGTTGTTTCTGTCATGGCAGACATGCAGTGGTACTTACACTGAGCGAGAAGCTGTGTGTTCACCCAGTGCTCTTCGTTATGGTCCACACTGAGGAAGAGGAGCACAGAGTGAGGAGCAGCACTCTTCACAGTCTCACTGCTGTTTGAAACTCATCGTCATGTTTACAAGCTTTTTTCTTTACTTCTTGAGGTTGGATGCTTTTGTTGGAGGTTCTGAGCTCCCAGACATCAACTGTGGTCTGACTAAATGTTCCTCCCTGAACAATGTGATCTTCGTGGACATGTGTGTGTCGTGGATTCACACACAGGAACTACAGGCAGGAAAAATGTGAATTTTTCACTCCTCAGACTGTCTCATGGAGATTCAGAGGGTTCTTGTTGTTCACTATGGGATGGCAAATAGAAATAAACCTGTAGTGTAACAGTGCTGCTCAGTACACATACTTGAGTTTCTCCAGGCGACATTCGGGGTTCTGCAGTCTCTCGGAGAGCAGCCTCACCCCCAGCTCTCCTGGGTAGTTGTAGCTCAGGTCCAGTTCTCTCAGATGTGAAGGGTTGGACTTCAAAGCTGAGGCCAGGGAGGTGCAGCCCTCCTCTGTGATCCCACAACTGGACAACCTGCAGAGGAACAGGACTTATCGGGGGTGTTCCAGCAGCCCTGAAGCTCCCATATTTTATCAACGGCGTCTATAAATCTGTTTAATGGTTGAGACCATTTTGTGTGTGTGTGTGTGTGTGTGTGTGTGTACCTGAGGATCAACAGTTTACATTTTGACCTTCCGAGTCCAGCAGAGAGCAGCTGAGCTCCTAAATCCTGCAGCAGGTTTCGACTCAGATCAAGCTCCTTCAGCTGGGAGTCGGAGCAGAGAGCCGAGGCAAACACCTGACAGCATCTACTCCTCAGGCAGCAGCCGGGCATCCTGCAACCAGGACACAGAGCTGGGGGGTATTGCACAAAAGTTGGATAAATACATCCAGGATAAATGAAAATGCGTGGCTTGGGTCAGCCTCGTCGGTGTTTTCTCGGATTAATCGGTTGCACGTTTGCCGAGCCAGGATGAAAAGACGCGGCTTACTCAAGCCAGGTGTGGAGCATCAGGATAAGTGCACGTTCATGGCGTTCTTCAGAAGACCACGAGATCGATCACAGAATCACAGATTGAAAATGGAACAAGGACGAGCATCTTACTTGACACGGGATGAGCAGCAGTGTGCGGACGATACCGCGGCTGTCAGGGGGGCTCACTTAAATAGGGGGGTGCCCCAGAGCGAGGACTTTACACAAAACACGTCCATTAATTTCACTCCATATATTACAGCCTGTACGTCTGCTTTAAGTGGCGTTTAAGGCATAGCGCCCCCACGCGTCAATGGTGAGGACAAGTACTGCATGCAGGCCTGCAGCTTTATTAAAGTGAAATAGTGATGTGCAAATCATCCACTAAAAATGACCTAATTCTGCATATGGTCCATGATTATGATCATACAAAAATGATAATAACAAAATACAGGAAATACACAAGGGAAACAGCATTTTGCCAATATTTAGGATATTTATTCAAGAAAATGTTAACTCTGTGTCCGTGTTATCTATTGAATCAATTGTCCTCATGCTGTGTTCTGTTTCATCCTCATCTGTCATGAAGAACAAACCTGTCGGCCAGAAAAGAACCTGCAGCAGGTGAAAACCAGACATAAAAATATTCTGCAGTCTGGTGCTTAAGTGTAGCCCAAAGAGCAGTTATCAAATAAGTGATAAATTTGTTGTCTTCTGAGAAAGAATTTCTGTATGATTTTAGCCGTTAAAAAGTGGAGTCAGAATGATGTGGGACCCTTTCACTCCTAAAGGTGGAGTCCTGAAATAGGACGATTTTCCTATTTTCAGGAGACAGTTAAGACAAAATGATATGCTGTCTGTTATATTGTAGTCCATTTCAGTAGTCATTTATTTTTCCTTTGTTTCTCATTTTACTCATTGTGTAGCCTCAGGGTGGTTTTATTTTATTTCTTATTCTTTATTTTTTACATCAGTGTGGTTTAGTACCAGTTTCATTATGGTAAATGGTAAATGGACTACACTTGTATAGCGCTTTTTACCCTGCTTGACAGAGCCCAAAGCGCTTCACACTGCAATATCACATCAACCCTTTCACACCATACTCGGTGGTGGTAAGCTACGACTGTAGCCACAGCTGCCCTGGGGCAGACTGACGGAAGCGAGGCTGCCAATCTGCGCCATCGGCCCCTCCGACCACCACCAACCATTCACTCTCACAACTTTCATACTAGGCAAGGTGGGTGAAGTGTCTTGCCCAAGGACACAACGCCAGTTTTACGCCTGCGGGAGCGGGGATCGAACCGTCAACCTTCCGGTTATAAGACGACCCGCTCTACCAACTGAGCTACTGTCGCCCGTTTCATTAAGGTTTTTTTTTTCATTGTCTTTACAATAATTGTGAACCTTTTATTGTAGGACTTGTATTAATAAAGACAGGATTCTGAAATGTCTGTGTTGAAAGTTATGTTGGTCTTCATATAATCTGAGCAACAAAATAATACTAAAGTCAACCAGAACCTGCAAATGCAATGACTACAGTAATAAGATTTGGCTGCAGGATCATTAAATGATGTAATGTGTAGAAAAATCCAGGAAATGCTGTAAACCACACCCATTTCTCACATTGTTGACAACAGTTTAATCTTATCCTGGGTAGTTAGCCTGCTGTGGAGCAGGTTAGCTGCAGAGAATAAATCACTATGGTGACTTGCCCAGGATAAACTTGGCCAGCTTTTGTGCAATCGACTTGGGGATAACTTCGTCCAAGATAACCACAAGATCGCCACAGGATAACAACAGTTTGCCGGCTTAATCCCTTATCCTGGTTTTGTGCAATACCCCCCTGAACCCATGTTTTCACAGGACAGCAGAGCAGGAACTCTAAGAAATCCAGCAGCAGCATCTCAGACTGTTGGAAAACTCCCACCACACCATCCCACTGTTTGAACGCTACAGCACAACACCATCTCACACACTCAGACAGCTGAACATGGAGACACAGAACAGACAGAACATGACATCAGCTGGAGCATCATGTTTCCATGTTTACGTTTTTGTTCCTGTTGATAAAGACCACTGTTCCTTCTGCTGCATCACTTCCTGTTTTATCAGATTCTACATTAACTTCATTGGTTCTCCTGCAGTACTGCTAAACAAAGCAAACATAAAATGGCCCTAGAACTACCAACTAAGCATTGCTCATTGGTCTACAGAAGCCTTGTAAGCCCTCCTGTGTGGCTCCTATCATCACATTACACTCACTCAGAAACCGTTCTTTACCCTCAGTGATTCTCAGTCAGTGTCATATTAACCTGCTGTTGGTCAGTCTGTTCACAATCTCATCTGTTTCATCCTAAAAACTAAAGCTAATTGTGTTCCAGTGGAGCAGGCTGAGTGACTGCTGGAATCAGTTTTCATTTACGGTCACATGTGATCTTGTCTCCAAATACCTGAATTCCTCCAGTTGACAGACTGGACCGATCAAGGCAGTGGGAATAAGAGTGAGCAGGGTTAACTCGTCATCGATGTCCTCACGGCTTTCCATTGTCTTGGACTTTTTAGAAAGGCTGTCCTCAGAGTGTGTCATAGGATTGTCTGCTTCATGCTGATAACTGTATCTGCAGTTATTCAGGTCCAGAACTCTCAGAGGGGATTGTTTGGACTGGAGGACGGAGAACAGCGCATGGCAATACAGAAAATTGAGAGAGAACCCGGTCAGTCTGTTAAAAAATGAACACACACACACATCAAAAATTAAAAAGATGTCAGAAAAATTGTAAAAGCTGTATGAAACATCTTTGCATGCACACAACATCCAAAACCAAACAGTTAATTTACTCATTTCGTGAACTGTTCAGGGTCGTGGGGTGCTGGAGACAATCCCAGTTCCTAAGGACGAGGTCAGGGCCCACCCTGGACAGTACACCAGTCCATCACGAAGGGACAGACAGTCACACACACATTCACACCAACAGGGGCAATTTAGGGTCACCAATTTACCTCACATACATGTTTTTACACTGTAGGAGGAAGGCAGAGTACCCAGAGGGAATCCACGCACGTACAAGGAGAACATGCAAACTCCACATCGAAAAGCATTTGACCTCACCAATCTGAGCCCAACCAATTATTTTAAGAATAATTGAATCCAGCAGTAAGAATTCATGACACACACCTCAGACTCTCCAGTTTACAGTCTGGACTATCCAGTGCAGCAAAGAGATTGTGAAGGTCATCGATGACCAAATAAGGAAAACACTCCACAGTGAGGTCTCGCAGGAGTGAATCTGCTGACTGAAGGGTGGAGATGAAGGCCAGGTCGCCATCACGCAAATCTCCATATCTCATTCTGTGAAATCAGAGAGAAAACACAACAAACCACAGTGTTCATATGGCTGCTTTAGGATTAATATCAAATAAGCTGCCGTGACTCCAATAAAGGATCATTTGGATTATTTGTCTCAATAAAAATTCAAATTTACTGAATTAAAAAACAAATCTGACACAAATTAAACTGTGAAGAAATTCTCTTCAAAAAACAATCCAAGACGAATTGTGACATTTGCCAATTGTTTAGGTCCTGTCTCATATTCTCTCACAATTTTAATTTTTTGACCTCAGAAGACCAAAAATGTTGCCACACCTCTGATTTGAAATCCTGTGATTTAACTTGTCACATTCGTTGGCATTTTTAACAGTCGTGTGATGCATCATTATATCTCACATAAAGAACAGAGAAGCCCAGACATCAGTGTCTCCTGTAACTTCCTCCAGTCCTCCTGTGGTGACCGTCATCCACTCCCAGACCAAAGACACGATACTCTTGTTGGGGATGCACTGATGGACAGATCCAGCTAAGGCATGACCCGGAGTCATGTTGTCTGCGAATACTGTCCCCCTTCACAGAGAAGACATGACCCCCGCCGTGGTGGAGACGCAGCAGACTTTGAAGCTCTCTAGAACAAAGAGAGAAACTTCTTCCTCGCAGCAGGAGGCCACCGCCATCTTGTCCCCCAGAACCTGAAATGGCTGCCCATCTCCTCCACCATGTGCTCAGAACAAAGAAACCCTCATGTAATGGCCGCTTATCTCTCCTCACAGAACAAAGAAGCCAGATAAGGGTGCAATGCCACTGCCAACCTCACGAGGGCGCTCGTGAGGTTCCTCCCCAGAGCAGAGGAGGGAGGACTCAGATCGCCTTCTGATTGGCTGAGCGACCGCCACTCAAAAGTTGAGATCCCGCCCTCCATCTTCAGTTCTCTAAAAGAATTTTATCCAGGAAGGACGCACAGCCGTCCCTCCAACGGATTATACCCGGTACCGAACGGACCCGCTGGCCGGGACTTTTGGGACCAGTTTCTCTTCACCGGTGAAGCCCCTTTTCCCAGCGGAGCAGAGCGGCAGGGACTCCCCTGGAGCAGACCGAAGACACCAGCAGGACCGCACCGCTACAGCTCAGCTCTCCTCCGTTCTCCCCCTCCTGGAGCCGACCAAAAACCAACTGAGGACCCGGACAGAGGAACCGGGACCTCTTCCTCCACGTGGACCCCTCCAAGAGCCCAGGGTTCTGTTGGTCGCAACAGAACCCGATCGATATCAGAGCGACGGCTTTGATCTCCCCACCGAACACCTCATCAGCCACAGGACACACAGCGGCAGAGAGCCGCTCGTTAAAGTCCCATCACACAAGGTTTGACACCTGGGCGGGTTCAGATTAGATAGTGGTGATGATTCAATGCTTGTGTGTTTTTATTGTGGACCAGGACTGAAGCCGTTCATGATATATGCACTGTTGTTTCCTTTGTTTCCTTTCTTCATCTCTCTCTCTTTCTCCTCGTGCGCACGTTCACGAACACGAACTTCCTCCTCACAGATCAGACCCGCAAGATGCCGGCTAGCCCTGCATCTGTGCGTGTGAGGTAGGAAGACAGGCACATCTTTCTCCGCCTTTCCTCTTTACTAACCCGAGAGTAGTAAATTGAACAGAGCGGTAGACCTCGAGTCGAGAGAACGCATGCGCGCCGCTCGCTCCCCGCTCGCTCCCCCCTCGCTCTCGTCTCGCTCTCTCCTCTCTCTCTCTACCGCGCATGCGGACACCCACGTGCGGACTCGTCAGCGATCCGGACATTCACGAACACCCGAGCGTGACCCGAGTCACGCCTACTTAGTCAGTGACTCAGGATCGACTCCTCCTGTCGCTTCGGGTGGCCGCTCTGCCACACACACACCCACGCTCACACCAACACTCACACACACCTCCTCTTCCTCCAGGAAGAAGGACCACACAGCCGACCCAATCGGGCCACGCTCCGAACGGGTTAACACCCTCCTTGTGCGTCTCCAGACGCTCACACAGGCACGCACACACACACACACACACACACACACACACACACACACACACACACACACACACACACACACGCACACGCACACACAACTTGCAAGTTTTGAATGTTCTTTTTTTGTTGATTAGATGTGTTAATTAGTAATAGACATTGTTAATAAACGCTCATTAACGGAACTGAACGATTCATGCTTCTCTTTTTGGTGGTCTTGTAACAAATGTCCTGGTTGTATCAGCCTGAGCTCGATCTCACACCTTCTCTGATAATTTAATGGTTGTTTATCCAAAGATTAACTACCAGCTTAAATTATTTTTCCATCTTTGAGACTGAAAATTGGTAATGAATGTTCCTCTGACGAGGTGGTGCCCCGGAATTATTAATTAAATAACCCACAGGTTTATTTAATGCATAATTCACAACTTCCCTCAGCTCATTTTCTGTAATTTACCCATTTCCAGTAATTGTTAATTTCTGGCATTATTGATTAATTAATAACACCTTGTTAATCAATAATTTAAAGGGGCTGTATCATGCAAAATTCACTTTTTGTATGTTTTAACCTTGTTATATAGTTATGTACTCACCAAAAACACCCCCAAAGCATTTTTTTCCTACGTGCCTGTGTGTTTAAGCTTTCCTCGTGTTTCCGCTGCTCAGAGAGGCAGCCCCTCCCGCACCTGTGAAAACACTCTGTTTCCCATGGTCACGTCACACTGTGAAGATGGCTCCCCTGAGCCCCCCTCCCGCAGGCCCTCGGCAGTCAGCATTGTCGCTTTTTTCTAACTGTGATTACGGAGATAAATTTTGACCATCATCTGAAAGCAACTGTCAAGCAAGAGCAAGAGTCTGAAGGGTCTGAAGGGTCTGCGCTTCGTGAGTTTCTCACAGGAAAAGATGTTTTCGCGTGTCTTTGTGTGTAGAGAAGCAAGAGCTAAAGAGCTAAAGCTAGCTAGCATATTTGTTTTGAAGCGCTGATTGGCTGAAGTACACTGTCAGTCAACGTCCACAGGGGGAGAGGCGGGATTTTTAGTGAAACAGAGCGTTTTCTCTTCCGGGTTTCAGAATTAGCCCCAGAAAATCTTTTATTTCACACAAAATTACTTTTCCTTAGCGCCAAAAATAAACTATTACCATGTTAATGCTAGGGTTTGGACTAGCTAAAAAAGCTAAAAAAGCATGATACAGCCCCTTTAATGGTTAAATCACTCTGTGGTCTACTCCATTCCCAAATAGCTGATTATTTAACATTATTAACGAATAAAGAACCATTTATTCTGATTAATAATAATTGATGTTGGGTTAAATTACTTGGTGCTTCACTTTAAACAGTTTATTACACCGTAATTGATTGTTATTGGTGATCCACTGTGAATGATCTGCAATTATTAATTGGTAAATCAAAACTTACCCACATTAACAAGTAACCAAATTACTTAAAGTAATCCATTACTTCCAGTAATCAATACTTTAGTAATTTATCCCCAATTACCAATCGTAAACCCCAACACTCTGCTGTGGAAGATTATCTTTGAATTTGAAATACTTACAAAGCCTTCTTGCTGTTCTTTACATTCAGGAGAAGCCTCGAGAGTCCCTCAGATGTACTAAAACAGTTGGTCAGGTTTAGTTCTTCAATCACTTCTCCAGATATCTGCAGCATGGTGGACAGCACAGCGCAGTCGACGGTTGATAATCTTGCTCCTGCATTCAGGTACTTGGGGATTTCCTCCTGAAATTGCGCCTCTTTCAGCTCAAACTTGCAAAGAAACAGGTTCATGAACCTCTCTGCTGGGATGTTTCCTGTGTGGAAGCTTCTCAGGTATGTCTTCATGTCCTCCGAGGTGTCTGTACTGCTCTTCGTCTCTGGTAGTAACGCCTGCAGCATCGTCTGATTGGACTCCAGTGACAATCCGAGGAAGAAACAGAGAAAAAGGTCGAACTGCCCCTTCTTGTTCTGAAGGGCTTTATTCACCACCTTCTTCTGCAGCTCTAGCCAGCTCAGGTCTGCAATGTCCTCACCGAGGAAAGACGTCAGGGTGCTGCGATCGGTGGCACGGCAGTGAAACACGTGAAGAGCCGCCAGAAACTCCTGGAAGCTTAAATGCACAAAGCTGAACATCCTCTGTTGGTACAGGCCGCGTTCCTGCTTCAGGATTTCTGAGCAAAAGCCACAAAACACGGAAGCTTCATCAATGTCGATGCCACACTCCTGGAGGTCTTTCTCGTAGAAAAGGATATTTCCTTTCTGTAGCTGTTCGAAGGCCAGCCTGGACAGATTTAAAAGCATGTCGGCGTTCTGTGACCTTGACAGACCTTCTTTGGCCTCGTTCTTTGAGTTCTTCTCTCCATACTTCTGCTCAGATCTCCGTGTTTGAATGAGCAAATAGTGAATGTAGAGCTCCGTCATTGTTCTGATGGTTCGGCTCCTCTCGTCTCCATTCTTCAACACTTCAGCAAGGATCCAACAAAAGATGGGGATGTGTCCCATGAAGTAGAAGCTGACCATCCCTTTGAGATAAGACAGGACTTCTGTAGAGTCGCTGAATCTCTTTCTAAAGTAAATCTCTTTGTCCTGGTCAGTAAAGCCTTGGACTTCTGTCATCTGGTCGATGCAGTGAGCAGGAACCTGGCCGACCGCCGCCGGCCGGGAGGTAATCCAGAGCCGTGCGTTGGGCAGCAGACTCCCCCTGATGAGACTGGTCAGCAGCACGTCGACTGCGCATTTTTGATCGATGTCACTCACTCTTCCACCTCCTTCAAAGTCCAGGGGGAATCTGCTCTCATCCAGACCGTCCAAGATGACCAGGATGTGCACGCTGGTGAGATGTGGGGTATTTTCCAGTGGGCTCAGCTGAGGGTAGAAGTGCAGGAGAAGCTGCATCAGACTGTAGTCCCCCTGTTTCAGCATGTTCAGCTCTCTGAAGGGAAGCAGGAAAATCAGATCGATGTCCTGGTTAGATTTTCCTTCTGCCCAGTTCAGAGCGAAGAACTGAACAGCGAATGTCTTCCCAATGCCGGCAATGCCTTTGGTCATCACTGTGCGGATGGGTCCATCTCTCACAGGGAGTTGGAAACTCTTTCTTCCTGTTGTAAAAATGTCCAAGCAGTCGATCTGATCATAGTGTCCTGTAATCCGCCCCGTCTGATCTGAGACTTTGAAGTGGTCCAGTATCTCGTGTGATCTGAAATCGCCCCCCGGGGCCTGATCAGTGATGTAGAGCCTGGTGTAGATGTGGTCGAGTCGAGAGCGGCCGTCAGACGTCCCCTCGTTTATCCATGTGAAATTGTATCGAAGGTGACTTTTCAGCCTGTCTTTAACTTCCTTCATCATGTTTTCCCTGTCCATGTCTGCAGTCTGTCCTCTTCAGGTCAGACGTCTGCCTTGTTCTGGTCGACCTGCAACCAGTCAGAACAACCTGCATTTATACTGGCAGCATTTATTCAGGTTCCTCTAATGAAAGTTAGATTTTTTAATTTTTTTTAAATGAATATAAAACACGTGGAAATAAAGAGCTGGCAGAAAATCTGCTTCGTCCTTACACACAGTTGTAGAAACAGTCTGCAGAGTCCTCGCATGCTGTTTATCAGCATGTAATGAAACATTTCTACTTTAAAGCTTTTAAACAGCTTATCAACTGTAACGGCTCTTCAGCGGCTCACTGTGACTGTTTTTCACATTTCTAACATGACTGCTAACATTTCTGCTTTTGTTCTCAACATTTTTAACTTCGTACCTAACTTCTCAGCTTAAACTATTTCACATTGTTCAACCACTTTCTTAAAATTGCAACCTTCTTCGAATTTGAATTTATTTTTTAACAACTTTGAAACGTTTTCCTCCAAATCTGAGTTTTTATTTATTATTCCAACTGTTTTCAGCTCCCTGACATTTCTTCAACAATTTCTCCACATTTTGATTTCTATCAAGATATGTGACATGACATCTGAAAATATCTAACGATTAAAATCTTTCTTCATTTTATTCTTTATATTTTCGATCTGCAATAATATGCACTATTAGAGAAAGCCAATTAAAAAAATACTGAACTGTATTTAAAATATTGCAACTGAAATTAAAGTTAGTTTAAACTTTCCCAATGACCTTTGAACTTCAATCTCGATCTTTTTGACGATGTTTCTGAAATTTTCCACTTTTCCTGCCATTTTAACTTCAATAGATTCATTTTCAGCTCCCATTAACTGCTGTTGAATGAACTGAGCTTTGTCACTTTTTGTTTCACTTCCTTTTTTGGGTGGAGAAAATATGGAGAGGCCAAATGCTCCACTGAGCTGATTTCAGTTGAAGTTTTCAGTCAGAAGGAACAAGTCAGAACAACCTGCATTTATACTGGCAGCATTTATTCAGGTTCCTTTGATTAATTACATTTCTTTTAGTTAAATAACACAAGGAATTAAACAGGTGGCAGTAAATCTCCTTTGTCCTTACACACAGTTGTAGAAACAGTCTGTAGATTCCTCGCATGCTGTTTATTGGTGTGTAATCAATAGGCGTGTAATAAAAAAAAAAAAGAGGAAATAAAATTCAAAGACGCATGAAAAAATTGTAAGAAATTAAAAAGGCGACAGGGAGCCGCGCACCACTGAGAATGATGATTTTTGATCCTCCTCCTCACCTACCGTAGCAAAACGAAGTGCACACAAGAGATACGAGCTGACGCTCCTTCGTCAAATAAATCTAGGGCCGCCACTATTTCTCGAGTACCTTTAGTATAAAAAGTGATCGAGGCAAATTTTATAGCTGGAGGCTTCGTTTAATTAACCTCACGTGCCAACGAGGTGCACACGCACGTGTGTGTGTGTTTGAGAGCGAGAGAGATGTGGTGTGCGTGTGTATCACCCGGACTGTTGTGATTGACAGACATATCCAAGCGATGCCGGACCAGGTACTGACACCTGTCCCGTCATGAATTCCTGTCCACGCGCAGCCCAAATTTTGTGACTGCGTTGCACGTACGTGCCGGTTGTGCCGGTATACGTATGCACCAGAGCGCCATCGGGCTGCAGCTCTGTGTACAAAGACACCCAGAGAGTGAGACACTGGTTGACAGAGACAGCAGAGTCTGTCTGGAGGGAGGAGAAGGTCTGTCGACAGAAGTGAAAGTATCTAATCTGTCTGGCGCTGCCCCCGCGATTCAGAAACAGAAAAAAAGATAAACTCTAATACTAAATAATAATAGACTGACAGCGTATGTGCTACATTTACTGTGAATAATCGGCAATAAAAGAGCAAATAAACAGTCTGGAGCAACAGAAAAGCTACCTGAGGATGCATGGATCAGTGCACATACATGGAACGCGCACCACATGAGCCAAAAATGTTGAGTACTCGATCATTCGAAGAAATAATCAACAGAATACTTGATTGCAGATAAAACAAGAACCGTGTACCCTTTGGCTTCTTCAAAAAGCATTTCGTTTTGAACTAAAGACAGGCAACAAGAATGTTATGCTGTAGTTATCCTGTTTGTTACAGCAACAAAGCACTTTTTTATTGAGATTTTTTTGTTTGTATTTGCACTGATTTTGTTTTTGTTTTTTTCAAAGAGAATTCATTTTGTGGTGATGCAGCATTTTTTTGTATGTCTGCATAAAGAATAAAATTATTAGGAAAATTTGATTTTTGCTTAACTTCCTGCTGTTGGGGATTTTCTTTAATCTATATTTCGTAACATGAGTATTTTGTATCGTGAGTCCTGTTTCGTATTTCATATCGTTTCGTCAGTTGACCAATTCGTTACACCCCTAGTGATCAAACTTTTCTACTTTCTACTTTCCAATAGCTTATTAACAGCAGAGTGCTCCCCTGTAGCTGCTCACTGTCACCGTTTTTCACATTTCCAACATGGTTGCTAACATTTCTGCTTTCATTCTCGATATTTTTAACTTCATACACAACTTCTCAGTTTAAACTATTTCACATTGTTGTATTTTCAATATGCAATAATATACACTATAAGAGAAAGTCAATTTGAAAAAATATTATACTGTTGTTAAAATACCGCAACTGAAATTAAAGTTAATTTCAACTTTCCCAAAGACATTTGAACTTCAATCTCAAACTTTTAAACGTTGTTTCTAAAATTTTACACTTTTTCTGCCATTTTAACTTAAATAGATTCATTTTCAGCTCCTGTTAACTGCTGTTAAATGAACTGAGCTTTGTCACTTCCTGCTTAGTGGTGGAGAAAAGACAGGCTAAATACTCCAGTGAGCTCAAGTTTTCAGTCAGAAGCAAACAAGTTCAGAGACTGAAGCGTTCCAGCCTGGTAAAAAAAAGCGTCAGTACTCACAGAGCTCTTGAACATCACTGCTCTTCAGCAGGTCGCTGACAGTTTCCAGTCAAACCCTGAACAGGTGAAAAAGACCTATTCACACTCCGCGAGAAGCCGAACAAAGTTCGGCTGCTCAGGAAGTGTTCTCCCACCTCCTCCTGGCCGAACAAAGGTTGGCTGCCTCGCCCCTTGCCCTCCAAGAACATTCTTGGCTGGGTGATCGAGAAGTCTTCTGTGATTGGTCAGATTTTCCTGCTTCACCTTGACACTCCGCATTAAATGCCAAAGTACAGCTGATTGAAGAGACTGTGCTTTATTAAATGGAGAAAGCTCCAAGTTTTCCAATAATCACTCATAAAGTCAGCTAAATTTGTCTTTATTTAACTGTCCATGTATATATTTACATATACTTGTGCGTACCGCTTTTTACTTAACAACATGTTACTCATGTTCAACAGAAAAGTGCCTCTTTTGGCTATTTATACATGGAAAATTATTCTGAACTCAGATCATGTGTTAAACTGATTTTGTTTAACTCAGAGAAAGCTGTTTTATTTTTCATTATAGTTCATTTTAAAAATGGTAAAATGAGTTGATTTTAAAAAGGGTATAACTCAGAGTTGTTTGTTTACATCTTGTACTTCAGTTAATTAAAAAAAAAAAAAAAACCTTAAAACCCAGAGAAATTGTTCTATCTTGCACTTACCGTGTTGGTCCGAATATACTTTGTTGCTGCAGCTTTAAATAGGTCAGCATTGTTATGCACCCGTCCATCCGCTTTTATCATGATATACATTTCTTCGAAGGCTCCTGTTTAATAAATCCTGTCCATAAGAGTCGAACACTTGCTGCGGTCCACCATTATCTCGGAATATTGCATTATCATGAGGAAATGAGCAAGCGCAGAACAAACGGAATGAAGCCATGTCTAATTTACCGATAATTCTGCTTCTGAATGAGTGTGTTTGCATTGGACTTAAAATTCCTCTTCAATTCCAAATAAGGGTTAATTTTGCTCTTAAGATAACCATGTAAAACCCCCATTTATCCATCCATCCATCCATCCATCCATCCGTCCATCCGTCCATCCATATTCTTCCACTTATCCAGGACCGGGTTGCGGGGCAGCAGTCTAAGAAGAGAGACCCAGACTTCCCTGTCTCCAGCTGAGAGACATAGTCTCTCCAGCGTGTCCTGGGTCTTCCCCGAGGTCTCCTCCCAGTGGGACATGCCCAGAACTCCTCCCCAGGGAGGCACCCAGGAAGCATCCTAAACGGGTCACGGCCGCCATCTGTCCAATAAAAATGCTTTGCAACCCCCAGTGTGAGAGTGGATTTAATCCTTGGTTTTTCCCATATCAACACACAGCTAATAAATGTAATTCAGAATTATTTAATTCAGACACTTTAAAAAAAGAGGGGCTTAAACTAAGGGCACATTCACAGCAGCCCTGTAAAATCTGGACCTTTGACCAAAGCAAGACTTTCTGAGAAAATCTTCATCATTTATGCATGTCTGAAAGCTCCCCTGATCAAAGATCCGGATCTTTCGGGCAAACTCTGGCCTCCCTGAAAACCCCAGTCTCAGAAGAGACTTTCAAGCCTCTGAGTGGACTTTCAAACTGCTTCAGTGAGAGGACATAATATGAGCACAATGCATATAAATAGCAAAATAAACAAAGCCAACGGTACAAGTCAGAAAAGGCAGACGCACAAAGAAAGCGTTCAGCGGTCAGACGAGGAGTAGTGTGGAAGCGCAGGCGCTCAATGGCAGATGGCCAGAAGACTATAAATCAGGTGGTTTGTGGTTCGCCCCTTGCCAGCTGCTTAGCCAGGACTTCTGGTTCTAATCCTCACCAATCGAATGAGCCGGATTTCTTCTTCTGCCTGTCTGGTCAGTGTTCATTATGGTCAAAAGTGCCGCCAAACCAGCAGCTTCTGTAATTGCATGGTATCCATGTGCAAGTCAAATTAAAATAAGGTGTGAAAATTCTTGGCAACATTTCGCTTTCATAAGTTATGTTTATGTATCAATAACTCAGTATTGTAGATTTTGTATGCATAATTTGAATGTCGTCATTTGAGAATGCTGTTCATTTTTCCAGGTTTGAATGATTTAACCACGGCCTTATGGATAAATTACTGCTTTAGGTCTGACAGACTGAGCTCTGTCAATAATTTCTTATTTGTTGAGCAGACAGACGAATGCAGACTCATATTAAACTGTGTTCATGTGATGCACGTGTTACACCTGATTATATTTTAAAGGAGTCTGTGTAATTCATGGATAAGAAACATATGGCCTGCGGGCCAGAACTGATCAGCAGACAGCAATGCTCCGACTGAGGACACAGACATGCTCAGGGTTTTAAGGATTTTGGACCTTTTGAGGGTATTTTTTTCTTCTTCCATCTCTTGATCATCTTTAAATATATTTATTATTATTGTGTTTCTATTTGACTATTTTTATTTTCAAGCCTCACTGGGATGGAACAGCTGCATGTGAAGCTGAGGTGATTCTGACTGAATTGACAGCTGTATGTAAAGTTTTTGTTTGTTGGATCTAGCTGAAGGAAGCTTGAGGGGCTGAAGCTGCTGCAGCGCCTCCTGGTGGATGGTAGAGGACCTGCACATCTACAACTCACATTCATAAAACTGCAAACCAAGAACGCAAAACAACTTTATTTTTTTAATCAACAAGATGGCTCACATTTTATTTGACACACTAATCATCATCATGTTTGTTGATGAGACTTAATGATAACCTTGTCATAGTGGGAACACAGTGGTGTCTAGCTGGGGTTTGCTACACTCAGCAAGCTGCTCATGAGGACCGCGGTTCTGACACCATGGACGCCCGACCACCCACATCCTCATGGAGGAGGGTACCACAGGTAGCGCAACAGTGAGAACCTCCCATTGCTCCCGAAATGCCACCTCTTATGTGCAATAAGGTGAAGAAAGGGGTGTGGATACAGCCTAGACAACTGACGCAAAACTACAGGGCCAGTAAAGTTTGGCTGAAGCTACGTTCATTAGAGGAAACGGCTGCCTTCCGGCTCCCTCTTCCTGCTGACTTTCCACTAGAGACACCATGCGCTGGGAGTGGGAGATGCAAACGGTGCATTCACCATCAACGGCCTGAGCTGGCACCAAAAACATGACTCAACAGACAGGATCAGTGTCAATAAACCAGGGGAAGAGAGCAATATGGCCTTCATGGCTCCAAACTGGCACTAACAGTGTGGCTCAGCAGGTCGAAACAGGGTCAGCGTGATAAGCTGAGGGAAAGGGGTCATACGCCGCCTGCACAGCAGATGCAAGAAAACCAGGCACGTACGTCTTAGCTGGGCACCTCAAGCTGACACTGACTGTCACTCACCAGATAGGATCGGTGTCAATTATCCAGAAGAAGGGAGCATCAATGCTTGGCTTAAGTGATAATAATCTGGGGGAAGGGCACAAACGCAATCCTTATCGGCAACTAAATCTAATACAAACCATGTGCCAACGGTCGGGCTCAGTACGAATACAGGAGAAGAGCACACGAAAAGGCTGCACCTGCACAGCAAACGCACATCACCGGGCCAGTAGCTCAGCTAAAGCTACATCCAAGAGAGGGAATGGCCACACAGTGTTTCACTCTGGACAGTGGGCGGGCAGGACCAGCGATGATAATCAGAAAGAAGAAAACACCACAGCAGCTGTCACCAGCAGCAACAAAGCTCACACCCGCCGTGCGGCTACTGGTCACAGCGAGGCCCAACGCAGTTTCTGAGTGGTGATAGCAACACTTTAGCCATGATGGTAACCACTCTAGAATCTTTTTTTTTTTTTTTTCAGCTGGACAAGGGGTGCATGAGCAGTGCCTCCACTACAAAAATTGTTGCAGTGCAGAAACTAAATTGTAGTTTTTTAATACTGAGAAACATCTGAGTTATTATTTTCTTAAAAAGGACAATTTTAGTTTCAGGATAAATTTAGAATAGAATAGAATAGAATAGAATAGAATAGAATAGAATAGAATAGAATAGAATAGAATATTTCATCAATGCCAGAGGGAAATTCTGCAATGTTGCTCCAACATAATGAAATATAGTAGATATAATAAAATGTTAAACTAGCTTAGGTACAAGGCTTAACTCTGAGTGATATATGCATAAAAGAAACGATCAAAAGTGAACAAAACACCATTTAAAAGGAAGCATTACAAAGCCTGACAAGTCTTGCTGAAGGAGCTCCTGTTGTTGAACAGAATCATGGTGGAGGAGAAAGACATTGTTCAGGATGGGTCTCACTTTCTTTTCTCCTTCTCCTCCTCCTCACCTCCTCAACCCACCTCTGCTGAGTCTTCGCTAAGAAGAAATAACTGGCCCAGAGATTTAAATGCTCATTACTCCAGACTGGGGTATGAATACGAGATTGTAGCACATTACATTCACCCATTTCTCAATTTTCTGTTTCCTATGCCCTGCCTCCTATTTCCTCATGACTGCCCACTACTTCCCCATCACTTGACCTGGGTTTCTCTCTCTCTCTCTCTCTCTCTGTCTCTCTCTCTCTCTCTGTCTCTCTCTCTCTCTCTCTCTCTCTCTCTCTCTCTCTCACACACACACACACACACACACACACACACACACACACACACACACACACACAAAGCAACACCAGGTCAAAAAAGGAGATAGAAGTTTTAAATGATCTGTCAAGTCTGTCCTGGTTTAATAATCAGTTAGTTATTAATGTAAGACACATTTTAAAAGTAGAAAAACACAATCACTGAAACAACATCAGTGAAGTTTCTAAACTAAATAAACATTGTTCTTAAAGTTATTACTTCACATGTTTTCCATTTTAAATTCTCCTGTGTAGTTTGTTCTTATTCTAGACATTTTTCTTACCAGTCAGATCCAGCTAGCCTTGTAAACCAGCCCCGCCCACTCCTCATCCACATTTGGATTTGGAGTTGGGCCTAGTCTGGATAGGAGCCCATAGAAACTTCTTTGTACTTCAGCCAATTAGCACTTCAAAACAAATACGTCATCAAAATGCGTTCGCTTCTCTAAGGGTTAGCATTAGCTCATTAGCTCTAGCTTCCCTACACGCAGACACGCAAAAATATCTTTTCCTGTAAGAAACTCCCCAAGCGCAGACTCTTCCTCTTGCTTGATTGTTGTAATTCTTGGTATTTTGGCTATAACTTTACTTATTTCAGCTTTCAGAAGATGGTTAAAGTTAAAAGTCCGTAATCTCCGCTATGCAGTGATGGTGTCACTTCCGGTTTAGCCACCGGAATTCGCCAAAAACTTTGAAAACAAAAAGCGGCAATGCTGATTGGCTCGGCCGTTTCACCATGAGTGAAATCCCCTTCTATGGGCTCCTACCCAGACTGAGCCCAACTCCAAAATCCAAATGCGGATGAGGAGTGGGCAGGACTGGTTTATGAGGCAAAGATCCAGCAGTAATGGGGTTTTTCTCTGGCACTGTCACAAACACTGACATCCAGTGGCCACAGCTGGTATTCATTACAAGATGTAACTTGACAGCAACAGAAGATAACTAGAAAAAGTACCATTTATTATTTGTAAAATGCAGTAAATGATGCCAAAGTCCAGTTGTTTGTGTGACTTTTGTGTCCGGAGATCAGATATGAGCAGGAACAGGCCAGTCTCCGGTAAACAGAAGCACTTCATGTAGAAATGTGTGTGTGGATGATGGAGTCTGATTCATGTGTCTCATCTGAGTCTGCAGGTTGTTTCCAGCTCATTTCAGGTGTGATGAAGTTGCTGCTTCATCTCTCTTCTGCACCAGGTTTGTCAGAATGATCCAGAAAACGATGCAGCTCCAACACAGAAGAATGGGAATCAGGAAGAACCAGGACTGTGGTCCAGTCTCAGCTGTGGGGAACAGGTCAGAGTCCAGTCAGTCACCCACAGTCTGGCATCCGGCCTCGAAGTCTGCATACTGTTACACATACTGATGCCCAATCTGGGGTCTGAGACCCTCTAGAGGGTCCAGCAGAGTAGATTGATGACTTTACAAGAAGAGCAATGACCAGATGCTCTGGTGAACATTCAGACAGAAGCTTCAGTCTCACCTGCTAGCTTCAGTTTGCTGCAGGCTGCCTTCACGTCCACCTCAAGAGACCGACGTTCTGCGGGGTTTTCAGCCACACATCTGTGAGAGGAGTTGTAGTCCGGCTCACGTACGGTGAGAGACAGAGGCCCAGCAGAGCCGCTCTGCTTCACCACGTCCTGGTCTTTATACCACAGCAGCGTCGTGTCTTCAGCTCCGTCCACCGAGCAGAGCAGAGAGCAGCTCTCCGAGCTCACCGTCACTGTGTGCACTGCCGGAGCGTCAACAGGGTCTGCAGGACAGAGTCACACATGATGTTCAACCCCGACCACTGAAAACTGCATCCTCAGGTGGTGAAGAGGGAGATGTGACTTGGTGGTTCCACCCACTTCCTCCTCTGCAAGTCTGGAAGTCACTTCCTTCCTTTGTCTCTCAGTCTCCATCTTGTTTTCCTTAATAAATGTGGAGCATGTCTCTGGTTCTACATCACTGTCAATGAATGTTGTTTTCCTGAAGATATATTTCATCTGAAGACATTTGGAAAAGTTTTATTTCTTTCTGGCTTTTCATTAATAATTTTGGACGTTCGTATGGAACCATGGCATCCAAAATGTCCAATCAAGATGATTACTTCACGTATGAATTGAATTTTGAAGCTGAAACAAGCCCTGATCCTTTACGGCTCTTTAAGAACCCCTGTTCCCAACACCTAAAAACACCACAAAAAAAAAACCCAGAACCAGACAGACACAAGGTAATGCTGCAGCACTGATGATAAATCCACAACATGAGTCCTAAAACTGCAACATGAATGCTAAAACCCAAATGTGACACTCTTTTCTGTGTCTCTGCTGTCTTCGAAGATCCAGGAGACAGTCAACTCAGTCCATCGACCAGGTCCAACTGCAACTTCTGTTTACTATTAAAACTCCAGATTTTCAAATCAGCTCTGCTTTGTTGAAATGACACCAATCACAACATTTCCGTCCCATTGCACTTTACGTTCCACATAGAATACAGAAAAACAACAGGTCAAGTCAAATCATGTCTATATCCGTATCAAAAGTTATAAACTGCTGAACTTATGACATGAATGCCAATGATTCAATGTTTCAACAAAATGCCACGACAGAAATTATGAAAAACAAATGCTAATGTTCCAGTAGAATCATATGATAAATCCATTATATTTAGGCTTAAGCCACAATATTCTAACACAAATAAAAAACTGTGACATGAATGCTAAAGTTGCAGCAGGAAAGCCCAGGGTGAGATGAGTCCAAACATTAAATTTCAATTAAGACTGTAGGGACAAGCCTACGCTTGAAGCGCCTGCGCTGTTACCCGGATTTTCGGCTGACACGCTGACACCCTTTACGGTCTGAATAATGCTGCTGAGGCGATCGTTTGCATGTTGGAAATATTTCAATTCATTCTCCTCTTTACAAACTCCACCACAGAACACTAATCATTCACAACGGCGGCGTGGCGGTCAAAACCGTTTTTTATCTCTGGGCAGCAACACCTGCCAGGCCATAATTACTTTCCTTTTCTACACCTGGTGCTAACTGGCTCCTACAGAGACTTTAAATATCGAAGCTTGTTTTCTGATTGAATTGACTGCTGCTATGTAAATGAACATCTGAGGACACAAAAGATGTTTTACTTTTTCAGAAAAAGAGGTGCGGAGCATTGTAAACCTGCAGCAGCACTGAGAAAACACTCCAGTCTGACCGAGAAGCCTCGTCAATCCATTGTTTCCAATCCGATTGAAAACGATCGTATCAAAAGCATCTGTGTACATGGATGCCATATAAAGCGATCGAGGTTTAACCCTCCTGTAGAAAGACCGTGAGCGGATTATTCAGTATTTGGGACATGTGCAACAGGTCTCCCAATGAATTTTCAGGTTAGCGTTGCAGTCAGCAGTCTTCAGCACTGAGCAGTGTGTTTTCATCTGCTCCAATAGTGATCACACATCTCCATGAGGTGCTCAATAGGAAGCGTGTTGCTGGCCGGCGAAGCCGCTTAGCCCGCCGGCCTCTGCTGGCCGGCCTCGGGGCCCCACTCAGCCAGGCCCGATCCTCCACTCTACTGCGGCTGGTGGTCGACCACGGAGCTCTTTGAACAACTTACTGTTGTGTGATTTGCAGCCATCTCGCCTCTCCAGTGTTTGTTCTCACGGTTTTTATTAAAAAAACACCGACCAGTTCTCCTGCTTGGACTTTCCTCATCCCTGCTTCCTGTTTACTGCACATGTCACTATGTTACGACGTACGAGGGCAGAACAAATAATCCGCCGGTACAACGCGATCTGCTGCCTGGCGCTGTTTATATGAGGCACGGAGCGGAGTATTGATCGGTGTAGACTACCTCGCACAATCGGATCCAAAATAAAATCCGCTCCAAGTGAAGCAGATCCATCAGGTGTTTATACGACGCATTTATAATCCGCTTCACCTTATAATCTGATTATGAGGGGGATTTTTAGGCCCATGTTAACATGCCTAGTGAGGAAAGTTTGAAGTCTAATCTATACAGGAGAGACCATGTTCGAGTCCTGAACACAAACCAAGAGCTGGATCAGCATCAGTCTGACACTTCTATGAACAGTAGAAACCTGTAGGGGGCAGCACTGAGGAGCTCTGCGTGAGAAGAAGAAACCTGCTTTTTAGGAGTTTTAAATTCTCTTTTACATTTTGACAGGAAGCTGACAACAATAAAATCAGATGACAGAGGAGTTTTACGGTTCCCCCACATGCGGCTCATGCGTGTGTCCTGACCACGAATTCGAACCACACGTTACAGTTTCTTCATAAGACGACCACACAGCACAATGGAGGATTCAGAGCGGATGAAACTGGCCTTTAGTCAGTTTTTCTTCATGTTTCTGCTCAGAGGTCTCTGTATCCAACACTTCATTCACATAGTTTTAAGTAAGTAAGTAAAGTTTATTTATGAAGTGCTTTTCACAAATAAATCACAAAGTGTTGTAGATGGTAAAATAAAAAAAGACAAACATTTTGCATATCATAGATTTCTCTCATGAGATATTCAGCTCAACGCTTCTCTGAATAACGCCGAGCGCCCACATACTGCGGAACGGCTCCGCTGCGCTGCGCCGCGCAGGTCGCAGCACTCACGCAGCCGTACTAGAGCGCCCACCTGATGCGGTGCGGCTGCGCCACAGCACTCCGCCTTTTGACCAGACATGCGCTCAGCGCATGTCTGGGATTATGTTTCCATGACGATCTCCATGAAAACATGTTTGATCAGGCACTTTATATCGTTACAATTTACTCACCACTCACGCCAATAACTTCAGCTATTGTTGCCCGAGTGTTCTCCTTTCTGCTGGTGTCTTTATAAAAAATTATTACTGGTGTAAGAGAGGATTTTATGCTCTTGTTCCTCCAGGATCCGTTTCTCTTCGTCAACCATGCTGCTCGAGTTTAAAAACTTCCACTACTCCTTTGTTTTGCGACGCCAGAGCGTGTTCAGGTTTCAAAATAAAACCGTCATCCATAAAAGTGTATATTTACGCTTTTATTTACATGTAAAAACATGTGTGACAGCTTATATATATATATATATATATATCTCCCCCTAGAACTGCCACCTTAACGTGGTGGGGGAGTTTGAGAGCCCGCATGATCCCAGGAGCTATGTTGCCGGGGGGCTTTATGCCACCCAGTAGGGTCTCCCATGGCAAACAGGTCCTGGGTGACGGGCCAGACTGAGAGCAGTTCAAAACCCCCTATGATTAGAAAAAGAACAAAGGTCGTTACGTCGCCCGGTATGGCGCAGCCGGGGCCCCACCCTGGAGCCAGGCCTGGGGTTGGGGCTCGTAAGCGAGCGCCTGGTGGCCGGGTCTTTGCCCACGGGGCCCGGCCGGGCTCAGCCCGAAGGGACGACGTGGGCCTGACCTCCGGTGGGCTCACCACCCACCGAGGGAACCGTAGGGGCCGGGTGCAGTGTGGATTGGGTGGCAGCCGACGGCAGGGTGCCCAGCGACCCGATCCCCGGACACAGAGACTGGCTCTAGGGACATGGAATGTCACCTCGTTGGCGGGGAAGGAGCCTGAACTTGTGAGGGAGGTTGAGAGGTACCGGCTAGATATAGTCGGGCTCACCTCCACACATAGCCTGGGCTCTGGAACCCAACCTCTCGAGAAGGGCTGGACTCTCCACTTTTCTGGCGTTGCCCGCGGTGAGAGGCGGCGGGCTGGTGTGGGTTTGCTTATAGCCCCACAGCTCAGCCGCCATGTGTTGGAGTTCACCCCAGTGAACGAGAGGGTTGCATCCCTGCGCCTTCGGGTCGGGGATAGGTGCCTCACTGTTGTCTCGGCTTACGGGCCGAACAGCAGTGCAGAGTACCCGGCCTTCTTGGAGTCCCTGGGAGGGGTGCTGGACAGTGCTCCGACTGGGGACTCCATTGTTCTACTGGGGGACTTCAACGCCCACGTGGGCAGCGACAGTAAGACCTGGAAGGGGGTGATTGGATCGCACGGCCTCCCCGATCTGAACCCGAGTGGTGTTCTGTTATTGGACTTCTGTGCTAGTCACAGTTTGTCCATAACGAACACCATGTTCGAGCACAGGGGTGTCCATAAGTGCACTTGGCACCAGGACACCCTAGGTCGGAGGTCGATGATCGACTTTGTTGTCGTGTCATCTGACCTCCGGCCACGTGTTTTGGACACTCGGGTGAAGAGAGGGGCAGAGCTGTCGACCGATCACCACCTGGTGGTGAGTTGGATTCGCTGGCGGAGGAGGAAACCAGACAGACTTGGCAGACCCAAACGTGTTGTGAGGGTCTGCTGGGAACGTCTGGCGGAACCCTCTGTCAGCATGGCTTTCAACTCCCACCTCCGGGAGAGCTTCTCTCATGTCCCGAGGGAGGCTGGGGACATTGAGTCCGAGTGGACCATGTTCTCCACCTCCATTGTCGAAGCAGCTGCTCGGAGCTGTGGTCGTAAGGTCTCCGGTGCCTGTCGTGGCGGCAACCCCCGAACCCGGTGGTGGACACCGGAAGTAAGGGTTGCTGTCAAGCTGAAGAAGGAGTCCTATCGAGCCTTGCTGGCTCATGGGACTCCCGAAGCAGCTGACGGGTACCGGCAGGCCAAGCGAACTGCAACCCGAGCAGTTGTGGAGGCGGGTCTGGGAGGAGTTCGGGGAGGCCATGGAGGAGGACTATCGGTCGGCCTCGAAGAAATTCTGGCAAACCGTCCGGCGCCTCAGGAGGGGAAAGCAGGTCTCCGCCAACACTGTTTACAGTGGAGGTGGGGAGCTGCTGACCTCAACTGGGGATATTGTTGGACGGTGGAAGGAATACTTCGAGGACCTCCTCAATCCCATCGCCACGTCTTCCGTGGAGGAAGCAGAGGCTGAGGTCTCAGAGGTGGACTCGTCCATCACCCAAGCTGAAGTCACTGAGGTGGTTGGCAAGCTCCTCGGTGGCAAGGCACCGGGGGTGGACGAGATTCGGCCTGAGTACCTTAAGTCTCTGGATGTGCAGGGACTGTCTTGGTTGACACGTCTCTGCAACATCGCGTGGCGGTCGGGGACGGTGCCTCTGGATTGGCAGACCGGGGTGGTGGTCCCCCTGTTTAAAAAGGGGGACCGGAGGGTATGCTCCAACTATAGGGGGATTACACTCCTCAGCCTCCCCGGGAAAGTCTATTCCAGGGTACTGGAGAGGAGGATCCGACCGATAGTCGAACCTCGGATCCAGGAGGAACAATGCGGTTTTCGTCCTGGTCGTGGAACAGTGGACCAGCTCTATACCCTCCATAGGGTGCTCGAGGGTTCGTGGGAGTTTGCCCAACCAGTCCACATGTGTTTTGTGGATTTGGAGAAGGCATTCGACCGTGTCCCTCGTGGTGTCTTGTGGGGGGTGCTCCGGGAATACGGAGTCCGGGGCCCCTTGTTAAGGGCCGTCCGGTCTTTGTATGACCGGAGTAGGAGTCTGGTCCGCATTGCCGGCAGTAAGTCGGACCTGTTCCCGGTGCATGTTGGACTCCGGCAGGGCTGCCCTTTGTCACCGGTTCTGTTCATAATCTTCATGGACAGAATTTCTAGGTGCAGCCAGGGGCCGGAGGGGGTCCAGTTCGGGAACCACAGGATTTCATCTCTGCTTTTTGCAGATGATGTTGTCCTGTTGGCTTCATCGAACCCGGACCTACAGCATGCACTGGGGCGGTTCGCAGCCGAGTGTGAAGCGGCAGGGATGAGGATCAGCACCTCCAAATCCGAGGCCATGGTCCTCGACCGGAGGAAGGTGGCTTGCCCCCTCCAGGTTGGTGGAGAGACCCTAGCCCAAGTGGAGGAGTTCAAGTATCTTGGGGTCTTGTTCACGAGTGGGGGACGGATGGAGCGTGAGATTGACAGGCGGATCGGTGCAGCGGCTGCAGTGATGCAGTCGTTGTATCGGTCCGTCGTGGTGAAGAAGGAGCTGAGCCGAAAGGCGAAGCTCTCGATTTACCGGTCAATCTACGTTCCCACCCTCACCTATGGTCATGAGCTTTGGGTCATGACCGAAAGGACAAGATCCCGGATACAAGCGGCCGAAATGAGCTTCCTCCGTAGGGTGGCTGGGCGCTCCCTTAGAGATAGGGTGAGGAGCTCAGTCACCAGGGAGGAGCTCGGAGTAGAGCCGCTACTCCTCCACATCGAGAGGAACCAGCTGAGGTGGCTCGGACATCTGTTTAGGATGCCTCCTGGACGCCTCCCTAGGGAGGTGTTCCGGGCATGTCCCACTGGGAGGAGACCCCGGGGAAGACCCAGGACACGCTGGAGAGACTATGTCTCTCGGCTGGCCTGGGAACGCCTTGGGATCCTCCCAGAGGAGCTGGAGGAAGTGTCTGGGGACAGGGAAGTCTGGGCATCCCTGCTGAGACTGCTGCCCCCGCGACCCGGCCCCGGATAAGCGGTAGAAAATGGATGGATGGATGGATGGATATATATATATATATATATATATATATATATATATATATATATATATATATATATATATATATATATATATATATATATATATATAGCTATATATATATATAAATAATACGCCTAGGAATATAAAAAAGTCAACTTTTGTAGTCATTTGTTTTGATAAAATGGATGTTGCACTGTTTTTGTTTCCTGTCGGTGCTTTAACATTATGGGAAATTGACTCCGGCTCCGCTGCGCCTCCGGCAAAAATAGAACTGGACCGAATTTGTGCGGAGAGCTGTCCGCAGTACGACGGCGGGCGGACGCTCGACGCAGCCCTCGCGCAGGCAGTGGGCACGCTCTGCCTGCGACTTCATTGACTTCAATGGGTGCGTAATTGCTGCGTGAGTGCTGCGAACTGCGCGGCGCAGCGCAGCGGAGCCGTTTCGCAGTATGTGGGTGCTGGCCCTAAGAGTCTTCAAGTCCTTTTTGAAGGAGTTCACAGACTCAGGCATTCGGAGCAGCAGGGGAAATTGATTCCAGAATCTGGAGGCAACAACCTGAAAGGATCGGTCTCCTCGGGTTTTAAACTGTCTTTGGACCTTCAGGAGTTTCTGGTCTGAAGACTGGAGGGTTCCCTGTGATGATTCGGGGCACAACAAGTCTACACTGTTCTGAGGAGACTCACCATGCAACCCTGGGAGAGACCTAAAGTTTTAAAGTCAATCCGAGTCTCAACAGGAAGCCAGTGAAGACGAGACAGAATGGGGGTAATGTGAGATTTTCTGGGTGTACCTGTACCTGTATTAACGATACGTTTCTCTGATATAACATGTTTGTATTTCCTGTTTGTTACAGTATTATTCATGAAATAGCTAATTCACACAAACATCAAAATTAATTCATACACAACCTGAACAGAAACGTATCACACATCAGGAATCTTCAGTAACAGTTAAAGGAAGGCAAAAAAGGGCATACGTCAAGTCAAAGGCATAAAAAGAGAATAAATAAGTTGAAGAAAAAGTCTCTACCTCTGCATCATTTGACCAGAGGGGTGGGCTGACCAGTGAAAATGGGGGTTCTGGTGAGCTGCATTTTCTTCAACCTTCAGCTATGACTCCAACAAGAGGCCAAGCTGTGCTGGAATTATCTGGGAGAAGGTTGGTCTTCCACCTCTTCTCAAGGGACCAGAGTTCTGGTCTCAGTATCAATATGGTCAGAAACATGAACTGCATCCGTTCATCGATGCTGCCCTTGAACCTAACAGGGAGACGTCCATCTTTGCCAAGCCGGATCTGAACAATGTTCTACCATTTGGTTTGTATCAGATAGAGAGACGATTTGAAGTTGGTCATGTTGGATATCTGCTCATGCCCTTTGGCTTCACAAGCACCAGTTTGGTTTTTCTCTCTGGTTCTGCTTTCAGATGGTTCAACTTCAGTCTCACAGATTTATGTTAAGAGTGAAGCTCAACCTGGAGCCCCATGCTCTGTAACTTATACACACTTCCATTTAGGAACATCATCAGGAGACAGGGCCGCAACTTTCACAGTCTGACAGATGATACACTGCTTTATATTTCTACGTCTCCTGATGACACAGAGACAGTTGATGCTCTTTTTAACTGGCTCTTAAACATTAAATTCTGGATTTGTGAAAACTTTTCACACTGAAACCAGGACAAGACTGACATTCTGACGGTATGTCTTTGGTGAAGGGAAGGCCTCTCTTCTGAACATGGTCTTTGTGTACCTCGGTCATATCGAAACATGTAACCCCTGTCAGGTAGTTACTACGCTGGTTATTAGAAAAGAAATTGAATCTGAAAGTGGGAAAATGACTAATCAATTTCACCCCTTTGGGATATGATTACAGGAAGGGCAGCTGAGGGCAGACATCGTGAAGACCAAGTGGTGGAACGGCCTCAACCCACCTCAGTAAAGCTCAGTGAAGTTTGGCTTTCTACCAGCAGTTTCTTGTGGCTTTCAGCTTGGTAGTTGGTGTCCTCATGGACTCCTGAAGTCAAGGATGACTTTAATGAGCTTCTGTTTTACATTTATTCAGAAGCTGCTTCAGTCCAACCTGTCCTCCTGACGACTGAAGGTCTACCAAACCACTCTCACTCCCTTTTTCTCTCATCATGAAAGTTACACCAATAAGTTGCCTTTTGGTAGCTAAGTATTGTTGCCTTGAAAACCAAACTGTAAGCTTTGTGAGTATTTCCAACATTTGTGACCAAAGTCAGTATAAGCAGGTAAAATAAATTCAACATACCATAGACAATCAGTTTATATTCTGTAGATATATGTGTTCCTTTCTTCATTTCAACTGTGTAGAGCCCAGAGTCACTTCTCTGCAGCCCAGTGAGAGTAAAACATCCTGTGTTCTGGTTCCAGTGAAGTCTCTCTGTGTAATTATCATCCAGTATCCGCAGCGTATTCTTATAAATCACTGCTAAATTGTTTCTTTCATATAACAGTAATCCTCTCTCCTGCACAGCCTGGGGCAGAGTGGTGTTTCCTCCTACAGAGGCTGTCAGGGTCTTCAGTGGATCAGCAGGAGATGAGATTAACACTGTGGAATAAAAACATATTCACCCATCAGAAGGAAAATTAGCTGCAAGCTATTGAGAACTGAATCAGACTTTCAGAAAAGCTCCATCAGCCGTGGAAACTTCTGCAGGTCAAAGTGGAGCAAAGAACTTTCTTTGAGGAAACCCTGAGATATTACTTAATTTAAGAGACAAGGCAGATTTATTGATACAGCACCAATCAGACAGAAAATAAATTTCTGAACAAGTTTCTCTGAATGTTATTTGGCCTTTAATTCTTTCAATATTTCTCAGATGGAATAAAGCTGATTGTGTTGTTGTCGTAATATTATTGTTGAATTTCAGGTCTGAGTCCATAAATACATCCAGATTTCTTCCTTGTGTGACATGAAAACACAATGAGCACTGGCCTTTAAACTTTCTTGATTGGGGTTTGATGATCTATGATCTGTTTTTCGTGGATGAAGATGTTAGTTATGACACATCCACTCATTGTTTTAATTGATGCACTTATTCAGAAGGGCTGTGGTGTTCCACTGACACTGATATATAGAGCTGTGTGTCTTCTGCTGTAAAATTCCATGATCTGAACCAGAGGGAGCATGGAGATGTTAAATAAAAGAGGCCCAAGGATGTAACCTTGAGGAACCCCACAAGTGATTTTCATATGCCCAGATTCAATATTCCCATTGACACAGAACAGTTTCTGTTTTGCTAGTAAGATTGAATATATTGTCAGAAATTGCCAAATGTTTTTCAAGTCTCCTAAGCAGTTTGTTGTTTTCATCCGTGTCTACAGCAGCACCAAAAGCCAGTGACACTAGAACTGAAACTGGAGCTCTGTCACTTCTCACGTAAATGCATTTCAGCACTTTAATAAGTGCTGTTTCAGTGCAGTGGTTTGACCTAAATCTAGATTTACTCTTTTTGAAGAGGCTTTATAATTGATGTCTTTCGAGCTTTTAGAAAAACATCTGAAGAGAACTGTTGACTATCAATACATCTGTACATTTGAAGTTATACTTTTAAAAATGCCACTAAAAGAAGTTCAGGCAGAGTATTAAGACCACTTAAGGTGCTGAACAATGTCAGTCTGAGCTACACAGTCTAAAAGGTGAAAATGTGCCAGATTATACAGAATAGTAATAGGGTGTAGTGTGAATGAACATCTGGGTCAAGAATGTTCGTGTATGAGTAAAGGTGGAATAAATAAGTTTTATTTCATTACATTTGAAAACACAAATTTTGGGAAAAGACAAGAGCCATCAACAAAGATCTGACAAATTAACTCCAGTAATCTTCCAGGAATCCATTTTCAAGGTGAGTTTTTAGAGAGTGCTGAATGCGTACCTGTGATGAAGGTGAGGACGCTGAGTTGAAGCTTCATGGTTGAGTCTCTCCTCTCTGAAGGTGTTGGACATACGAAGCTGTAAGGAAACCTGCTGGTTTCTCCTCTGAGGACCAGGACAGATCAGCATCTTATTCAGTCTGAGAGCCGTGAGCTCCTCCTCCTCCTCCTCCTCCTCCTCTTCACTGCTCCTCCTGTTTCATCCACCTGCAGATTCTCCATCTGTTGTGAATCTTTCTTCATCACAATATTTGAATTTTAATGTTTTAACATTCCCAGTATTTCTTTTCTTAACATTCACCTTTGAGCATTAATCTGTGACTGTGATCGTTTTAACTCAAATAAACACAAATACTTTCTTTTTTTCTGTAGTGTCAATTTGTTTGAGGTTACACTCTCGAACCTTTATCAGTAATAATCTCTAATAATGTGTCAAGTGAACTTTAAATGTGATGCAGAGCCAGAGCTGGTTTGTTCAGGTGAATGCTTTATTCACAGGTTGTAATCTGGAATTTCAGAGGATTTATTTCTGCCTGTATGTATTCCTGTTATCATAATTATGCAATATAGTTAACACATTAAGTCAGAAACGATGTTGTCAACGAAAAACTTGTTTTCCCCAAGTATATGGTCATTTCATTTAGTTTGCCAATTTGTTGTAACATTCAGCTAATATCAAATGGACTTACAAAAAGTGTTTACATGTTGAATAGCTGGTTTTTGGGTAACTACTGTAAGTAGCTGAAATGGCATATGTACTAGATCAAGTCCTACAGTGATTCCCATTGATAAATGAGATTAATTTGCCAATGCTTAAAAGCAATCAATTAAAAATTAGGCCTATACCCTTAATTTTCCCCAGCAGATGGCGTGAAAATTGCAATAAAAGGGTATTAACTATGTACTTATGCAGTGTCTTGCCAAAGCGATGAGAGCATCTCTTCTCCTTTATTTGTGCCATTTTGGCCAGTAAAAGTTGAATTAAAGAGCACAAAAACACAGAAAAGTTGACGGTTGGGTCCATTTCGCCGATGATGAGATTCCCACGGCAGGTGAGTGGTGCCAACATCAAAGACCATAACGTATCAATATGATAATTTTAATAATATATTTTATTTATTCTTCAATGATTAGAAACACAAGGAAAGTAAAATGCAGAATAAGAGCACATTTAAAAAAGATATTACGTCTTAGTGAGCCGGTGTGTGTGGTTACCATGGTACCGGCAGAGCTCTTAATGTGAAAATACTTCAGTCCGGCAACATTTACCGGAAGTCCTCTTCATTATTTTCGGAAGTACCTATGTGTTACACCGTTAATCTTCCCCGAGTGCAGCTCATAGTGGTTCCCGCGGTCCCTCCCCTCTTTGGGTCCGTTCTGTTTGCACACTTCTCCGTCCAGTGGTCCCTCGTCCCTGGCGCCCCGTCCCGGTTCCACGTTCCCTGTCCAATGTCCGCCAGTTCCCGGTCCCCCGCTGACATGTTAGACGCGGATGAAGTCGCCCGGTTGTGTTACGAGCGGTTCGACTCGCTGCCCCGCAGAGGGAAGCCTGAGGCGGGCAGAGAGTGGAGCCTGCTGGCCGCGGTGCTGAAGCTCAGCCGGACGAAAGAGAGCGGACCAGGTGGGACACGAAACACACTACTGAACACTTTGATTTAGTAACAATAATGTCAGGAAAATAGTGAAGGAAAAATCCTCAGCAAGTCTTTTTCTTGCCCAAAAACTTTTAACTGTCTCAACTCAATGTAGCAGTCAATATTTTAAGATAAGTTTAGTTTTTTAAGTTTACATTTTTCCTTATTGTTTTAAAGATTGGAAAGTTGGACTTTAATTTGACTTTTTTTTTTAAATAGAAATAAATAAGTTTAAGAAAAGGGCTAGTGATTGACCAAAAATGTGCACATTAAACATTTTTCAACGTCAGTTCCAGAAGATACAAATTATTGTTGTTTCTTGTTTTATTGATAATTAAGCCTTGGAAGATTTAAAAAAAGCCATATATCATGAAATTGAATCTTTAACTGTATGAACTTTACAAAATGCATATGAAAATTGAATCCGTAAATACTGATCTGATGTGTTTTCCAGCTGAGATGGAGGTTGTTTCCATGGGAACGGGGACCAAATGTGTGGGACAGACAGCAATGAGTCCCAGTGGTGTGTAATCATTATCATTTCTAACTGAATTTCTTTAATTTTATTTTCTTTGTTAAAATACCTTTGTCTTGTCCTTTCAGGTGACATTCTGAACGACAGCCACGCAGAGGTCATTGCCAGAAGAGGATGTGTTCGGTGAATATTCATCACTTTTTATTGTGATACTCTTGTTCCCAGCCCGTCAGTATCTTTGTGGCGTTGCATGTGGACAGTCACCGTAATAACAATCCAACTTGGTCATCTGTCCATATGAATATCCATGTTCTCCCATTGTTAATGGTCATAGTGCGCATATGTGTGGTTTCATGACAGAAGAAAGCAATAGTGCCAACTAGTGGCCCAACATAACTTCATAATTTTCAGTGTTTCTGCCATCGCTATGTAAACGGACGTCATTTTCAAAATTTTCCGTGTAAATGCAAAACTTTTCTGAAATGAAATCTCAAAAACGATGAGGTTCACTTTAAAAGCTGTTGTGTCAACAGGTGTGAGAGGAGTTCCATAGCCTGTTTCAGTATGAATGTGGGAGACTCGGGGTTAAAGCTCCGTGTTTGATTTGATGATTGTGTGTGTGTGGAGGTATCTGACCCAGCAGCTCCTTGGGGCAGTTAGCGGCCGGGGCAGCTCTGTGTTTGAACCTGCAGAGCAGATAGGCAAGTGGAAGCTTCAGCCAGGAGTGTATTTCATCTTCTTCACCAGCCACACACCCTGTGAGTCTAGCCTGCTCCTCTCTGCTCCTCTCTGCTCCTCTCTGAGTGTCATCAGTCCAACTGTGTCTGTTTTCAGGTGGAGATGCTTCCATCATCCCGATGACTGACAGTCCGTCTCAGCCCTGCTTCGCTGTCCCGTCTGTGAGGAGCTGTGAGGCAGGAGTAGGACCCCTGAAGAGAAAATCCGAGGAGCCTGGTGGAGGAGGACCCCTGAAGAGGAGGTCTGAGGAGCCCGTTGGAGGAGGGGAGTGTCAGAAACAGACCGAGGAAACTCGAAAAGAAGACGGCGGAGGTGAACAAGTGTCAGATTGTGAACGTCTGCGGAGAAGTCCTGTTGAAACAAACTCCACAGACCTGGAGGGTCTACACCCACCAGTCCCTGACATCCACAGAACTGGAGCAAAGTGTGTCCCGGGGGGCCCGGTGGACCCTCTGCAGCCCGGGGCCCGGTACCACAGCACGGGGGCTCTGCGGGTGAAGCCAGGCCGAGGGGAGCCCACCCTGTCCCTGTCCTGCAGTGACAAGCTGGCCCGCTGGGGGGTGCTGGGCTTCCAGGGGGCCCTGCTGAGCCACTACCTGCAGGAGGCCCTGTACTTCAGTGCTGTGGTGGTGGGGGCGTGTCCCTACAGACAGGAAGTGATGCACAGAGCGCTGGTGGAAAGGTCAGCAACAGAAACTTCAGCACCTCAGGTTGAGAACCAAACAGCTTCTATGAGTACTGGGGGGTGGGTTTACAAAAACCAAATAATTACAACAAAAAAATTGATAACAATCTCCACATAACGTGAGTTTTAATGAAGTCTTGTGGTGCAAATTAGAGTGAAATGTCCAAAAACCTCTCCTGTAGCTGCTGGACTCTGCATGTTTTTAAGAACTCGCCCTGGCAGCATGGCTGTGAGGCTAATGCTGGTTTGCTAGCTTTCATTCCACCATCGGGGTAGATGCGGGGGTATTAAACCGTCCTGACGGTGGCGTTCTGTCCTCTCAGGTGTTCCATGGTCTCCGACCTTCCTCCTGGTTTCTCTCCTCATCCTCCTCAGCTGCTTCAGTCCACACTGGAGTTTCCCTTCAGTCAGGCTCAGACTGAGCTCCGACACCAGGACACACAGGGCCGCGTCTGCCCCTGTGGGGCAGGTAGGACCACTCCTCCCTCACCCCTCCATCCATCCATCATGTAGCTGCTCCACCACCTGCTAAACTGTGTTTCAGCCATCAGCTGGTGCAATGTCACCGATCAGCCACTAGATGTCACTGCTAACGGCTACAAACAAGGAGCGACCAAGAAGTCTCTGGGAACTCCCAAATCCAGGTTCCTCCAGCACACACACCTCCAGCGCTGGTGTCATTCATCACATGTGACCCCCTCCGTGTGTGTGTTTCTCTTTTCAGATCTCTGCTGTGTAAACTGGAGCTGTTTCACTCCTTCCTGTCCGTGGTGTCAGCCACCGATCCCTCGGCACTCCCCGACTCTCTCAGGTAACAGAAACCTGTTTCAAGACCTCACTGAGGGGTTTTCCTCCCCTCAGACTAAAGCCCCGAGAAGCCCCCCTCCTGACACTCCTACAACACAGTTTTCCTCTGAAAAGCTGCAGCTCTGACTCCGTCCTCTTCCTGTGAAAGTGTGTCACAGTCTGCGTCCTGCTCGGCCTTTTGTTTCCAGCTCACAGATTACGTGTTATGAAGGCTGAAGGAGTGACTCGGCTTTTACTGAACTTACACAACTAATTGTGTCAGTACAAACTTAAAAAGTCCTCATAGGCCCCAGTGAAGCCTTTTCTCCTTTTTTCTCATTTAATTCACTTCTGTTTTTTCTAATTATAGCCACGTGCAACTACATGTTTCAGGACTGTTTAAGATCATATCCTTATTTTTTCTCACAAAAAAGAGAAATTAAAGAAAAAAAAAACAACAGAACAAGTTCATTTTCTCATTTCTGACCTCTTGTTTTCTTGCCAGGGATCAGATCTCAATGTAAATTCAAACATAATGACTGGTTTCACCTTTATATCTTCTTATTCAGTCCAGTTTTAGTTGTTTGGTCAGATCACAGCAACCACAGCTGCTACAAAGTGTGCTACCCTGAAAGCATGAAGTGAAAAGGAAACAAATTTTACTCCTGCTGGTGACATGTGCAGAGGCAGCGCGTTTCTCCTCTGTTTCCATGGAGATGGAGCATTTCCAAAAAGTTGGGTTTTCAGTTGCTGTTATTGACACCCAAAACACAGTGAAGTTTTGTTTTTTTACCTGAAAATATTGTCGAGTAAACTGGCCCTTAGACTTCAGGTGAAGATATGATGGAAGAAACTGAACAACAAAAAATATGTCCCAGAGGGAAACGCTCAGACGCTCAGAAAAAGGGAGCAAGAGAAAGATCACTGTTCTTTGTAAGAGCTGAGAGATCTGATGACATACAGCTGCAGTCCAGATTATATACACCAAGAAAATATGTATTTCCAATGCAAACACAAATGATTCATTTTGCACACACACACACACACACACACACACACACACACACACACACACACCTGTGTATTGAGTTCCTGTGAAGCGGGAACAGTGGTTCTTCTGTTCCTCAGCATTTCAACACATAACCTGAACCACCCACCCCCCCCCCCCCCCCCCCCCCCCCCCCACACACACACACACACACAAGACTTTGAGGAATGACAATAGTCCGCCTGGTGAGGAGGTCACAGAGACAGTTTTCCTTCACTCACAGGGTGGCTGATGGGAAATAAATCATTAATCTGCTACTTGAGATGCAAACTGTTCATTTTAACTTTTCCGGGTTCGTTTGTTCGCAGCAGATATTTTAACCCTTTCAAACCGGCTGTGTGAATGTGATGGGTTTGGACGGGACAGGTTTCAGTTGGAGGCGGTAATCGGATCCTCGGTGGGCTTCAATCTGATCCCACTTCCTGAAGATTAACAGGAACTTGACCTATCCTGCTTCCTATTCTAAGCCTGAGAAATGAAAAAAAATGAGGTTTTGCTTTCTTCCCTGCACTCTTTACTCTGTCCCTCCACCTCTCCGTCATTTCATAATGTTTTTCAAATCAAATGTTTTCTCTTTTTTATTCCCCTAAAAGACAGTTTCGCCTTCTTCAACAATGTTTGTGCCAAACATTTCCTGTTTTTCATGCTGTAGTTTCAGTGACTTGTTTTTGTTACTTCAGGAACTTTTTTCTGATGTTTCACCTTTTAGTATCTTGAGATTGTGAGTGAGCCCTTCCTGCACCACCTTCTGACTTGTACCAGTTAGTTACTTTTTATCCCTGAAATATACCCAGAAGCTTCCTCGTCAGATACCTGAACCACATCCAGTTGTAGCTGCTCTACTGATTTCCCCATGTGAAAAAAAACAAAACAACATCAGATTTTGGTCATTTTGTATCCCTGAACTCGTTCTCTCAGGCGTGAGTCAAAGTCCATGTCCAGAGGTGAGGGCGGGCCGCAGAGTTACCAGTAAACAAAAGGCTTTGCCTCGTGGCTCAGTTCCCTGCACAGATTAGTTACTGCTGGCATTCCTGGGCGAGAGCCCGGCGGTCACTCAGCTCATGTTTCCTGAGCGGGGTCCATCAGTAAAGCCTGTGCAGGAAGGTAATGCGGCTCCATCGTGGAGGGTTGATGCTCTGCTTGTTGCATCGTGGTTCTCAGCACCAGATTGTGGCTCTTTTTGAGCAGACTATCTTTCTCCTCCATTCCCCTGATCTGCTGGTCTTAGATTTTGCTGCCAGCACAATAATGAACGTCCTCCACCCTCCCCTCCGCCCTGTGTCCAGGACGCCGGAGCTGCGGACCTACTGGGACTACAAGCGGGCGTCGCAGTCGTACCAGCAGGCCTGGCAGCAGCTGCGCAGCCAGGCCTTCCCTCTGTGGCCTCGCAGCGACAGGAACCTGCTCCTCTTCCACTGAGGACCCTCCGTGAGGCTGGAAAACCCTCGTCCGGATCCACGAAGGCTGTCACAGACACCCAGAGGTCGAAGGTCAGATCACCACAGACCTGCGAGAGACTGTTTCTCCGCGTGCACAACCGACTCAGGACATTTGAGCAGAGCTCAACGTCAAATAAAAGCAAAACCTGAGTAACATCCTGTGTGTGTTTGTTGCTGGTGACTGTTGGATCAGCTGGTGAGGAGCTCGGGACGTCTTGGCTCCCCGCAGCAGGACTCTGCACCCTCACGCTGTTCAGAGGTCGATGACCGAACCGCACTGACCCGACCGGACGCCGTGTTTTCATTGATCGCCCATATTTTTATGAGTCATAAAGAGGCTGAGGAAATCATGGAGGATGGAAAAGATGCTTCTCTGAGATTTGAATTTGTCCTATTTTCACTTATGAACCTTAAATCATTTCTCAGGGCAGAATTATAAATACAGTCACAAACTGAATTCAGTGCAAATCTATTTAACTTCGTAGTGGAGAACAGCATCAAAGGTGTGAACACTGCCTTCGTCTAACAACACATTTCTGCAGCGGGGCCCCATGTGAGACACATGATCACCCCAGCAGACAAAGAACAAGATGAATCTGCATCTTTTCACTCAACAGTGAGTCCCTTTATCGGAGCTAAGGCAGCAAATCAATGCAACAACCGAGGATCAGCTGTGTTAACGCTTCAACTCAGCAGATTCCAGTCGATTAGTAGCGTGTTGCAGCTTATCAGCAGGATGACTGAAGACTCACTCCTCAGAGTCACAAGACTTGGTTTTTATTCACTTCAGGCTTTGTTATTCAAATAAGATTTTTAAAAGTACAAATAAAAATTGCCCATATCTGCTCCATAGTGGTCCCTATTAAAAACTCTGTCACAGAAAGTCGGTGCGAAAACTAATCAAAGGAATAACTAAAGAAGTCCAGAAATACTAAAAATCAGATTAAATACACTCACTGAGAACCACACAAACTCAAAATCTCAATCATGAGCTGGGATTTTACACCTATGGAAGAAAGACACAACGATCCGTTTTTCATGGGGTTTTTATTGGTCAGGTCTTCCAGCTACCTCACCTTTTTTCAAATATCTAAAATTTATTTCAGTTTTTAAGTTACATTGAATGCTTTTACAACACTGATGAAATGCAGCAGTCCTGAATCAGCCTGTTGAAGAGGGCTGAATCAGCCCCAAAGTGCACAGATATGAACACAAAGCACGACAGCGGAAACACGCAGGATTTATTTTTGATCTGATTCATCTGCAGCCGCAAACCCTGAAGAGGAAACTGCTTTAGTTTTCAATCATTAATCCATCACTAATATTAACCAGCATTTCTTTTTTAATCATTACAATCTGAACAGAACCTGAAGGACTTATTATTAAACACTGATCTATTTTTAAGGGTAGACAGTAAAACCATCCAATTTACTGAAACGCAAAGCTTTTGCTCTGAATGTTTAAATATTGTTGCAATGAATGTGCGATAAACTGATCCAGTAAAATGAGCAGTCCAAAACTGAAGTGACAAATACCAGAAAGAGGATCACAAGAAGTCTTTTAACAAATAATAGTCAAAAAATCCAGCAGAAGTCTGAAATTATACCAAAACAAATAGAAAAGAAGTCCAAGAATGGTCCAGAAGTCATCTAAAACCAGTCCAAAAGCAATGAGTACAGACTAAAATCACTATTTGATTAAAACACAGTTTGAGTAAACATTAAAATGAATATCATGCAGACACATTTAAATGATATATGACAAAAATCAGACCATCATCAGCATATGACTTCTATAAAAAATTATCTACACGGAGGTCCAATACGTAAGAGGTCAATCCAAAAGAAGCCAAAAAACAGACCAAAGACAGTATAAACCTGCTCTGAAAGTCTTCTAAAACCCGTCCAAATGTGCTTCAATAACTCAATACAACAAAACTAGTCAGGGTTGGATGTCAGTCCAAAGAAAATCCACAAATAAACAAAAATACTAAATCAGTCATCAAACCCAGTCAAATCAAGTCAAAAAAGACCAGAAACTGCACAAAATTACATCAAAATGAACTGCAAAAAAGTATTTATCAGACAAAAACACAAAAATTGTTTGCATATCATTATTTTTTAAACATATTTTCTACATAAAGTTTTATTGTATTCCTGCTCTTCATATTTTTATACCTTGTAAAACACTGAGTTTAATTATTTTTAAATAATTGTTTTGTATGACTGATATAATTTTGTACATTTGTTTATTTTCTCTTGAATTGAATTGATCATTTTCACTTGTCATTTTTGAAGGTTTTCTCTCACGCTCGATAATTCAAGACACGTCACTGAAATTTTGTCAATCAAGTTCTTAAAATGTCCTTATAATAATTTTCAATTTGGACTTTTATATTTTTTTCCCAATAAATGTACGCCTTTAATGAGAGCTTGGTCGTTCAGCTCTTGAATGTTGATTTTGTTTTTGTAGCAGTGTTGTGTCGCAGAAAGAAGTCTCTGGGTTTAAATCCTGCGTGCTTCACCTCATTCAGTAACAAAATGTGCAAATAAAAGACATGGAGGTGGGAGTTGAGGAAGCATCGGCTGACAGGGGGATCGCTCCAGCTTCGCCTTCGTCTCCGGCTCTCTCAGTTATCTTTGCTCAGCGGCGTTCAGCCCAGTGTGGATTCAACCCACAGTGTTAAAGGTACCACATGTCTGATTTCTGCAGTGTCACCGTCGCTCTGTGGGTGGCAGCACTGAGTCGCTGGAGCATTTGGTCTCTCCTCAGCAGTTTGTGACACTCGTTAGCGTCGCCTGTTCAAACCTTCTTTGGGACAAAGACGCTCCAGGGACTCACTGCACCACCTGGTGGCAAACACTGGTATTACGGCGGGTTAGACAGAGCTTGGCAGCTCGTTGATGGATGCCTCGATAATTCTGAACATTTGAAACTACAAATCAGACATATCATACCCTATGTGATTCTCCTTCCATCGTAACAGCAAAAATCAAACCATGACGGGATCAGGGTGGATGACCGGCATGTGTGTGGATGTTGTGTGTTCGTAGCCTAATACTGCTGCCCGGTTACAATGTGCTTGTGATGCGTGGTGATAATTTGTTTATCGGCAGTGTTCCTTAAAATGGCTTCAGTGACAGAAAGACCGAGTGTGTTCGAACACTAACAATCCTCTGAGTCTGTCTGCGGAGACAAAAAGTCGTGTGTCGTTGCATTTTTGGTTAATTTTCATCATAAATTTGTCAATTTCTATATCAAAAGTCGACCGGAAACAACAAATGTGTGGATGCATCACTAGTGTTAAACGTGTAAAAGGCTGTGTGTGTGTGTGTATGTATTCGTGTGTGTTTGTGTGTGTGTGTGTGTGTGTGTGTGTGTGTGTAGCCGGTGTGGTCTAGCTGTGTTAACCCTTTGTCGTATAGAAGGTCTTGAAGCCGAAGGTGTTTTCTCCGCTGTAGGCCACGTACAGGAAGCCGTCCTCATCCTTCTCCTTGTCGTACAGCTGGCCCATCGTCAGACTGCAACAGACACACACACACAAACACACACACAGTCTGTCAGAACATTAGGTCTCTTAAAGAAGCTAAGGTCATCTCAGTGGAACATTGTAGCCTCTTGATATTTCCTGCATTCTAAACCAGGAAGAGATGCTTCCACTGTAACTTCATGTCTCATTAAAAAAGGAGGAAAGACTCTAAAATGAATGAGTCCATATTAAAACTCCTGAGTAACGGTGACGTCGGGGTTGGATGTGGTCGGGTTCGTTCAGCTGCGCTGTCGGGATGTACTGTACCTCCACTCAGCAGGATCAATTATTCATGTATCATATTTCACCCAGCCGGCAGAGAAAGTCCTCCTCATCGCCGTGAAAGCAGTTCGCTCTTTACTGCTGAGGTGTCGTGAAGTGTGGACGTGTTACCGGTGTGACCGGCGAACACGCCGAGCTGTGAGAAGCAGGTCAGATCCTGCAGATTGGCGCTGAACGTGGTGCAAACCGGCGCGTCACAAGAAAGCGGAGCGAAGGTGTGGCTCCACCCTGTTTCTCAGGGGGATCGATTACTGATGTACTCCTCGGTTACACGCTTGGACAAGAGAGTCACGCTTTCTGCTTCCACCTTTCTGGGCTGAGAAGTGTGTGTTTGCCTACAAGAAGCTATAAATGAGTTTGTGAAACATGTGGGAGGATGAACAATCCTCTCAATGGCTGAACTTTTTTAATTTCATGCTGTTAGTGATGATTATCACCCACTGACTGGAGGATATGAAACTGACCCTCCATCAGACCTCTGATATGAACTGTGAAGCTCCCTCTGATGAATGAGGCAAAGCTTTTTGCAGTCCGGCCACAAGTAGCTGGTTAGTATCAATAAATCTCTGCAGCATTGATTCTGACCATAATTAACATGAATAAATAAGAGCATCAGCAGAATGCTGCAGCTTCTTTCAGGAGCAGCAAAAAAAAAAACTTTTTGGCCAAAGCTGATAGGCCTGCAGTGAGAAAGTCGCTGTTGGTTTTGTGTTTTACTGATAACCTGAGGCTGTTTAACTGTCATGCAGACTCCTGCCACTAGTTGGAGATGCAGGACAGAAGTCCCCCTTACTGTAGCAACTACTTGAGTAGATTGCAGCAGAAGCATGATGTAATGTCGCAAAAATATTCACAAAACCTGCGTGATGTATCATCTAGATAGTGAAAACAAGGCAACATCCAAGTGACATACAGTACAACCAGTTTGATTTTGAATGAGCAAAATATTTACATATCATAACCACAAAAATATTTCCATTTTATATAAAGGGACCACAAGTAAATCCAGAAAATGTTTTAAGCCTGTCTTTCCTTGACAGCACAATCTCTCTGGCCATCTGTCTTTACCGTACATGGCTTTAATTCCAATTTTACTTAACAGACAGCATTACAGGGATTATTCCTGATCTGAAGCCCCGTTTATATGACATTTCAAGCGACAATACAACATTTCCGCATTTTTGTTTAATGTCAGTAAATATCCTCTTAATAATTTCACCCTCTTCATCGTCATCCTGTGGCTCATCCCTGTGACGGGCCTGTTTTGGTCCTTGGGCCAGATGCTAGACAACCTTGATATGAGACATCTCTCCACGAGAGCATTGCACTGCTACATTCAGCTCAAGCATCTGCACAAATTAACTTCTCCTAACAGCTACAGCTCATCCTCATTAGATATCATTTACCCTGAGACGCTGTGATCTGAGACGGTAACACGGCTCATCCTTCGGCCGATTCAACCAAATGAAGCAGCCGAAGGCTTCATTTGGTTGAAGCCTCCAGGAAGTTGATGGAAAACATTCCATCTGAATACAAGGTGCTAAATCTCGGCTGTTTTCTGGGAACTTACGTTTTTTTCTGGAGGACTCGACTCTTTTTAATCAAAATTATTGGTCTGAGATCATCCAGACTGCATGAGCAGACATGTCTCTCACCTGGACTGGGGGACGGTTTTGTCCACGAAGAGGAAGATGGCTTTCTCTGAAGGCAGCTGGATGCGTTTCCTGATGATCCACATGAATTGAGCCACTGTGATGTCCGAGGGCACCAGGTACTTCCTCTTATCGATGTCCACGATCTGAGAGCCGGAGACCTTCTCCACGATCACCTGCAGCACGGGCGGGAGCACACAGACGGAATTTAATGTGGTGGCAGAGGAGCACTTTCTGTAGCTCTGAAAACCTACTCTGGACGTCACAGATCAGAGACTGAATCAGATCCGTTTGTGAGACTCTGGCCTGAAGTCAGAAGAACCTCAAAGTCCGCCAGCTTCTCCTACTGGTTCCAAACTACAAATACAACGTAGAACCTGTTAACACGACATTTCATGTGAACCCCTTCAAATTAGTTTACAGCTGACAAATAAAACTAAACTTGAGGCTACTTTTAGATCATATTTCGATTATTTCCAAGCTACATTCAGACTGGTTCTGAAGTACTTTAAATCCACATTCTGATAGCATTTGGGTTATTTCTGGACTGGTTTTGAAATGCTTTCACAATATTTTTGGACTACTTTCAAGAAACTTTGGTGGTGGTTCTCAGACGCGACAATGCATCGAGCGATCACAATAGAAGGAACGTCCTGCTCCCATTAACCAGGTGCAGACGAAGTAGGTGCAGGGATTGGATTTAAAAAGGCATTGTCCTCCACACAAAAGGCTCCAGGTCCGATGCCTCACCTCTGTGAATGCAGCATGACCTCAGGCGTCGGCCCTCAGGCCCTTATATGCTCACCTCCTTTATTTCTCAGGGTGTTTAAAGCTTTTGTTGGGCTGTGACAGGTGGACTAAACTTTAAATACAGTGTAAATAAGCAGCAAGGGACTGTGTTCATTTGAAACAATACATCACGATGGAGACAATTTAAGAGACAAAATTGGGAAATAACATTGACGCCTGGGACCCTGGGCCACCTGGAGGGGTCTGACGGTTAAAACTAGATTTGTAAAAGTTGAAGAAGGAAAAAAACAAACTTTTGGCCAACGTTTACATGACAGTGTTGCAAGTGAAAAGGCAAACTTTGGTTGCATTTTGGGTGTCTGTTTACACGACACTGGTGCTTGGAGCCACTGAGAAATCTGCTCCCAAGGAGGAACTTTGTGACAATGCTCCGACTCCGCCTCCGTGGAAATGGGGCGAAACGCAACTTTTGGAAAACAGTCAGGTTCTTATGTTCTTTGTGTAGATGGTAGAAAAGCTGCTATTGTACATGCACACAACGACCGTGGAAAATAGTTCTTCTGCACATGGTCAGTAGATGGACCATAGTGTTTCTAAAATAAGGAGACCACAGGACAGAAAGAGGTCAGACCTCAGTCACCGTCTCCTCTGACTGAGCAACACCTCCCTATCTCACCGTATGCTGATGACTAACTACTGTGACAGAGTTTATCCAGTCGAAGATGAGCTGTTACCTTACGGTCACTTTCTCTGACCCTCGCTCCTCATCCGTCACCCTTAAGCCAATAACACCTCCCTCCCCTCCCCCTCCCCTCCCCCTCCTCCATCCACTCACCGGTACTCTGTCGGGGTATTTGTTGCGTATTTTGGCCGACTCCACACATCGGTGCTCTGAGGGAGAAATGACAAACAAACAGGAAGGCTGGGATTAGAGGGAGGAGAGAGGCCTCATGGGAGATTGGGGAGGGTAGGGGTGGATGGGGCACTGGAGGTAACTGAACACTCAGTCAGAATGTGATTGTTTGTTCCCGTTGAGGCGATGTAAATGTGTCTATCATTGTCAGACAACCCTCACACAGGCAGTGAGAGCGGGGAGAGGACGGGTGAGGCAGAGCAGAGGGGCAGAGAGGTGATAAAGCCTTCCATTTACGTGTCTTCATTAGCCCAGATAAGAGGCCTACTTCTTTAAGTGCCTCTGTGGGGCAGATGCAGCAGCAGGATGACTTGCAGAGGTGGAGAAAGCTCTGAACCTCACAGCTGCTGTGATAAGACTTTAACTTAACTCCACCAAAATACAGCTTTTGTACAGTAACCTGAGTGTAATTTGTTTGATAAATTTGAACCCAGGTCTTGTAATGTAATGTTAAACTCTACCCTACTACACTGCAACCCAGTGATAAGACAGCTGTACAGCTAATGACACACAGTCAGGGTCAAAAGACAAATGATCCACCCTGAGAAGAATGAGCCCGCCAGTCTGAACCAAGGACTAAGAAAACTCTGATTTAGACTGGGTGAACATTATGTTTTTAAGTGAAAACACTAAACTTTCGTTGTGTTTTGGGCGTCTGTTTACAGCACAACAGTTTTCAGGCCTACTGAATACAAAAGTTTTTGAAAACAGTCCACTCTGACTCCATCTCTGTGTGAATGACAGAAAACATAACGTTATGGAAATACTCCATCTCTGTGCAAACAGAGCAAACTGCAACTACTCATGAAGCTGACTATGTTGTTTTCAGTGTTCTGCTGTTTCTGTGTAAATAGTAATTTTCAAAACTTTTCTGAAACAAACAAAAATGATACACTTGCTCTTGAAATGTGTCAACAGGGCCTTACAAAAGAGCAAAATCCTCCACAAAAAAGAACGAGAGGTGGAGACAGAGATATTCACAGGTCAGAATAAGTCTGGGTATACTTATCTGAATACACACAAATCTAATTCCAGATGCACAGTTTAATTGGTGCACATGACCAGTAGCAGAATGAAGCTCCAGCTTTATCTTTTTTTGAAAACTCCCACCTTGGGAGCTGTTTTCAAAAAGTTTTCTCTTCAGTAGCCATTTTCATGTAAACAGACACCCACAGTGCTACAAAAAGTTTTGTGTTTTGATTTGAAATTGTTGAGGTGTAAAACGAGTTCTGGGACTGTTGGCAGTGATTGTTGGAAAGGTGACAGTGGAATTGAGAAACAACAGCTTTTTTTGGAGACTCTCTGAAAGAAACAGCAGATTAGAAATGGGGCGAAGGTTGTTTCGGTTTCTTAAGAGCTGTGGGATATTATAGCAGCAGCTTTGAGAGAATGGAACAAGCTCTGCATCGGTTTCAGTGGTCAGGACTTCCTGTGCAACCTCGAGAAGCTGTTAGCCTGCAGCCTGTTGCAACACTAACACTCGAGGTTTCCCATATATATGCAGAAAACACTAAATCAGTCTGGGACAAGATCAGGGGGATTAATGTGACGTAGCAACAACGCTTGAGCATGAAGACTTATGGGGTGATTACAATAGTCATATTTGAGTCTCTAAAAAAAATTGTGCTTCCAGTGTAAACGTCTGTCTTCACCTCCAGGGACTGTGTGGTTAGTGCACAGCTTTCAAAACACAAAGTAACACTGTAGTAGAGCTCAGTGATTATACACATCATGATATTACAGGACCTAGCTTGATGTCTGATGTCGAAACTCAGGACTAAATAACACAGGGATTCTCTCTCATGGCAAAAAAAAAGGCAATCCATCCAGGTACGAAGACATTTCGATGTCTGAGCACACTCACATATATTACACAACTCCAGGTACACGCTCACAACTATGAATATCAATGCGCACATTTGATAGACTGACAAATATTCCACACATAATGTTTATGCAACACACAAATGTCATTACAGTGACACAAATGTCAATACACGCACAAGTCTAATTACTGACACAAACAGAAATATCCTCACACTAATCTCATCGAGCACACTCGAATTTCATCACAGGGACAAATATAGCACACCCAGAAATATCAATATGTAAATCAATATATCACACAAATATCTGTTCATGCACTGAAACTCGAAAAACCCAAATATCACTCCACTAAAGGAAAAAGCATGATACACACATATCGCTACGTACATTCAAATATCAATACATCCAAATGCACACATGCACCTGTGCACACACGCTTCCATAACAGCCCCATGAACCCTGCAGGACGAAAGACGCTGATGCATCGACGGGGCGTCTGCAGGGGGCCGAGGCTGGCGTGCACACGCACCCCGCACATCCCGCACCGTGTGTGGGATGAGACTGCATAACATCTCCTGTTTCATAACAACTGTGTGTGTGTGTGTGTGTGTGTGTGTGTGTGTGTGTGTGTGTGTGTGTGTGTGTGTGTGTGTGTGTGTGTGTGTGTGTGTGTGTGTGTGTGTGTGTGTGTGTGTGTGTTACCCAGGGAATGGTCCTCTTTAAACATCCATTTCATCTTTGCTGGTTCCCGCACTGAGGCGTGACGTGCTGGCGGGGAGAGGCAGAGCTCCTGGATCCGCGGCCGAAGTCTGCGTGATGCGCTCAAAACGCACAAAAAGCGAGGAAACACAAAACGTCAACAACGTCGCGCGGAGCTCTCAGCTGTGCGTCTAACGGGAGCTGACGTCACCGTCTACAGAGAAGGACGGCGGCGCGTTCACGGACCCTCCGACCAACTCGCACAGGAAACATGAAAAGTGTGACGCCATTATGTAGTGTTGTATTCAAAACCACCGCGGGGCTAACCCAGGATCACCAAGACCCGAGAATCCCAGAAATCAAGACTTTCAGGGGCCAAGAAGACCAACCCAAGACCAATATCCTGAAAATGTTCGACTGATTTTGAGTACTACTACTACTACTAGTAGTAGTGATTAAAGTGAAAAACTACAAAGGAGACTCGATATGACAAAAAAAAAAAAAAAAATGCTACAAAATAAAATCGCCTTAAAGTCACCAAAAATAAGCCAAAACCAGGTTACCAATGCTATAAAAAATAACCATAAATATGTCTTTAAAAACACCACGTAATGCAAGATCAACAATGAGAAATGAAATGACACAACAGTGTAATAGAAAAATACCCAGACACGTGCAGTCAACCCACAACCAGACACTGCAAAATAGAAAAAGATGGCCACAAAGTTACAAAACAATCACAAAGAATCAAAATGGATACAGATATTCAAAACACTGCAACAAACACAAAGCATCCACAAAAGGAACGAAAAGCATCAAATCAGGAGACACAAATGTCTATAAAGTGACATAAAACGAACAGACAGTGAGAAATAGAAGCCTGTAATCTAAAATATGAATGTATTTGGAATCATCAATAATCCGCCTGATGCGCCTGTCTGTTGTGTCCGTGAACGTAGCACGACCGCTCTGTAACCACGGTAACCGCGGGACTCCAACATGGCGCGGTACGTGCGGCTTCGTTAGCTGACCGAGCTAACGTGAATATCACGTAATTGCGACACTTTCCGCGAAAGCGAGCGCTCCAATGAGCGGTTTGATTCGTGATGCGGTTGGAAGGATGTGAACTTACGACTGTTAAAGTGCGTTTTTTGCCCTTTTGCCCACGCTACTCCACGTTGTTAGCGCCTGTGCTATCCTTCTAGCTTTAGCCCATGGCTTTCTACGATGTGTACTCTCACCCGGCTCT